>NC_143567.1:101916666-102235833 GCF_054136105.1 Typopeltis vanoorti
AGATGAGTATTAAAAAATTCTAGAGATGATACAGGCCAAGTCTTAGTTTTGGAGCACAAACATGTTTGAATACAACTGAGGAGATACTATCAGGACCAGAAGACTTTGTTATCTAGGTTATTGAAGAATTCTTCTGATGTCTTTTTTTGCCAAAAGACCACAGGATATGGTACACTATTTCTAGTATGATAAGAGGTAATTTACAATGGTCATCTATGCAGTGTTGAAGAATGATACCAGAAAATTAGCTTTATCTTTAGGTATTACAAGAATACCAATTGGATGAGAGAAAGAAGTACAGGTAAGCAGAAGTTATATCCAATAGCCTTTGCTAAGGACCAGAAAGTATGACTGCCATTTGGACGGGATGCAAGTTTTCTGCAGTAGGCCCTTTCAAGTCAGATTTACTGATGGCTGTTTTGCATGCATGCACTTCAGTGTGGACTAAGTATGAATCTGGACTTCTTGTTGCAAGCCACTTACAGTTATGCTGATTTTTTTTTCAACCTTCCTTGCTAAGCCTGATGTTAAACCATGGATTGAAAAGTGGGTGGGAATTTGGAAGGAGTGAGGAATGCAAGTGTTGATGCCCAGTGAAATAAGTTACAACTTACTCATCGGCACAGACATTTGGATCAGAAGAGTGGAAGCATGACCATGGAAAGGGAGAACGTCCTCCCTTTAAGGAGGTCGTCACACCTGTAATGTAAGACACAAGTTCAGCTGGGGTATTCTGTAAGAGATTATGCTTACTTTAATACATGTAATGTCAGCTAACAGAACAATTTTGTCAGTTTAAGTCACAAAGTGTCAGCACATCCTCATGTGCTCACAATTCAAATAGATATCTACAACACAAGAAAGTAAAGAATAGACTGATTCAGAGACTGTACTCAGCTCTCTTATAAAGCTATAGGGAGGTTTGCTCCTAGCTACCTAGCTTTTATCTTTATAATTTATAGCACTTCAGATTTTTTAATGTAAAATTTTATTTCCTAGAAAAGCAAAATTGACTGTCTCATTTGCCTTTCACTACACTTATGACCACAGGTGGGCAGTCCTAAGTAGAAACAATCCATTTAAAACAATTTTAATATGCATCATGCATAGTGTAGATCAGTGTTTCTCAAAGTGTGGTATGCAAAAGGTCGTTAGGGGGTACGTGGCAATTTTCAGCTATGCATAATTAAAGGAGTCATATTTTTCAACAAACAGTGCAATTAGAGACAACTGGGATAAAACGGCACTAACTAATGAATCACATCCCCTCTCCAACAGAAACTGTTGTATAGACCAAGCAAAACCATATGTTGCCGGTGGAACATATGGTTTTGCTTGACACCAGCCCCCGTCGTTAACGTGTTAAAATTAAGAAATATATAGTGAATGTGTTTCAGATATTATGGAATTCGGGTGAAGGGAATTAGCATTTCAACTCAACTATTGAAATGCTAATTTGTCTTTGGTTGGTGTGATCTTTTGTTAATACCGCACCAATCATATGCAGTTCTTTGCTGCTCTACGTATCTCAAGTCTTGTAAATTACTAGTAATTTTAGCTTGAAATAATGGGAAAGAAGATGACGCTATTTGGGTAATGACTTTTACGATGCACACAAAGAAACTGTTCTCGATGCCAAAAGTAGTGATAGCGAGGAGCTTCTTGGTAAGTCGCACCATTTTCAGTTTTCTTCTGAAAACTTTAGTTTCCGAAAAACTTCGGCAACTTTCTTGTTGCTTACAAGTAGCTGTAAGCAACAAGAAAATGTTGATATTGCATCTGGATCAAATGAAATTAATGAGTGTGTCGTCTGACACCTCTAGAGAACCAAAATTTAAAAATAAATCATATTTTTTTTGTTTACATGAACATATAAATTCAAATAAAATAGATATCTAATTTTAATTAATTATTTTTATTAATTAATTAGAGATATTTGGTAATAATGAAAATTTAAGAAGGGGTACGTGGATATCTGAAATTTGAGAAACGCTGGTGTAGATATTTAAATTAGCATTAAGTTCATTTTGATGGATAAGTTTTTATGAGAAGAGGTTTATATTTAGAACAGTAAAAATAATTCACTTACCTGTGGTGAGGAATTGCTTTCAGTAGACCAAGGCCACGAGGATTCTTCAGTATTTTCTTCTGGCTCAAAACCAGAATTTTTGCGTTTCTGACTGCATCTGAAATATTTTAATAATCAACTTTAATCCTCACCTAGCCAGAATCTACTCCAAAAACAATCCAACAAAGCTATCAGCTATTAACTATTTTTTTTAAACTTAAATCTTGTAATATTTATTGCAATTATTTCATAATATTATAGTGCTCATTAATTTTAAATTCTTTTTTTCCAGGAAAAACTTTATTCTAGTGCCAAACATCTATGATGAAGTTTCTCTCAGCTGCTTTATTAAACAGGAAGTTAGGGAACAGAGTGAAGGGAAAAGGACTGGACACTAAGGATGCTGCATTTCATAGAAGCAGGACTGGAATTATGGTTAAAGTAACTAAGATTATGATGCCAATTGTGTTTATTCATTTAAATGTTTTGAAGGGATAAATATCCATAATAAATTTAGTTTAATCCTTTATCCAAGTGTGAGCAAACAAAGTCTGTGCCTGAACATATCTTCAGGACTGAGGTAAGGTAATACAACACTGGGCAACTCACAGCAAAGGTGAATCAAGCTCTCTACTCCTTGTCTCAGTGTTGGATAAATATCCAAATTCCTGGGGAAAGAAATGAAAACTACTAACCTCCAGAACAAAAATAACAGATGTCCCACTTTCAATTTAAAATATAACTTCACTGCAATTCTTAACCATCCATCCTGTTATTACATCATACTATTACAAAATTTAATTAGAAACTGTGGTGGTGCAGTGATCTTATACAAAATTCTTAGCTGGAAAGTGTGCATTCATATGTAAAACAGTAACAGATTTTTCAATCCACTACCAGACTTCTCAGATAAAAGAAGTAGGAAGATAACTTGGAAAGATAACAGCAAGATAGACAAAGCGATTTGAAATTCTTGAATAAGAATTTCAAATCACAGTAACTTTCAAATCAATTTCAAATAAGAAGCAAATGGTGGCCATAATAGTTTGGAAAAGGGGTAACAGAGACTGGATACCATTTTCCAAGATGAGTCTTGCAAATGAAGATTCAGTGATGTCAGAAATATTGATTAACCTTCAGTATTATTAAACCAAATAAGCAACCAAACAACCAACAATAAATGGACAAACGACTATGAAAATGGTCATTTGTCTATTTATTGTTGGTTATCCTGTATAACCCTTAATGATAATATAGGTATGATATACATGATAACTTCACATTATTATTAATTGGCTATGAACAACTTTCCTCAAAAAATTAGCCTATCACTTGTAACACTTCAAGATCTTATATTTTTGTCTGTATTAATTCCACCCAGATCTTGGTCTTTCCCTGGTATTTCCTTTTCTCTCTCATTCTGTTTAAATGCATTCCTGAATGTTAACAATGTCAAGTCCTTCCTAATATCTTAATTTTTAATATTTCATCATCAACCAACTGTATTCTCAATGGAGAACCTACACACCATGTAAAATCTTTCAGCTCTTTACATTAAATATGGAAATAGAATAAGTAAAGCTAGTTTGGTATCAAGCCATATCATAAATATACATGAAATAAGAGAAGTAGCCAAAATACTATAGACTAGCAGAGTATATAAGACAATGTTCAAATCTATCTTAACTTTAGAGATCTGACAGATTAAAAATGAAACAGTTTATCAAAGACTAAGGACTACAGATATGAGGTCTGAATGCCTCAATATGCCTCAATCTTCACTATAGATGAAGTAAAAGTCGTCATAAAAGATATCAAAGCAGGCAAGGCCCCAGGCTTCGACGGTGTCCATCCTGAATTTCTGATTAATAGCGGGCCAAATACTATAAAATGGCTCTGTTAATTCTTTTCTGATATATTATTGACTGGCTGACTACCTAGCCAGTTTAAGAAGTCAAAAATAGTTACTATTCTTAAACCTGGAAAACTACCCCAGGAGGCAAAAAGTTACAGACCTATTGCTTTACTGAGTTGCACCTATAAAATGTTAGAGCGCCTTCTGTACAACAGATTGTCCACACCAATTATGCAGCATGTCCCGATTGAGCAAGCTGGTTTTAGAGAAAAACGTGGTTGCTGTGATCAAGTGCTCACTTTAACATCATACATAGAAGCTGGATTTCAGAAGCAAGAAAAAACATCAGCTGTCTTCTTGGACCTAACAGCAGCCTATGATACAGTATGGCGTGAAGGTCTTATATACAAATTTCTTAGCATTGTCCCATGTAAACGGACGGCACACTTAATTTCCTCCATGCTCACTGAACGTTTCTTTCAAGTTATATTAGGAAATAAAATGTCCCAACAACAAAAACTTAATAATGGTCTTCCACAAGGGTCAGTATTGTCACCCTTACTTTATAACCTATACACATGACTTGCCTGCTACCATCTCACGCAAGTTCTGTTATGCTGATGACACTGTAATTGCCATTCGACACAAAAACATGAGTCAGGCTGAAGATGTACTTACAAAAGATCTGAAAACTATAGGTGAATATTATAAAAAATGGAGGCTCCAGCTCAATCCAGACAAAACAGAAGTATCAAGCTTTCACCTTAATAATCACATGGCAGATGTCACTTTACATATCTTCTTTGAAGGATGTTTACTACGACACAATAAGTTTCCAAAGTACTTGGGCATTACTCTCTTACAAGCAACACCTAACAAATGTTTCTGCTAAGTTAAGAACCCATAACAACATAATACAAAAAATAATAGGCACGACATGGGGAGCAACAGCCGATAATCTGCGGATTACTGCTCTTGGTCTAATTTTCTTGTTGCCGAATATTGCTCACCAGTGTGGCTAAATAGCACACATGTTAAACTTGTTGATAGTCAACTAAATGATACAATGAGACTGATTTCTGGCACAATTAAATCAACGCCCACACACTGGCTTCCAGCTCTTAGTAACATTGTTCCACCAAATCTGCGCAGGACTAAGGCTCTCTTACATGAGTATAAGAAAATCTTGGAGAACACAGCCCTACCAATACATTTACATCTCCCAGACTTAAGTGTACGACGATTGAGATCAAGACATCCACCACTACAATTAGCCCAACTACTACTACATTCTAACTTTGACTTGAAGCAAAAGTGGCAAGAACAGTGGGAGAGCCATACAAATGACATCACAAAATTTTCTCTCAATGAATTACAAGAAAGTTGTGATGCTTGCTCACACCTCCCACGAAAATCCTGGACTCAACACAATACGAACTGGTCATGGTGTATGTGTGGACATGCTTTTTAAATGGGGTAAACGACCATCCCCGCATTGTGATTGTGGAGCTCAGAGACAAACTGTGAACCATATGTGACTCAGTGTTATCTCAGAGCATATTCAGGAGACAAATTGGACTTTTTAAATGCTACACCCGAAGCTATGAACTATCTGACCAAAATGGATGTAACCTTTTAATTTTATTGGTTTTTAAAATGACTTTTGATTTTTAATTTTATATGTTATTAAAGTGTATTGTACTGCATGTTTTGATATTCATGCCATACGAATAAATAAATAAATGAGTTCTGAAAAAAAGGAAGGGCGTGAGCAGGTGTATGATGCCACAATGACAGGAAAAAAAGACCCAGAAAACGAAATGGGTGAATCAATGCAGTTAGACATATCCTCAAAGTTCAAATAAGATCCGACAATACTGAATGCTGATAACTCTTTTGGAGGAAAACTGATATTTTTCCTCCAAAAGAGTGGTACATTTACATTAATAATAATATAAACTTAGTCATGTTACTTTATCATAGTATCCCATGCACACTCCTGAGGTTACCTATCAGGAAAGTGATAATGGCAGTTACATACTAAATGGCAAGCACTTTCTATTTCAAATTCTCTATATAAATAAATAAAAATAAATCAGCTAATGCCTTTTATTCCCTTATAGGGAGTAGGCAGCCTTTATACCCTATCTAGCTTTTGGAGACTGAGTGGGCAGTTCAATCTACACCAGTAGCCAATCAGAGATAGCTGGCACATGTCTATCACTAATTATAGGCAGCCACCAATGAAGAGGCAGGCAAACAAGTGCTGCCACCTTTTGGTACCTAACCCTAACAGGATATGTTACTTTCTGAAATAATGTGAGTACCGGTCAAGTTTCTTGAGTTTACAGGATGGAAAACCAGAGTTTCTGGGAGGAAAAACCCGCTTGCCCATGCCAGAGATCAACTAACTCAGGAATCGGTCAAAATTAGGCTTAGAAAAAAGTTCCTCCATTTGGCAACTAGACTTGAACCTAAGTCTAATTTCAAGTGACCAAGCGCAGAGGATGCAAGTGCCACTTCCAATGAGCTACCCATTATCTATATACTGTTGTGATATCTTCACAATGGTTCAGGATACAACAGTATCCTGAACCAGTGTGAGGATATCACTGCCAATAAGACTTGTCATTCTTACTTTTTCTTTTCATTCTGGTCATAAAAAAAAGAAAGAAAATAATAAGACCAGAATATTTATGCACTTTTGTATTTTATAACATGACATTATTAATAAGGTAATCAGCTCAATTCCTTAGCAGAAATCCAGCAAGTATTTACTATTAAGATCATTTCTGCTCTTTCCTCCAAATTTTCCAAAAACATTTTTAAGTGAGATATTCATTTCCTATGATGCTGTTTATATATTCAACATGGATGTCTATCTCTCTCTCTTTTTTTTTTTTTGTCAGTAGCCTTCTCTAATGACTCGAGGAAGTTCTGCATTCCTTTACAGAATCTTCTGTAGGACCATGGGCACAAATAAGTTAATTGTTAAATTTTCCATTTTGAAACTCTGCAAGTTTCTAATATTATAATACATGACTGCATTTAAAAGATAAAGTCATTGTAGAGAAACACTTATAATCAGCTGCTTGGAAATTTTGTACTGTTCTTTTATAATGATGCTTTGTGATATTCAAAATGATGCATCTGCTAACTAGTACAGTTAAGTGCCTTTTTTTTCTGTTTTTTCACTGTGTTTCAGATGTTCTTTCTTCAATCAGGTTCATAATTATGCTTTTCATCTGAGTTCCAAACTACAGCATCTCTTACGCTGCCTCACAAGTAATGCCAACCAATATAATCATGTTGTAATGATTTCTTGCCACAGCTTCAAGTACATCTTGCAAATCCCTCTACACACATTTTCAATATGCATTCATTTCACACCTTTACACAAGAGTGTCAGCATCACTCTTTCTCACTATTAGTCTGTTATAAAAAAAAAAAAAAAAAAAAAAAAAAAAAAAATTCTTATTTATCCAGCATTATTTCAAAGCCAAATGTAGAAACTATGAAAATTTTGTACAAAATTTGACCAGAGAGCTTACGGGAACACATTCACCAGCATTTATGAGTTGCTAGCGCACACCTTATAGAAAACATGATTGCTTGCCCAAGCGTCCATATATTTGCCTTCTATTGGTCCATTCTGATAAGGTTTCACTGGCCTTACAGCTGTTTCCAACTGGTTGGTTCTATCATTGGTTGTGTCAGGCCAGTGAAACATTATCAAAATGGACCAACAGAAGGCGAATATATGTATGCTTGGACAAGTGATCATGTTTTCTATAAGGTCCACGCTAGGGTAACTCATAAATGCGGCGAGTGTATTCCCATAAGCTCTCTGGTCAAATTTCATATGAAACTTTCATAGTTTCTACATTCGGCTTTTGAAATAATGCTGGATTTATATAATTAAATATTTCTTATTTTATTGAGTCTGTGAAAATATTTTCAGTATCCAGATAGTCAGCATACTATCTGGATACTACCAGGGATCTATGCCATATTTAAATTTCCTTTTTTCATACTTACATTATATATTATAATCAACATGCTCCAAGCTGAATACAACCAACTAAAGTTTTGTATATTTTATGATTTAAAATAAAAATAAAACTGATAATTTAAAATTAAATTCAATTATCTACAAATTCTGCTGAACAAGAGTATATTACCTGAATGGATTTATGACTGTTTCCTTCCTTTTGTTTTCAGAGATAATACCTAAAGGTCGATTTACAGTGTTGACATCTACATTTTGAAGAACGGTTGCAACTCTCTTTGCTTTTCGACGCTGCTGTAAGACTTGAGCTGGTAAAATCCATCCAGGAGGGGTATCTTGTTTTTCCATCATATGCTTATCTACAAAGAGAAAAAAAAATAAAACTGTACAGTTTTATTTTATTTTTTTTATATTAAGTGCCATGAAATAATAAAACAAAGATTTCAAACACTGCTCTGCGACTGAAACTTATAGAATTCTAGTATAAACTTTCAACATTCTAGTATAAATGTACCACATGACAAATTGGTAGTTAAAACTGAAAAAGATGGGGTTGGATAGTAGATTAGAGCATTGTATTGGAAACTGGCTGTCTGATAGGTATCAGAAGGTTGTGTATGGGGGAATGATATCCCAGAAGAGAAACGTCACTAGTGGCATGCTCCTGGGATCTGTTTTGGGACCATTGCTGTTGTTTAATTATGTAAATTAAATTGGAAAGGGCTTAAATGGTGACGTACAGCTGTTTGCAGAGGACATAAAGAGTTATGAGATGTATTGTAGCTTTGCAAAAGGATCTAAATAGACTCTGAATGGGTGAGTGTGTGGGGATATCAGTTTAATGTTGCAAAGTGTAAGGTTTAAAATTTGGGAAGCAGAGTATAGGATTAGTGGGGATATGGAGGTGGAGAAGATGAAAGATTTGTGGGTGATGGTGGATAAGGACTTGAAATTGCATGTACATTTTGCTAAATTTGTGAGAACAACACAGAGGATTATGAGAATGATGCAGAGAATACTGACATGCAGAAGTAAAGAGGTTTTGATTCCACTGTACAAGACTTTGATCAGGCCACATATGGATTACTATGCACAGATTTGGTTGCCAGGTTTTCAAAAGGATGGGATGTTGGAGATGGTTCAGAGATTATTGGAATATGAAATATGAGGATAGATTGAGAGAATGCAAATTACAGAGCTTAGTGGAAAGAAGGAAGAGGGAGACATGATCAAGACAAAGTAGGTAAAGGGTAATTACCATATTAACGTTGAGATTTTTCATAGAATATCTATGAGCAAGGGGATCAGCAGTAGGTTTTTTGCATGGAGAGTGGAAGGTGATTGGAATATTGTCTGAGAGTGTGGTGAGTGTAGGGACTGTGAATGCATTTAAGTTGCAGTATGATGAGCAGTGCATATGAGAATAGACCTTCCATGATGAGTCTCTTGACTGCATGGAGATTTAATAATAAACAAATAATAAAAGCAATGAATTTTTAGCAAATGGTAAATGAAATGGAACTAAAAATTATTAGCACTGGTAAGCCATGGCTAACCAGTGCTAATAATTTTTAAAAGATAAAAGAGGTTGCCCTTACTGAAAGAGAATGTAATGAATATTCAAGCAGGTAAAAGAGAAAGGATACGGAATGCTGCTAATGATTAGCAAAGGATTAAATCCAAGCAGAGTAGAGATCCTGAATGATTAGTGGTGGTATGAGTAATACAGCCAATGGGTGTAATGTAGATATTAATAGGATAAAATACACAGCTAGATATTGCTATAGCTCATGGTCATCTGAAGAAACGTATGATGAATATGAAAAATGAATCTGAGTTCAGATGGTTCGTTGCTTGATTCTGGGTTTATTGGTACAAGGACAGCAAAGTCATACTGTGCCAAACCAAGGGGTATCAGTCTTCAAGGTAATAAGAAACAGTAATAGAGATAAATTAGTAAATAACATATACAAGCATTTAATAAATTAGGCAAAGTAGTATTTACATATAAACAGCATTTATAATCAAATGTGTTTGCATAAATTATTTCTTTTTAAACTTGAACTTCACACCATTTGTGGAAGTCTGATAGGATTCGCCTGAGTGTATGCAGCTCAGTCAGAGTAGTAAATAAAATTCCTTTCCTCAAGTGAAGTGCTGACACTCCACCAGTACGTGACAAATGGTATGTTACACTGTTCACGCATAGGTGGGTCATAAGCCCTCGTTAAATAACAAGAATGACCTATACATAGCCTAACAAGAACAACTTCCTCTCTTCTGTTTTGATGCTTAATTTCAGGCTTAATCTCATGTAATTTGCCAGTGTTTGCAGTCATGAAAGTCACTAGGTAATTAGCATTGATTTTATAAACTATCTGTAGTTTGTATAGGAGAATGACAAACAGTACATACAAAATATAAGTTGATCTAGAAGCTGCAGTCTCATTTATCTCAAATCCAACATGGCTGAGAATCCAGCACAACTGAATATCAAAATTAAGGGTCTTATTTCCTGAAATGACTGCAGCTCTGCTGTATAATCACAACTGACTGAGATCTGAATATGATAAAGTCAGGAAATAACAACAGCACAACCAACAGAGATTTTAGATTTTGAACTGTTACTACAGAATTGGAAGGAAATCAAAGTGTTCAAAATTTAATGTGAGCATTAAATAACTGCATGTGAACAGATGGCAGAGAGTGAGACGTCTTAATTGGCAAAGTGAAAGGTTTCATGATGGTGCGTAAACCTGTCAGAGGAATGCTGTTAGTTTAGTGCAGATAACATCAGCATTCACAGTAATAGCTTGTATAATCTCTTTAACATGCATATGAAGGGAGACACGTGGCAACCTGACATGATATTACTGTACCTCCCAATGCAGAAAAGTAATACATCCATGAAGAATGCTCTGGAAGAGACTAATTTTGGGGCATGGTTAAGAGACAACTATTATGTCCAAGTGAGAGAGCCAGTTCTTTCACTTCAACATAAATAATTTGAAATGGGTGATGTGTGAAAAGCACCAACAGCTATCTGCATACCCTGATGATGGATAGGATCCAAACTCATAATTGAACAACGTTTAATCACTCCTATATTTCATCTGTCACTGAGACATTGTGAGGGAAACAATATTAAAATTGCAAAAACATACAAATTGTGTTTACAAGTGGACAAGATTAGACAAAGCCTAAAGTCCTATGAGGGGTGCACTCTATGGGTGTTGTTGGCTAGACTTAGATGTGTCGAGCAGGAGGCCAAGAATTACAGTTTCCCAAATCTTGGGAAGTTTAATAACCATATTGATTAAGATTGGGTCTTTTTTTTTATTTTTTAATTCTACTGCTGATTCTAAGAAAGCCTTTCAAATTTGTACTTTTTTGTGGTGAACCATAGCTTTTTCCATTTGATCCTGTGCAAGATATTCAAGGCATAGTTAGCAAGCCCTGATGACCATACTTATGGCAAAAGATGTATGTTTTATGTTTTTCTAAGTGTATATTAGGAAATCTCCCAGTCTGACCATATTAAGATAAGTTGCAGGAACAAGGAATTTTTTAAATACCTAATTGATAAAGGAGATAGAGCATCTTTGAGAAAGTGGATGAGGTAGCCAGCTTTAGATAAGTTTGAATGCTATGCAGAGATTGCACTTTTTTTTTTTTTTTTTTTTTTTTAGAATTCTGGCCATTTTTTCTGAGGTGCTCTGAATATAAGGCACAATGATAGTATTACTATAGTCAGCATGTTGAAAGAGATGCGAGAGATGAGAAACAATTTGTTGACCTTTTTAGCATTGTAGCCATTGGACAGGATCCAATCATTGCAAGCTGCTCTGCTTTGCAGAACCATAGACTTGGAATCCTTAATCTAGCTTTGAACATATAAGTGCAAGATAAAGATGAAACGATGATCAATCCATCAGCCATTCAGTAGACAATAGAGCACAAAAGAGATAGTGCTCTTCTCCCTTAGTTAATGAACATGTGCAAGAAATGTAAGCTTTCTATCAAAGACGAGTCCTAAGAACTTGGCTTCTGTTGCTACTGGAATAACCCTTTGTTCAATTCTTAAAATCAGAATCTCAGTAAACAGTGCATTTCTGGCAGAAGTGGACACATTTTTTTGTGCTGAAACCTGAATCCATTACTAAGAGCCCATGAAGAAACATGATCAACTGCTGGTTGAAATAGTTTTTCAATTATCCTAATGTCAAAAGAGTGACACCAAATAGTGATGTCAATACACAAAGTAATATCTATTGTGGATGAAAGATGTTCAGTGATAGAGTTAATTTGAAAGCAAAAAGCGTCAAACTTACGACAGACCAAGAGAACGCCCTCTTTTAGACCCAGCTACACAGAAAGTTAATAAAAAGAGGAAGATGCCCTCTGAGACCAAGGTTACACAGGCCTTTTAATGTCACATCTCCAGGCTATGTTATAAGCTTTTTTCCATTTCAAATAACACTGAAACCAGCCTCTTATACATGTTTCTAAATGGACTATTGCTGAACAATGTCTCCTAAAGCCACACTGCATGTTTTTAGGGGAAAATATATATCATTGATTTCTAAATAACAGAAGTTTGGCATTTACCATTTTCTCCAACATCTTACAGACAGCTGGTCAGACCTATTGCAAATAAGTCAATGACAACTGACTTATGCCAAGAATCTAGAAACACTTCCTTTGTTTCATAAGTTGAAAGTTTTTTCTTTTTTTTCCACTTGGTTAGACTATAATAAATTTAGTTTAATTCTTTATCCAAGTGTAAGCAAACAAAGTTTGCACCTGAAGTATCTTCAGTACTGAGGCAACTTGTGATAAAGGACCAAGCTCTCATCACTCCTTGTCTTAGTATCTCCTATAATGCAAAACACATCTCCTTGTGGAGATGTATAATGCTATGCATTAAGGGAAGGGGCCACTATCCAGACCAGTTTCGACCTTTATTGAATGTTCAAGTACAGATAAAACTCCAAAAACTCAGCGATGTTCCCCTCAGTAACAGGCTCACCCTGCCACTGAGAAGAACTCTCAGAACCGGTTGGCTCTACACCGTGGCAGGCTCACCCCACCACTGAGTAGAGCCACTCATTTGTCATTTGAGGGGTAACAGCAACATCCGTGCCTCAGTTAACTTCATGTGCTACAGCATTGCCATTCATTACCCCCCCCCCCCCCCCAAACACACCCAGGACCTGGGTGACAGCAACAGCCGAGCCTCAGTTAAAACTTTATGGGCTACAGCATTGCCATTCATCACCCAAGCTTCCAACCGGTTTCAACCTTTACTGAGGTCTCGTTAGTGGAAGCAATGGAGAAGTCATATTTACCATACGAGTTGCCAAAAGGTGTCTCACCTTATTATTAATTTACTCTGGATTTAGAGAAAGATGTTGAAAGTTTTCCCCTACTTAGTTAGACTATAATAAATTTAGTTCAATCCTTTATCTAAGTGTAATTGCACATGAAGTATCTTCAGGACCAAGGCAACTTGCGGTAAAGGTGGACCAAGCTCTCATCACTCCTTGTCTTAGTATCTCCCATAATGCAAAGCACATCTCCTTGTGGACATGTATAATGCTATGCATTAAGGGAAGGGCCACTACCCAGACCGGTTTCAACCTTTGAGGTCTTGTTAATGGGAGTCAGACCCAGACCATCTCCTTGTAGACATTATACATGTCCACAAGAGATACTAAGACAAGGAGTGATGAGAGCTTGGTCTACCTTTACAAGTTGCTTCAGTCCTGAAGATACTTCAGGTGCAAACTTTGTTTGCTTACACTTTGATAAAGGATAAACTAAATTTATTATAGTCTACCAAGTGGGAAAAAACTTCAACATCTTTCTCTAAATCCAGAATAAATTAATAATAAGGTGAGACACCTTTTGGCAACTTGTATAGATAAATATGATCTCCATTGCTTCCACCTTAGTATCACCACCACCTCTGGGCCTGGCTCCCACTCAATAAAGGTCGAAACCGGTCTGGGTAGTGACCCTTTCCTTAATGCATGGCATTATACATGTCTGTAAGGAGATGTGCTTTGCATTATGGGAGATACTAAGACAAGGAGTGATGAGAGCTTGGTCCACCTTTACCACGAGTTGCCTCAGTCCTGAAGATACACAGGTGCAAACTTTGTTAACTTACACTTAGATAAAGGATTAAACTAAATTTATTACTATTTCATAAGTATTCTGTTTTATAATAAGGGAAGGAGATCTATAGATGATGGATGTTCTATCATCTCATAATGGATGTCATCAGGACCGAATGCACACTAGCACGACATGTAAAAGAGCGCTTTTTAATTCTCTTTGATAAATGCCTTACTGTATGGGGTCTAGCCCATTGGTAGAAAAGTTTAGCCACGTTCTTGTGTTGCTCCTTTAATATTAAAAATTCAAGAATATGTGAACTAATATGTGAAGCATCCTGAATTTTGAAAGCAATGAGATTTGATGTGATAGGGTACCTACAAAATATACCCCATGTTTTTTTTTTTGTTTGGTTTTTTTTTTTTGGTAGGGAGGCAGCTGTCTGGCACTTAGTATTGGATACAGTGGATGATATTTTTGGATCAAGATGTTGCTGTCTTGACAAATAATCTATATTTATAATCTAAATAATCTCTTGCACACTTTACTACATCAGCATTAAGTTTCAGAAGATGGGAAAAGCATTCTAATCAGCCTGGTCCATTTTCCACATGGGCATCCATGTAAACGTACATGGTTCATGTGAGGACATAGTGCAAATAATGAGAAAATGATCACTTCCATATATGTTCTCTTCAACTTCCACATGAACAGCAGAAAAATGGCAGGGGAGCAGACTGTAATATCTATTTCAGATTAAGAGTGGGTGGTATGGAAGAAGAGATTGAGATTCCAGGAGTTTTCTCTCAATATGTCCACAATGGCTTTTGATTCAGAAACAATGAATTCATTATTCCAATGTTGACAAATGGTGCATTCTATATATACTGTTCATTTTCCAATTTTATCACATACAATTTTTGCATTGGTTGCTTGATTAAGAGATGATATAAATTGGATACAATATTGCTTTTGAATCTGACATCTAACAAAATGTGCTTTGACCACAGCACATTCTGAAAGCAATGAGATTTGATATGACAGTACAAAACATATCCTAGATTCTATCATGATGTTTTTTTGACTACCTGGCACTGATGGTTCCAACAAAGCTTTGGCTAGAGTGGAAACAGATGTTTTTGGAATTGTGGCTGTTGCTGTCTGGACAATGTAACCTGATGCATACTTCACTGCTTCAGTATTAAATTTTGTAAAATGGGAAAAGTATTCCAATCAGTCTAGTCCATTTTCCACATGGGCATCTGTGACATGCGTCTTGTGAGAACATAGGGCAAATAACAGGAAAATGATTGGTTCCATCTTCTCTTCGACATCCCACACGAGTAGCTGTGATAGGGAAGCAGATTGTAAGATCTATTGCAGATTATGAGTGGGTAGGCATATGGAAGAAGGTATTGAGTCTATTATTAAAAAGGGAGAGGTCATTATTGTCAAGCATTCACTCAATCATGGACTTCATTCATTTATGTTGGTTATTCCACAGTGTTGTGTCCATTAAAGTCACCCATAAGAAGCATGGGCTGAGGCAGTTACAATATAAGATTAACAAGTTCAATCTCATTTAGCTCACAACCTGGTGGTGAATATATGGAACATACTATAATAAGAAATCCCATGGATAGGCAAATGGCCACTGCTTCCATAGCAGTATTAAGCTGGATATGTTGGAAAGGAGTATGAATGCCCACTAAGATAGCTAATCCACCCTAAGTAGGACCATCTCCAGTCTTGTCCTTATGAATAACACTAAAATTCCTTAAGGTGGGACCATCAATGGGTTTTAAATGTGTTTCCTACAGACAGAAATAGAATGACTTTTGTTTCTGTAGAAGCTTGATAGACATTTTGCAAAACCCACAACAGTTCACACAGTAAAAATTTTCTCCCATTGTTTTGCTTTGTAGACTGGTCCAATCTGTGAGCAGCTGAGGGGTTACTTTTTTAGGTTTATATTTATCAAATGATTTTGGGAAGTATGGATAGCCAGTATCCATCTCTTCCACTGGGAAAATGATCAATATATCATGTGATTTGTTAGGATCATCTGATGAGTTTATTTTCAGTGCATATAGAAGATTCATTTTTCCTGTTGAGTTGTTTATCTTAGTGTACCCATGCCATTATTTTCTTCACAAGCAGGTTTTCGTTGAAAGGGATCATTTTTTAGTTTTTCAGGAGTGAGAATGTAGGAAGTATGATTGATATGCTCCACAGAGAAGCACTCTAGATCAAAGTTTAAGTATGGTGAAATTATTAGGTGCAGAATAGACATATACATTTCAGATACTTTGGTGTTCTTAACTATCATCTTTTCAGCATAAAAGGATTTCAGGATAGGTGCCATGGTGGCTAGCATCCTCTTTGCATCCTGATATATATTCTGTTCTGTTTTATCTTTTGTATTTTTTTTCATCCTTCTGCCATTGACATGTCCAAAAGTAGGCTGAATGATATCTCTGACAGTTGACACATTAGCTTTCTTGGAAGAGCAAAATATTATTACGTTTCTTTACTGCCACATTAGGCACAGGTAGTAGAGCCATGACAGGCAGCTTGGGTATGCTCATATTTCTCACATTAAAAGTATCTCAGGGAATTAGGGAATGTAAGCCAAGCAGGACAGTTAAGATAACAGACTTTTACAGATAAGTAATAGTACAAGTACTTATACTGCCAGAATCATTTTATCACAACAGATTACGGCAACAATGAGGATGTTGACACAGAGGCAGAAATTATGATTCTAATGTCTAAGGCCTTTATCAGATCATAAATGGATTATGATATAGATTTTGCCATCTGATTTTCAAACGGATGGTGGACAGATTAAAAACGGCCATGTACTTTGCTTCTATATAGAGAAGAGTAACTAAGCTTGGGTAAGATCTCTGGAATGTTGTGTATGAAAGAGCAGAGAGAGAGAGAATTCTGTTTGCAGAGCCTGCTTGAAAAGATGAGAAGAGGGTGATCTGACAGACAAACTGGCAATAGAATGTTATTAGATTAATGTTGAAGAAATTTTCCACATAATGAAAAGATACAATAGAACAAGAGGCCATACCAGAAATTGTGCAAGCAGAGTAGTGAGGAGGAAGTGTTTTACACAGGCAGCAGTTAGTGAGCAGAATGCACTGCCTGAGTGTGGCAAGTATAGAAACAGCAAACAATTTAATACAGTTTAATGAACTTTGTGTGTGTGTCAGGGAGAGGTGAATTTCCTACAACTCCAAGGAGGTGTGATGGTAATTATTATTAAACATCTCACCTCCTTGGAGTCAGAGATTCATCATGGGAGGTACACACTATTGCGCATAATGCTCATACAACCATGCCCTAAACTGATTCAATGTGTCTATATTCACAACACACTCAGGCGATGCATTCCACTCACCAAAGAATCTACTCTTTACTGTTCTGCTCACACCCTCCTTATAGTTTCCAGCAATGGTTTCTTGTTCTATCTATGAAAAATCTCTTCAAAGTCAACCTGATAACAACCCCTGACTTGCTTATGTCTCAATCATATCGCCCCCCCCTTTCCTCCTATTCATAAGGCTTTGCAATTTACATTCTCTCAATCTGTCCTTTTACTCCACATTCCAAAGACTACTGACTTCCTTTATGAATCTTCTCTGGACCCTTTCCAACATATCCTCATCACCGTGAAAACCTGGCGACCAAATCAGTGCACAATAATCCATGAGGCCTGATTAAGGCCTTATGCAATGGCATCATAACCTCTTTATTTTTGCATGTCAGGGTCATCTGCATCATTGCCATTATTCAATGTGATGTCTTCACAACTTGTGCAATGTGGCCCCTGAATTTCAGGTCCTTGTCCATCACCACTCCCAGATCTCTCATCTCCTCTACTTCCTTTAAAGTTTCCCCACCAAGTGTATACTTTGCATCCCATCGTTGCTCACCAAATCTCAAAACCTTACACCAGCATTTCTCAACCGGGGTTCCATGAGAAATAATAATGAATATAATGAATAGCAGTGGCAAATAAATGAACTTAAATAGTGGAAGAAAATAATAAACGTTCTCTGAAAGGAATAAATTTGAGTTCACGTTAGTTGTATTAACTCCCACTAAAGGCAATGCTGTCTGTGATCCACTTATCAAACGGCAAATGGAGATACTTCTAGCACCAGCTAGTGTCGCTTATGAGTCAGTGCAAGCAATAAACACGAGAGGTATAGTCGGTCTCTTATCAATCCTGATGTGTTTTCTAGTGTGTATGCATTCACTCATTAATATGAAAAGTTTGTATGTTTTCTCGGCTAAACTCCACTTCATGATGATCATAATTTTTGGGAAGGTTACTCCTTTATTTCAGGTTGCAGTCGATAGTTTGAGCAATCAATTTTTGTTATTTCATCAATTTATTAATTATATCGTTACAAATTGTGCATTTAGGTGTTATGTATTTATGAAAGACTCAAATAAACAATAATTATGTTTAAATAATATTAATTACATTATTTGTTATTTATGCATTAACGGGGGGGATCCGATTTTTCACGATTGTTTGCTTAATTTCTTTTTATTATACTTTTCTATTATATTTTTTATTAATTTACTAAATATTATATTATTAACATAACTAAATCTGTTTTATAAACTAATTTTCTCGGCCATTTAATTTAACCAATTTTTTTAAAAAACGAATACATTTAATGATCGTGTCGCATGTATTAAGTATTTTTATTGTTTCAAGACAACAATAAAAATTTTTAATACATGCGGCAACCACTGTTAGCTAACCTACATGAAAATATATTCGCACTTTCAATTCGATATATCGATAGTTTGTTCTGAATGTGAATAAGGTTACATAAGTGCTTTGCATGATGTAAACAACAATCACCATATACTGGAGTTGTTGAGAGTTACTCTGAATCCGGAGTAATTTAATAATAAGGTTGTACACCCTTTGGCAACTCCTATAGGTTGAGATGACCTCTCACTGCTTCTGCCTTGGTGTCTCCACTACTGGGCTTGGCTCCCACTGACGAGACCTCAATAAAAGTTGAAACCAGTATGGGTAGTGCATTAAGCTTAAGCATTATGCATTAAGCATTAAGGTAGTGCCTTAATGCATAGCATTACACATATCCGCAAGGAGACGTGCTTTGCGTTATGGGAGATACTGAGATAGGAGTGATGAGAACTTTCTCCACCTTTGCAATGAGTTGCCTGATGTTGTACTACCTTACCCCAGTCCTGAAGATACTTTCAGGCGCAAACTTCGTTTGCTCACACTTGGATAAGGGATTAAACTAAACTTATTATACTGGAGTTGTTCCGTTTTCTCTCTCTCCCTGTTTTCCCATGTATTTCTTTTGTTTTCCTATATTTATGTTTTGTGTTTCAGTTTTATTAGTCTAATTTTGATTTATCATCTTTTTTACATTTCTTATTTTATAGAAATTTCTAACTGTTAAAATGCGGAAATTTTTGAAGAGAAAAAATCCAGAAAAAATTGAAGAGAGAAGCTATTCAATACGCTGCAGTTATATGGTGTCAATGGGGCATTATATCAAGCAATACTTAGTCTTTATTTGAGTTGTGAGTCAGCAGTTAGAATTGAAGGAAGTACAGGAAGATGATTTAATGTTAAATCTGGTGTGAGACAAGGATGTACATTATCCCCTCTGTTATTCATTATCTATATGGATCACATTATGAAGGAATGTGGTATTAAACCTGATATTAAAATTGGAGATGTTAATGTCAGCTCTTTGCTTTATGTGGATGATGTTATACTTCTAAATAAATCCGCTACAAGTCTGCAAGATTCTCTGACTAAATTGAATAGCTGTTGTAATAGATATGGTATGAAGGTCAGCAATAAAAAGACAAAGACAATGAAAATAGGCAGAATCATTGAAAATGTCAACTGTGTTGTGAATAGAGAACCTGTGGAACAAGTAAAACATTTCAGCAACTTAGGCACAATTTTTACTGAAGATGGTAAACTAAATATAGAAATAGACAACAGAATCAGCAAAGCTGGTATCGTGGGAAGTCAATTGAATAAATTCATATGGAATAAGAAAGAAATTAGTCGGAACACTAAATTAGCTGTATACAAGACTGTGTTCAAACCAATTTTAACTTATGGATCTGAGAGCTGGGTCAGAAGTAAAACACTTGACCAAAGACTAGAGACTGCAGATATGAGTCCTGAGAAAGATTAGAGGCGTGAACAGATGGCATCAATGGCAATATCATATTAAAAATGAGGATATTAGGAAAGAACTTGACATTGTCAGCATCCAGGAATGCGTTAGCAGAGCTAATCTCAGATGGTATGGTCACTTAAATAGAATGGGAGAGGAAAGATTAGCAAAACAAGTGTTCTCTGCCAGGTTGGCAGGAAAACGACCCAGAGGAAGACCAACATATAGGTGGATTGATACGGTACAAAGTGCCTTAGACGATAGAAATATAAGATCTGATAATGTTGGAGTCTTGACAAGTAACAGACTGATGTGGAAGAAAATTGTAGATAGGAAGTTAGTAATGAGGTAATTTTTTCATGTAGTACTGTCATATCCTGTACACCCCTTGAGGGTACATGGCAGGAATTTGATGATGATGATGATGATGAAAAATCCAGACAATTCTGAAGAGGCTAGTGATGAATTAGAATCTCATACCGAATTTCAAAACACAAATACAAAAAGAATACAAAAAAGGTTCATCTTTACAATGAAAATTACTTATAAATGGGCTTTACATTGACTGGTGATCCAGATTGTCCTCTTCCACTGTCTCGTCTGTGGCAAACAACTTTCAAATACAGCAATGGCTCCAGCAGAATTGAAAAGACATTTCATGATAAATCACAATGATATAGAAAATAAAAGTGCTGATTATTTTAAAATACTATTGCAATCTCGAAAAAAACAGAGTGCAGTTTTTATGAATAAATTCAGCGTCAGTGAAAAGGCTCAGGAAGCAAGTTATTTTAGTAGCAGAAATTACTGCGCAGAAAAGGAAAAGTCACACAGTTGGTGAGAACCTAATAATGCCAGCATGTAAAATTATAGTGGGTAAAATGCTGGGACATGATCCAGTACGAGAAATTGAAAATATTCCACTTTCAAACAGTATAATAAGTCGACGTCAAATGACGTCGAGGAGGTTTTGTGTAATAAACTGAAAAATAGCAGTTTTTCCATCCAAGTTGACGGGTTATCAGATCTTACCAATAACTGTTAGTAGCTTTTATAAGATTTGTTAATGGGGGTGAAATTCAAGAAAACTTTCTCTGTTGTAAAGAATTACCTAAGACAAGCATAGGAATAGATGTATTCAATATTTTATCCTCATATCTAAAAACAAAAGGTCTTTCTTGGAGGAACTGTATTGGCATCTGTACTGAGGGTGCTCCATCCATGGTTGGCTCCAAAAGAGATTTTGTTTCTCGTGTAAAAGAAAATGCTATGTTTTCTCAACACACTGTTTTATTCGCAGAGAAGTTTTGATGTCAAAATCTCTTGGAGATGAAGTGAAAAAGGTTTTTGATGATGCCACAAAAATGGTTAACTTCATTAAACAAAGGCCAGTTCATTCCAGAATGTTTAAAAATCTAGACAAAGAGCACATAAATCTTTTGTTCTATACAGAAATCTGGTGGCTAAGTAGAGGAAAAGTTCTAAATAGGGTATTTGAGCTAAAAGATGAATTGCAAAGATATTTTGAAGAAAACAATAAACAAGATTTTGCCAAGTATTTTGAAGATCAAAAGTGGGTGCAGATACTAGCCTATTTAGCCAACATTTTTCATTACATTAATATGCTGAACAAGTCACTGCAAGGCCCTGGAGAAAATATATTAACTTCACGTGACAAGATTCTTGGATTTAAAAGAAGGCTGAATCTTTGGAAAAATCATGTTACAAAAGGGAATCTTGATATGTTTCAATTACTGGTAGGGCTTAAAAGTAAAGAAGGATATCATCAAATTTCAAGTCTTATTGTAACCCACCTGGAAGAACTGATGATAAAAATCAAACATTATTTTCCATCCCTTCCAACACAAATGTATGATTGGGTGAGAGATCCATACTCAGAATCTTCTGCTCATCCTGAGAACTCGACTTTAAGAGAAGAGGAAGAACTTTGTGGGCTGCAATCTGATCATACATTCAAGCTGTCTGACCTATCTCAGGACAAGTTCTGGATTTCTGTTAAAGAAGAGTATCCTACTATTCATAGGAAAGCAATAAATATATTGCTGCAGTTTTCAACGTCTTATATATGTAAGCAAGCTTTTTCTTGTTTGAAAAGTATTAAGAGCAAAGCAGAAATCGTCTCCTTTCTGTTGAAGATGAAATCCGTGTTTGTTTATCTAAAATCCGACCCCGAATTAAGTATTTGTGTACCAAAAGACAAGCACAGGTTTCACATTAGAAAATTAAACTTTATTATTCATATTTGTTTCAAAAATAACAATTCTTTGGCACATATTTTTGTTTATATGACATTCTACTTTCATTTATCATATTATTTTGAAAATTACAAATAAACGATAAAGTTATTATAGCACTTATTATTTGTTTTCTTCATGATATTTAAATTCATAAATAATAAAGAAAGATACTAACAATGATATATAATAATTATTATGTAGGGGTTCCCTACAACATTGATATTATTTCAAGGGTTCTGCAAGAGCAAAAAGGTTGAGAAACGCTGCCTTACACTTTGCAACAGTGAATTGATAGTTCAACTTACCTGCCCATTCATACCATCTATTCAAGTCCTCCTGTAAGGCCATAACATCTGCTTGATCCTAATTTTGCATCATCTGCAAACGGCTGCATATCACTAATTAAACCCATCTCAATATTATTAACATACAAATTGAACAACAATGGTCTCAAAACTGATCCCTGTTGACAACTGCAGTAATAATAATAGTATACTGCCTTCTCTAGCCATAGTGCAAGAATTTCACCATTACTCTTTTCAACTTTGCATTATCTGCAAATTAAATACATTCCTTCAAACCACAGACCATATAGCCATGGTTTGAAGTCTTGAGGTTTAACCACACAGTATACATCAAAGTTGCTATTTATAATGAAGTGGTTCTAGGTTGGCTGCTAGAAAGTATACAAGAGTAAACCCAATGATAATGTATCAGGAAGTATTCCATAAGTTAAACAGCAGTAAGAGATACTGCTGTTGCTCTACTCACTAACTTGATATTTATCACTCAGCCATTTCCTTTCACGTTCTTAAGAGCAGATACTGAAATCATGATTTCACTCAAATCAAACAGAAAGCTAAGACCATAAGCTCAGCATGTTATGTCTGTTAAGTGATGGAATGTATTTTCCAGCCAAATGTTTTATGGGCGTAAAAATCCTGTCATCATAATTTGATTCTTTAGAGAAACTTGTGACATTAAGATTATAATATATAGACACGTTTACACAAGAATATTATATTTTAATTTGCCAAATATTTGAGTCTGAAAATAACGGCTAGTTCTACTTTTGAATGATTAATTGTTGGTATTCCACCTTGTTAAAAAAAAAAAAAAAAAACTGTTCCTATGTAGCCACCGAAGATAGTCTGTTATTTTCAGACTGAAATATTTGGCAAATTAAAATATAATATTCTTGTGTAAATGTGTCTATATATTATAACCTGTCATCATAAATTGTTACAAATGTGAGAATGCTTTCTGTAACACCAACTCGCCTATTAAAAAGAAAAGATGGAAGGGCATGGTACTTTGGAATTTCTTAAATTAGATCGATATAGTTATATGATGCCATTTTATATTTTCAACATCAGCAAGAAAATTGCATTTAAAGTTTGTTTCAATCACTTATTATTATTATTCAGGCCTCCATGGAGTCAAAAGACTCATCGTGGGAGGTCCTTCCTAAGAACATAAAGTCTGTCAAGACTCAATGAGGGGAGGTCCCACCTAAGAAACACAAAGTCTATCATAGCACTCCTTAAACTCATTGACCGTTCTCGCCCTCACCACTCCATCAGGCAATGAATTCCATGGCTCAACCACCCTCCATGCAAAGAAACTACTCCTCACCCTCTTGCTCACAGTTTCTTTCGTAACTTCCAGGGATGGCCTCTTGTCATCACACCTTCCCGCTGTTCAAATAAGCGAAAGAACTCCCCAGTGTCAACCCTGTAACCACTTCTCAACAGTTTAAAAGTCGCAATCATATCACCTCTCCTTCTATCCACCAAACTCTGCAGTCCACATTCCCTCAGCCGATCCTCATAACTATTTTTGTACAGTCCTGAAACCATCTTTGTCATCCGTCTTTATATCCTTTCCACAGTTAATTTACCCTTCAAATCGTGGGGACCAAATCTGAGAACAATAGTCCAAGTGTGGTCTGATCAGAGACTTATACAACGGAATGATAACCCCCTTATCTCTGCAGGTCAGTGTCCTTCTCATAATTGCAGCAATCCTCTGTGTTACCTTCACCACCTTTGCAATATGTCCCCTAAACTTCAGGTTTCTATCAATCATCAACCCCAGATCTCGTCTCCCCTACTTCCTCCAGTATAACTCCTCCCATAGAGTATGCAGCATCCCATCGATGTTTCCCAAACCTCAAGACCTTACATTTTGCTGCATTAAACTGACACCCCCATTCATTTGCCCATCTATCTAGCTTATTCAAATCCTCTTGCAGGGCTACCACATCTGCACTATTACTAATAATCCTTCCCAGCTTCGCATCATCTGCAAGCAATTGAATATCCCCTTGCAATCCACTGGCAATGTCATTGATATAAAGGTTAAACAATATAGGTCCTAGTACTGAGCCCTGTGGGACCCCACTTGTAACCTGTCTCCTTGAAACTTCTCCACCATACACAACTCTCTGATACCTATCAGACAGCCAATCCTGAATCCAGTTGACCAATCTGACATCCAGACCCATGTGCTGCAACTTAAACATCAGCTTATCATGTGGCACCCTGTCAAATGCCTTTGTTAAGTCTAAGAAAATTGCAGTATAAGCCTTTACCTCATCTAATGTTCTTGTAACTTTATTATAAAAGGCTAGCATATTGCTAAAGCAAGAGAGCCCTTTCACAAATGCATGTTGACTCTCACAGATAACATTACCCTTATCTGCCCAATTCTGTATATGGTCCCTCACTACTTTCTCCAAGATCTTAACAACTACTGATGACACACAGACTGGCATATAATTAGACACTTCCAGTCTGTTACCACCCTTACGCAATGGCACTATCTTACTTTCCTTCCATTCCCTGGGCACCTTTGCCGAAGCCAGACTTTCATTGAAAAGCGAGGTTAAAGGCACTGTCAGTTCCGTAGCACATTCTCTCAAAACTCGTGGTGAAATACCATCCAGTCCCAAAGCTTTACTGACATCCAGAGTACTCAGTATCTGAAACACTCTCCTTGTGTACCTCTAAATCTCAAACCAGCCCTATCCCTCTAGCATTAAAACCGACTCCTCTAGGATGAAATACTCCAATAAAGTGTTCATTGAACAATTCCACTATGTCCTCTGCATCAGTCACTCTCTTCCCATTTTTATCCCACAATATCATTCTTCCACAGTCATTTCTCCTCCTACTGGCCACATAGCTAAAAAATTCCCTGGGATTTTCTTTGGATCTTAGGGCCAATCTCCTCTCATATTCCAGTTTCGCTTTCCTTACCACACTAGTCACTCTTCTGGCCTGTGTCTTATATTCTTCATGCATCCTCTCTTCACCTGTCTCCTTATATTTCTTCCATAGCCTCTTTTTCACATGCATTTCCTATTTAATATTGTTTGTCATCCACTTTACTCCAAATTGTGTCCTCTTCTTCACTCATGGTATACAACTTACCATTGCTGCTAACAAATATTCTTTCACAATTTCCCACGCACTAATGATATCCCGGCCTTCCAATTCCTTCCTCTATGAAACTTCCCGAAGTTAACGTCTAAGACTATTATAATCACCTGCTTTATAATTCCACATAAGTTCATGTCTCTTTGATACTCCTGCATGTCTATTCATTTTCCAAGTCAAAACCATATGGTCACTCTCTCCAACTGGTGGGAGAGATGTCATCTCAGTTATTATCAACTCTTCTGATGCTATAACTAAATCCAAAACTCTTGAACCTCTTGTTCCCTCTGTTACATGTTGCCTAAGACATTTGTCCCTCAAGAATTCTAGAAATTCCATTCCCCTATTGCTACATGCATCTTCCTCTCTCCAATTTATACTACTGTAGTTAAAATCTCCCATAACAATAATTCTTCTTGCACTTGCCAAACTTAGCTGTCTAAACATCTCCTGGTCCCCATCCTCTGTGCTCCTGGGTCTGTGGCAACACCCCACTAAATATCCTGTCTTGCCTACATCTACCTCACACCATATGCTCTCAAAATCATTTGTCTCACTTCCTTCCAAAGCCTCTTAGAGGACATAGGCCATCACTTATCATAAGTGATGACCTATGCACTTGATGATTTTAATAATTCACTTGCAAAAGTGAATCATTAAAAATACTTTTATTGAAGCTAACTGAAGAGAACACACGCTGAAGAAATATTTTGAGCTGTGATAGCTATCTTAATTCAGCATAGGAGTTGTCTCAGTACTGATTTATATAAATTGTGCAATTCCCATTAAGGGAAAGTATCTCTCACATCTTAGGATTTCTGCAATCTAACTGTTGTGGATCTATCTAGATCCTTGCCAGTGGAGAAATTAAAAATCCAGTGTTGACTATTCAACAGGCACGTGTCAAAGCATTTATGCTTCTAAGTTCCCTATCAGGCAAGTGTAGTGAATCTAGTACCAAACCAATGAAGGTTTCTTGACAGCAGGTAAACATTTCAATCTGAAGGCATCTCCTGCTTCAATATAATTGTTACACTGGGTGGAACTTCTGTTCCTCTATCTTAAGTTTAGGTTAATGACCAAAATACTGAGTAACACCAAGCAAGGAATACAGTGGCTTAAATTACTATTAAATTTAAATTCTGTAAATGGACACAGATTAGTAAGCACAATGAAACCGAAGTTTCAAGTTTGTAATTTTTAATTGATCAAAATGCACTATTCCAATTACTCTGAATCTCGCGAGGTATAGTTTTGCACGTTGCCACTTCATACGTATCATCAAAGTTAAGTTTATCATCACGCCTGATAAAGAAATAGTGATTTACTTGTTACACGCTAAACGTACTTTCTAATGGATATATCTCAAGTATTTACCACAATTTCTTATCTCAAATAAATACCTCCTAAAACTGTACGAACCTTCCTACAGTAGGAACCAGTTTTCTAATCACACGACCAGCAAGTTAAACGGACGAAGCGTCCATTGAACCAATGAGGGGAAAAGCGAGTAATATTATGGAGGAATACGAATTCTGCATTATTATCCAATTCAACAAAACGCTACAGACATAGCATACCACTATTAGCAACATTCATGTTTTCATGCAATAATTAAAATACAAATATAAAGCTACCCATCACTGAAAACACATACGTTCAAACCACGGCGCGCTGTTTAAAAAATATATCAACTACTTACCGCGGGAAGCAACTGAAACCAACAGCGCCACCCATAGTCTCCCAATATATGCCTTATTCAAATACAGTAAGCTGAAAGTTTAAGCCAAAACAGAAAATCAGATAATGCCTTTTATTCCCTTACAGGGAGTGAAGCCATGTAACCCTATGTAGCTTTTGCAGACTGAGTGGGCAGTTCAATCTCTAATAAAATACATATATTAAGTAAGCTGAATAAAGAGTTTGTTGCTTTCGATGATAATGAAATCAGAGTCAGTAACGACAATGCTCTTTGATTAGAAAGATCTCGCTTCAAAACCGTCTGAAATGCAAAGAATCTTTATAAGGACTTTTCAACTGACAGTGAGTTTTTGGTCTCATGTAGAGATGGAAAAGTGTTTCTTCTCGGAATCTTGGGTTTTTCATCATTCAAGAAAGATAAATCAGTCATAGAATATATTATAGATTATGCAGATACTAGTGGTGGTTGTTGTTGAGTAGGGTGCTATCCCTCGATGAGACCTTGGAGGGGTCACGTGATAATAATAATAATAATTTAAATTAAGTGTCTAAGAAACCAAGTTACTTCCCCGTGACAGGCCATTGAACCTAACTCGTTATGAAGAAGATGATAAACTTATGTCTCCGTAGCACGATTGGAAGAACGACGGTACATTGCGCCCTTCGATTGGAATAGGCCTAAGTTCGATTCTCGTCGTGACGGGAGGACATCTTTATGTCGACTTTTTCAATCGAAGATGAGTTAGTTGATCTCATACGCGTATAGCAGGTTTTTTCCTCCCGAAAACTCGGGTTTTTCATCCCGCATACAAACAAATCGGCCCTTCATAACACACGCGATTTACAGACAAAAAATACTAGTTGTGGTGGTGGTAGTGGTGGGCGGTAGATGGTGTTGATGGAAATGATTGGTAGTAGAGGTTGGTGGAGACAGTAGGTGTCCTTCCGCGATAAGTCTTCGGATTCCTTAGAGGTGTCACGAATAATAATAATAATAATGAATAATGAAATATCCTCTTAAACAAAACTTCTGAAGAAATGCAAGACATCAGTTATGTATATGATTCGTAAAAGGAATGACTCTTAAAATGGTGATAGAAAGATAGCACTGAAAATGTTGAACAGATATTTTATTGGCATGTGGATAGTAGAGGGAGATATGAGACTTTAAGTTGATAAACAACAAACTCTATGTTAATACAGCTGTAAGACTGGAATGGATGTTACGTGCATTGAGGGAGGGTGCAAAGAAAATAACATGCTCTGGATTTTGTTCTTCAATAAGTCTTATTAAAAGGGAGGGTTCCTGGGAAGTGAACACTACTATTGCATAGAGAATAATCAAGGAAGTGATCGCAAACTGTCCATCAGTTTGCGTTACAGGATGAGTTCAGATGTCAGAGTTCAGATGTCAGACGGAATTGATAACACAAGTCTCTGTAGACAGAAGCCAACATTTGATAAAGGGCAGCCTTGTTTCAGTTATATTTTTTAAATAATTTTTAAATATATTTTTAGAAGGCAGTGGCACATACAGTAAATGTTTAGATTTTGCAATGGCATCTCATAAATACCACATTACAAATTAAAGTTGATATTGAGGACTTGAGAAGACAGTACATTGCTTGGATATTAGAGGGTTGGTTGGCTGGTTGATACATATAATAGCTTGTTGAGTGAGGAAAAACATGTCTTAAAGGATGAGGGAATAACAAGTGGTGTAGTGCACGGTTTTGTTTAGAGAATACTATTGTTGAATCAACATGTTGATGATGACTAAAAAATTGAAACTTCAAAGGGAAACTCTAGACTATTTCGAGACAATGCAAACAATCTAGAGTCTGAGTGAACAATGAAGAGGGTAAGAGTAGAGAATTCTCATTTGGCAGCACTTGAGGTTTGGACAGGCTTGTCATAGGGAGCAGATGAGTGCGGATGTTAGTTCGATGTCGACAAAATATTTTTCACAGTGGTCAGAGGAAATGAAATTATTATTATTATTATTATTAATATATGATACCTGCAGAAAGTCAAGGGCTTATCAATAGATGCTATAAATCACCCAAACCAGCTGTCATACCCTCTGTTAAATTCATTCACATTAGATGCACCCACCCACCCTAAAGGCAAACTATACCACTTATTGATTGCTCTGTGAGAGAAAACCTAGCTCTTACCCCTTTCTTGACTGTGAACATACTTAACTTCCGTGAATTCTCTACCTACTTTCCATATAACTTGAAATGATTGGACAAAGGGCTTGAGTTTAGTTAACACGTAAACGTTTCTGAAGATAAATAAAAAAGATTGTTAGCAGTGAAAAGTTTGAATTTAAAAAAAGATTTATCCGGCAATATCTGGACCATGATGTTCCGTAATTCAAGAAGATGGGAAAATATTGGTGAGGATCCAGAGTGTGTTCTTACATTTTGAAGTGATGAACCAAAAATCTCTAAAAATGCTTGATGCTTAATAGGAAAGGGAAATCTAATTAACAAATTACTCCATAATATGTAAAGTAAGAATGTAATATATGAGAATGATGTGTGTGTATCATTCATACAGACTGATATAGCGCCTATATAACATTGTGATAACCTTAACTTTTCCATAACTCTAGACCCTCAGAAGACCATTATAACTTCAATTCTATTCACAGATTATCATAACTCACTAACTCAATTTATATCAGACAAGATATATTAATTTAGTTATTTATTGACATAGATGTTGGTGATGTAATGTGTCCATTGTAGTCAATTTCGCTTTAATATCCGAAAGGAAGAACCACACACTACTATTTCGAAAGTTCTTTGTTGGAGTATAACTTACACACCATATATTTTTTAACTAAAAAAAATTATAAACCATTCCTAATCATGAATGATAATGGAATCAAACAAATGCATTAATGAAGTATATTGTATCATTTATAATTTATAACTAATCACTTATAACTGCGAAAATTCATACTTCGAATATGTATTGTGAAGAAAGGAGAAAATATGGTATTAGATTAACGTGAATCACTTAGAATTTGCTTCTATTCTATTGAAGTGCGCTTTATTATTATACCATATTTGTTACACATTCATACTGGACATAAACATAGTTTCACAAATCACATCATGTGATTTGTGAAACCATTTGAATAAACTTCTCATTAAGAAAGAATATAAATCCTCTGCAACTAATGATTACTGAGCCTTAATTTGGACAACGAACAAATTCGAATGAACAAATGAAAATCAATCTACTGGAATTTATTAAATGAGATTTGTTCTGTCAGTACTGGGTACCTTTCCTTAAGTTATTATATGTCAATGGGTTATGGCATGTATTAACACTTTCATTGCCAAGCTGAAAATTGGAATTTCGTGTGGTGGCCAAATTTTTTTAATTTTTTTATTTAGTTAGCGACGTCCACGCGATAACGCGTGACCGGCCGTTTGGTGAGAACTCGCATCGAGCGATATCGCGTGATTGGCAATGAACATGTTAAACATCGTTTCTTCTGTGGTAAGGAAACAAGAGCTTTCGATACTAACCTTCAGCTATCAGTGAAGGCTTAAATGATGGAGATTGCCTGCCCACCTGTCTTCAAAATGTTGATTAGAGGAAAATGAGCTCCACCCTTTGGGATACAAATGGAGGCAAAGAGGTTAAATAGAGTTATTATTTAGTAGTTATTATTAAATAGAGTTCTGCTAACTTCTTTTATTCCCCTATAGGGAGCAGACGAGGTCGTTTCAGCTCTCTCTAACTTTTTGGAGACAGAGGGGGGAAGTTCAATCTCTACCAGCTAATCAGAGATAGCTTGCCCAAGATCATCACTAATTATATTGGCATCCAGTGAAAAAAGTCGGCTGACAAGTGCTGCCATCTCGTGGTTCCTAATCTTAGCTGTATGTTTACTGTATGAAATACTGTGGGATCTATGGTCGATTTTCTTGAGTTTATGAAAAGAAAACACCAATTTCTCTGAGGAACAGACTCTTTGCCCATGCCAGAGATCGACTAAATCGTAAAAAAAGACTTGGAAAAGTTCATCTAATCTGCGACTGGAATCAAACGAAAGACGCTCTTTCTTCAGTTGGCTTAGCGCCATGGACGCACACGTCACTTCCACTAAGCTACACAAGCTCTTGATAATGAGCACTAAATAGATGTGGGGAATTAATTTAATTTTTTTCATTGTATCATTTAAAGAACAATGAAAATTATCGATGTGGTAATTTTTCTGAAATTTAACATTATAGTCTATTTAAATTATCTATTTTGCTATAAATAATTACATCTTGTAAGCTTGTTATTGTCTTTTATAACATTTTAAATTTATTTTTTACAAAGCCCAGTTTATTATTATTATTATTATTATTATTATTATTATTATTATTATTATTATTATTATTATTATTATTACGTTTAGCGAAACTAGCTAGGACCTTGACATGTTTATATAATTTGAGTATTACCTCAGGAATATTCCAAAGCAATGAAAAAATGTATGATAATGCCAATGCACAAGGATGGTGCAAAGACTGATGTCCCTAACCATCCACCTATCAATATGTCTGGAGTGATTTTGAAGGTTTTAGAGAAGTTGGTAAAAACTTGCATTCAGAAATGGGTGGACCAACAAGTTATACTTAGCAAGAAACAGTATGGATTTACTAAACAGAGGTCATTCCTTAATAATTTGCTTATATTTAATAAAACCTTTACGGCTGAGTTGGATAAAGGTTATGGATGCATTACGATACTGTACAGCTTTGTAAAGACATTTGACAGGAAACCACATGAAATGCTTTTGCATAAATTAAAGAATATGGGATGGGATATAAGCTATTGGATTGCATAAGTAGTGGCTGAAGGAGAGGTATCAGAACGTGGTATATTAAAGCTGCCAGTGGTGTATCCAAGCGATCAGTCCTTGGACCATTGTTGTTTAATCTATACATTAATAGTATTGAAAAAGGTGTGAGAAGAGATCTTCAACTGCTTGCTGACGATGCAAAGATAGGCAGGTTAATTAGAGATGTCACTGATATACAGATGATTTCAATAGGCTGGAAGTTTGGGAAAACGACAATGGTATCAATTTAATGCTAGTAAGTGTAAAGTTATTCACTTTAGCATGATGCGATATCCAGCAGCATATTCTATTGAGGAATTATCCTTAGAGTAACTGACGAGGATAGAGATTTTAGAGTTGTGGTGGACAGAAAGTTAAAGCTCAAAGGCCACATAACAAAAATCGCAATACAACTTCAAAGCATAATTGCGACGTTGAAATTAACATTGACATGTAAGATATGGAAGACATTTTTCCTCTTTATGAAGCCATGATACGACTGCACATTGACTACAGTGTGCAAATTTGGTTTCCTGGGTTCCAAAAAAAAAAAAAAAATAAAGAAGCACTGTAAAGGCTGCAAAAATTAGTTACAAAGATTATATCGGGATTGTAAAATGTAGATTAAGAGCATAGATTGAGAGTATATGGACTGCAGATACCGGTATACAGAAGAAAGACTCGTGATATGATAAATGTGTATAAACTTTTGCGATGGCTTTATAAGATATGAGTTAATAAAATTTTACATTATATGGAAGGTGAAAAGAGGACAATGTGGCATCCGCGGAACTTAAGAAAGGGGTAAGAAATAAATTTTTTTCTCATAGAACAGTGAGTGGAACAGTTTGCCTGTTGAAGTATTGAATGCATTTACTATGAATGAATTTAAGAAAAGCTATGACAGCTGTAATGGGTGATGTATGGGCTCCCTAGATGAGTCTTTGACTCCTTAGAGTTCTAATAATAATAATAATTGCATGTAATTTCTTTGAGAGATAATAAAAGTGTTAAGGTGTTAAAAAATGGCTTACAGATTCTCCAATCCTCTCTTGATGACAGATAATGTTTGAAGACTTTTACCATGTACGTTTTTATGATCCTCTTAGGTAATGTATTCAATTACATTACTCTCTATATGAAAAGAAAAAAAAATTCATTCCTTCACACATTCTAAAATCTCCCAACAACTCCTTTGCAAAATTTATTTTCGTTACTCATGCATTCATCCCAAACTCGAGATTCTATTTCCTCTCCAAATTCTGTTTTTTTTTTTCTCATTTCTCTCTCTTGCTTTCCTCCTACTTTCGCTCATCTTCTTTCGTACTTTCCTACTTCTTCTTTCTCCTTGGCTATCCTATAACAAATTCTCTGGAAGCTCTATAAGGAGGGTATGAGCAAGGGGTGAGGTGTAGGCTTATTGCGTTGAGATTGGTAAGTGGTTGGGATGCATAGTCCGAATAAAACTACTGCCACACTCACCACACTTTCGGGATACATTGTGAGTGTGTAGGCAGTGAATCCACTTCAGTCACGGTATGATGAACTATGTGTGTGTGTGTGGGGGGGGTGTGGGGGGGTGTGATAGTTGAGATCCCACGATGAGTCATATGTAAGTCTGATGATGATGATGATGATATAACTTTTTTGCCTTCACCTTTATTCTGTAATTCACTCTCGCCATCCCATATTTTTTTGAGAATTGTGCCTTCTAATAGAAATGCAAAATGTGCAGTAAAACGATGTAAAAGATCGCTTATTCCCTATTCATTCCCACTTGCACTGTCAAATACTATTTCATACTTCCAAGCATCCTCATCTTCTATAAAGTGAAACTTTAATAAGAAATTTCATAGCACATATTTTTTCTGAAGCCAGAGACAAACAAGTAATAGATAGAAATAATAATAATAATAAACTTTTTCTGACTGCTGTTTATATGAGATTTCTAGTGCAGTTTTTAAAATCAATAACCTGTCATAATAATTTTTCAATTTCGTACTCGATTTTAAAAACTTTAAGTATATATACTGTACATGGATATAATATAATTGTACGTATTATTTAAAATAATTTTAATTATTATTTATCAATTATTAAAAAATAAAATAATAATTCTCCAATTCACAAATATCACGAAGTGTGTCGCGGTTGTAAATTTGAAATACGCGTAGTTTGATGATCTACGTTCATGCGTAGCGAAATGGGAAAAGAATTTCGTTGAGAAACTTCTAAACGTGTTATTCCTTTAGATTACATTGACAGAAGATATTTATTGGTATTTTTGAAAGTTGCGAGTATTAAATAATATATTTCAAATATTTCTTAGTGCCTTTTCAGGTGTGTGGTAAGTGCATCATGACTTTGTATCGGCTCATATGTTTACTATTTTTTAAACAATTTATGTATTTATTTGTGACAAATTATTTTGTTTGTAACAGGTGAGGATATTACTGAACATTTGGAATAAGTGAAATTCTTTGAATCAATAAGCACCGATAAATGCAAATTTTAATTACTTTGAATCAATGATTGCTCTAAGTCTTATAGTTTTAATTTCGTTTTGTACAGTCCTTGCAAATTTTACGTTATGTAAATATAACAAACACAGACAAAAAACACAAAAAATCAGGTGTTTATTTGGAATTTGTATATATACAAATATAATAATCTGGCTGCAAAATATGGGTGCCTGTGGTGCAGGTCTAGGCCTAGACAATATACACCTGAAAACATTGACAATCAGAACCATAATTGCAGTAAAAGCACATAATAACTCATACCACAGATATGCAATTGCCTTTCTGTAAAAATATCTTCCTGACTGTCATCAGCTCTCTTCCATTGAAATGTTTGTAGAATAAAATTACAGCATAGAAAAGTTACTAAATACCAAATCACGAGGAATATATTCAAAGTTTTCTAGATCCACTTTCGCTATAACCAGCACCGAGAGCAAAAAAGAGGAGAGATCATTCTAAGCCCAGTTTTAAACGATATATTCCGACTTCCAATAAGTCCATTCTACAAAACATTTTTCTTCAAAGTGCATCATGCATGCTGCCGAACAAAATGTGAGTTGTGGAAAAAGGCATACCGTTAGATGGCCCTGCAACCTGTCCCTTTTGTAAAGAACCAGAAACATTTTTATCACATCATTATTTCTTGTAAAACGAGGGGTAAGAAATCTGGAGTGTTGTGAAACAATATATGACACAGGTTCCAACCATGCATTTTCATCGCACATTTAGAAAGAGCAATGGATAAAATGAAGGAAGATGCAAAAGGAATATCAGTGCATGGGATGAGAATTAACAATCTGAGATTTGCAGATGATATTTTTATTATTGAAGAAGACGAAAGAGAACTACAAAAATCATTGAAACTGTTAAATGAGGAACTGAAGAGATTTGGACTTGTTATTAGCTTGGAAAAATCGAACATAATGGTATTTGGTGAGAAGAACACGAAACAAAAGATACAAGTGAATGGAATTGACATAGAAAACGTTGAACAATGGATGGTGTAAACAGAAGGGGTAGACCATACAGAGAATGGATAGACAACATAAAGGACTGGTGTGGAATGGGTGTACAGAAACTGCGACACTGTGCACTGGACAAAGAAAGGTGGAAGAAGATAGTGAAGGAGGCATCAGACACCAACGGGTAGTGAGCCCATGGTTCTTGATGATGATGAATTAAACAACACTGCGCTAAAATCATTAACAATTTATATTATTAATAATAGTAAAACAAATGGATTAAGTGTACAAAACTGAATGTAACTAAGAATATAATTAATTAAGAATATGTACATGATATATAATTATGTACATATTCATATCTAATTAGAAATAAGTATGGAAAAACCAAAATATGTCACAAATGTAATATGAAATGTCTTAAATATAAAATAATTTTTAAAAAAATTGGTCAAACGAAAACAGAAATGAACTTCCATATAAACTCCCATGGTTTGTAGAGAACTGCGAAAAATAATTTCACAAAATCAAATAATAATACCCTCAGGGTAAAAACATCTGCATATATTTGTAAATATTATTTACTCTGATGTATATATGTCCCATTGGTTTACTAAAATGGTCTCAGTGAAAGTGGCGTGTGCCATCTACGGCGCTAGATACCCCCCCCCCCCCCTGAAGAAAGAGTGTCGTAAGTTCAATTCTAGTTACTGACTAGAGGAACTTTTATTAAGCCTTTTTTTTTCGACTAGTTCCCGAATTAGTTGATCTCTGCCACGGTAATGACATAAGCAACCGAACTGACACTATTTGCAGACAGTAATCCTAGAGGCAGGATTAGGGACCATGAATTGGCGGCACTTGTCAGATGCCACTCTTCACCAGATGCCGTGCGTAATTGTAAGGCAGTGAAGTTAGCAAGCCCAGAGCAAAAGCTGTGTGTTGTACGTGTCTATGGATAAGTCTTTTATTTTAGTGGATATTAGTAATTTCAGTAATTATTTTTAGTTATGTCTTACTTATTTTAGACTGTAAAGTTGAATGTGTGTGTGTGTGTGTGTGTGTGTGTGTGTGTGTGTGTGTGTGTGTGTGTGTGTGTGTGTGTGTGTGTGTGTGTGTGTGTGTGTGTGTGCGTGCGTGCGTGCGTGCGTGCGTGTGCGTGTGCGCCACCGATGCATACAAACAAGGAAAATGGCGGGCGAGTTTAGAATTTAGCTGATCCAAGACTATCAATTAGTGATAGTCTTGGGCCGGCTATCTCTGACTGGTTACCTGCGGAGATTTAACCCCCCCCCTCAGTCTCCAAAAAAAACTGCCACGCCTATTCCATATAGGGGAATAATAGTAATAGGTCGTTAGTGGTTTGATTTCAAAAACATGAACATACAGAGCTAGTTTATGTTATACACTATGTTACAAAAGCACTTGGACACCTAGTTGTGGTCACAAAAATGCGTTTTAATTACTTTTCTTCTACTGAGTAGGACCACCTTTGGCCTGAATGACGGCAGTTATCCTTCTGGGCATTCTTTCAACCAATTTCTGATAGGTCGCATCAGGAATATTCCATTCCTCGCGCAAAACTATCCTCATTGCTCATGCTGATGACGACCTCTGTAGTCTGGAGCGAATCCTAGAAGAAACTGGTCTTGGATACACAGGGCAGTATGGCATGGAGCATTGTCATGCTGAAAAATGTAAGGATCACTGATGAAGTACTTCCACAGCGTGGATAGCATGAAGTTCCACGTAGCCATCAAACATCATGGTTTTGGGCACATCCACCAATGGACCAAGCCCCATCAAACTGAAACATCCCCATATCATTACCGATCTTCCACCAAACTTGGCAATGGAATGATTCAGTCCTTCCAAAACTATTCCCCCGGTAATATCCAGATTCAAACACGACCATCAGAGTGAAACATTTGGAAGTGTGATTCGTCGCTGCATAGAACCCTTTTTCCAATAACCAGATGTGTTGCTCTGCGTAGAAACGTAAGGCATGCAACTCTTTGTGGATAGTTCTAGTAATGACAGATCTCTCTGCAGTATTTTCCAGGTTGACTGCGAGGTCTACCGCTGATGACGTGCGGGATGCGCGAACATTCTGAGATAGAGCTTGTCGATCTCAGTCACTGAGTGTCGATGGTCTCTCAGGGCGTTTTCTTCCTGTGGTAGAACCATCAACTTTCCATCTACGAATGACATAAGCAATGGTGTGATACTCTGCCGTTACTCTTTTGGTTTACTGAGACGGGTGACAATGTCATGGACAGAAAGACAACTGATATGACATCCAATTATCATCCTACGTTGGAAGTCTTTCAGTTCAGCTGAACCTGGCATCTTGACATTGAGTACAGCTTAAAACATGCAGCACATCTCACCTTTTATTACCAGACTTACGCAGACACTCTCTGAATATTTGCATGTGGTGGGATCCGAAATTTGCCTGGCACGTAAGGTGTCCAACATAGTATATAATAGTGTACGTCATACTAGGGAAAACAGAGAATTAAGAAAGGAAAAAATTCCATTAAAAGCTGTTAATGACAGTTTTATAATGAGAAAGTTTCACATTTCATTACAATTAAACTTGCGCATTTGTTTATTTATTTATTATTTTTTTATTTTAGCAATCAGACTACCCCTATAAAAATTTCAAAAGCCTTCATAATTTAGCTTTGTCTGTTTATTATATGTAATTTATTATATTAATTAATCAACAGTTTGAATTTGTGATATTAAATAAGACAAGACGAAAGGAGATGTCTCTCCCCTTATATGTGCAAATCATTATTTGCTTTTGTACGTCAGTTGGTGTATGGCATATTCTACTATTTAAAAAATAAATAAACATGAAATAAAAGTCCCTTTCTCTCTTCCATATTGTTTTATTTTTCTGTATGTAAGCATTTGTAAACTGAAATCGTTTTTTTCCTTTTCTTTTTAGTTCAATGACTTAATATCGATAGTAGATGGTGAGTTGCTAGAATTTCATAATGCTTGTCTATATGTATTTATTCTTCTCTTTCACTGGTGCACAGGATTTGATAAGTAAGAAGGAAGAAGTGGTCGATATGCATCTTGTCGTAAAGGTAACGTATCATTTGATAATATGAAACGTTTCATTATAAGGATTTGACTCAGAATTCAACCTTAATCTTTATTTTAGATATAAATAGAACAGATAATGGTATGCTGGCTCCGTCCCTTCTTCCATTTGTGTTACCTTTAATATGCACTCTCCTCATCATCATCCCCTTTCGGGATGTAGTACTTTGAAATGGAGTTGCATATATTGCAGTTTTTAAGTACTATACCCTCTGTCCAAAGAGAAACCAAACTTTTCGCAAATAGAAGAAACTAGCGGTGCCAACTGTGGTATCTTTTTGTTGTCGAAAACGGTAACCTTCATTAGTGTTGTGTGAAATGTTTATGACGTTTGTTTCATTAGAAGCCGAGTTATAGTGCCAAGAGTGACAGTGTATTTTGAGGAACGCTCGGAAAATGAGTTTCAAACAGAGAGCTGCGATTGACTTTTGTGTTAAACTTGGTAAATGTTTTACCGAAATGCATCAAATGCTTCAAAAAGCATACGGTGATGAATGCTTATCCCGAACTCAAGTTTACGAGTGGTTTAAGCGATTTCAAAGTGGTCGTGAGACCCTTGAGGACGACGAAAAGCCGGGCCGTCCAAAAACTGGACTGAGCGACGTTAACATCCAAAAAATGCGTGATTTCATCAACGAAAACCCGAAATCGTTCATGAAATTGATTGAAGATGAATTGGGGATTCCAAAATCAACTGTGCTCAACATTTTGACCGAAAGTTTGGGCATTCGTAAATTGAATTCGCGATTTGTTCCCCGCAAGTTGACCGACGATTAAAAAATGTACCGAAACGTTTTAATGAGGTCCTTGAACACTGCAAGGACCTCATTTTTGTAAGGTTCTCAACTCAAACTTCCTTGAAACGATCGTTACTGGTTACGAAACGGTGTTTTGAGTATGAGCCCGAAACAAAGCGCTAGAGTGCTGAGTGGAGACCACCAGAAGAGGGCATCCGAAATATTTGAGATATATCGGTTTTTATATCCCAAAAACCGATATAAAATACTCATTTAACGAATTAATTGACCGTGCCAAACTCTATATCGAAGCTGAGGGAGAGTATATTGATGGAAATAAATGATTTCAATAATTATAACTGGCCTGTATTTTATCTTCTATCAAAAGTTCGGTTTCTTTTTGGACAGAGGGTGTATTATGTGGATTGAACGATTTCCTGGTGTTGAAGAAGTTGAGGATAGATGATCTTCATCACGGTTATATGTGCTTCACTCCGTACTGTGGGTCAATGTTGGATGTCTGCTGAGTATAATACAGTATATAGATGATAAAGGATAGATGCCAATTTGGAAATCTCTTGAGAACAATTGGTGGATGCTATCAGGACCAGAAGCCTCTTTTGTTATTCAAGTTGTTCAAGATTCTTCTGATGACTTTTGGCGAAGGTCACGGGAGGTATGTGATGCAATGTTCCAGACAAAGTTGATTTCCGTTAGTCGTTCATACAGGAGATGAGAAGAATATATATTCCAGGAAGTCAACTTTATTTTTAGGTGATTGTAATACTTTCATCTGGGGTTCGATAGGGGGACACGTATTGGCAAAAGTTGCGTTCAATAGCTTTTCGAGAGGTGCCGAGAAGTACAACTTGCCACAGACGATCGGTGGCGAGATTTATTTTAATTTATTTATTATTTTTTTTTACCCTTCTGTAATATATCTTTGGGAACCATATTTTGGATATGTGATGATGGCAACAGCTTTGAAAATGGTATAAAACACCTACATTTCCCATATTAACAAGAACTTTTCAGGCTATAGTGTGGAGTACTCTCTAACGAGTACTCTTCGGTTAAGAGAATATAGGTGGAACTACAGGGCAGGTGATTATTATAAACAGAAGGCAACTTGAAACATTTCATAGCATAAGAGAATTCTAATCTTAACTAATATTTATTTTATGAACTCGCATGTGTTCTCTGTTTGGTTGAGCTGCTGGATAATTCACAATACTAGAAAAATTCAAAATCCCTTATGCAGCATAGGATACCGAATTGATCGGCTAAATGAAAAAGTCAAACAAAAACTACATTTAATCAGGGACTACAATCAGATCTATGAGATATTCTTCTGCAAACTTAAATTATGCAGTATTACTGATTTGAATAATATCCTTTCCATTAAAAGTGTCGCCCAGTGAGTTCAAGGATTAACTTTCTTGTAATTTTACCGGAAATGTTTCCTAATTATCACGTGACCATTTAATGTCTGTTCTTCCTGGTAACATCAGGTGATGTAGGAAGTTGACGTAATTCATACTCTTTTAAGGACTATATGAGCCAAAAACTGGCGACTTGGATAATACGATAAATACCAGATGCAAAATAACAAGCCTCAATCAATACATCTCTAAAGATTGAAATTCTGTAACTCAATCATTATCACTTATGATTGAGTTACACTTATGCCCTTTTGGGCGAATAGACCTGGATTCGAATTCGGTCTTGAACACGAACTTTTATCAGCGGTTTTTGCAGCGGAATGCGAGTTAACCTTCTCATATAGAGGCAAGGTTTTTTTTTATTCATGAAATTCGGGTTTTTCAACCTAAAAGATTGGAAAATCATCTAGAAGAACATCTTGAAAACTATGAAAATCATTTTCACGTTCATAAACTTAGGTGCTTCGACGTTAATGCTTAACAACAATAACTACAGTGGTGGCGTGTATATTAATTCGTAGAGTCTAACAAGAAAAAAATTATAGGAACTCAAATTCAAAGGACCTTTACAGACACTAGAAACTTTATAAGACAAGCGCAACGTTAAACACACACACACACACACACACACACACACACACACACACACACACACACACACACACACACACACACACACACACACACACACACACACACACACACACACACACACACACACACACACACACACACACACACACACACACACACACACACAACAAAATAAAATCTTGCAGTCTTTGGAGCTCCACTTACGACGTACGTAGTAATATTGGCGGTAGGAGGCATGCGTATCGAGACCTACTGCGCAGTGTTACGTTACAAATTTCTCAAGAAATAATCGGGTATTAAATGTTACTCCATATATTACTTTTTTGGTATCTGTCCATCACCCATTTTTATATCCATATTACTAGTTTCATATCCATTTATTCCAATTTGCATAAGAGATCAATGTGGCATCCTGTGAAACGCCTTTGCAACATCCAGCAGCTATCATCATGTAACCATTCCCTTTATCAAAGTCAGCTGTCCCTTAGTTAGTAAATTACTAAGGCATGACAAAGCCATTCATTCTCCCCATAGTATACCACATTCTTATTCACCTATCCCGAATTCTGTCTCTGACCAAATTTTCCAATATTTTTACCACCCCTCCCGACATAATGATTTGTCTATAATTTGCTATCAGTCTTGGGGCCTCTTTGCAAAAAACTATTTTGTCCTCCTTCCACTCCCATGGGATTATCAGAACCTACACTTTAGTAAAAAAGCTTCGTCAAAGGCACTTGCAAAAATCTCGTAATAAGCAAGCTGACATCCCACGACCGTATTTTGAGATCCTGCTATACCGTAAGTGCTTCCAGTTTATCAGTTCCTGTCGCCTCTATCACAGCAATATCCTTACTTCGACGACAGTTTATTGGAAAGGGGCTGCTCAGTAACACAAGTAGTTTGTCTGCTTCTGTCCAGGGCTGGCTCTACCGACGGTGCAAGACGTGCATTTGCACGGGGCGACAAGTTTTTTTGGGGCGGCAAAGTTGGCATAAACTATACGAAAAATAAGGGAGAAGGGGCGTCAAAATATGCTACTGCGTGGGGCGACAAAATTCCTAGGGGCGGCCCTGCTTCTGTCACCTCACTACAACAGCACTCGTTAAAAGTATCCTTCCATAATCATTCTTCCTTTTACTTATCAAAGAATTCTTTGGAATTTCCTTTAGCCTGCGGCTAATTTCTTCTAGTAATCCGATTTTTCTTCCTTACCGTGTTTGTCACCTTTCTTACTTAAGCCTTATACTGCTTGTGAGTTTGCTGCTCACCATTCTCCTTATGTACTAAAACAACATTTTCTTGGAGTTTCTACTTAATGATACTACTAATTCGTCTAAATCCTACTTCATTTATACTCCCGACCTTCGGCATACTGTTTGATACTGCTTTCTTCAGATACTTCATGACTATCTCCCATGCACTGCTAAAATCCTTCTCTTGGAGATTCTTACGCCATGGTACTACTTCAAGTTGTACTTTTATGCTTATAATAATTACTTGTCGTAGTTCCACCTATACACCTTCTAAACCTAAAATTTTACACAATTCACATCCTTCAAAGTCAAGACCGTGTGATCTCTCCCTAATCTCCATAACCAAGGTGGAAATATGGCCATCTTGGTTATGGTTATGGACACGTGATGGAGGGCGCTCATGTAAAATTCGATCTAGCCATAGGATGAGAACCTCTTCGATAATTATCTCTCAATAGGTGCATAAATTCCATGTCCTTCCTGCTATATGATCTTTCGTCCTTCCAACCTATGTCGCTGTAGTTGAAGTCCCCCCCCCCCGATAATAATAACTTGTGCTTTTATTGTGTTAATTTGTTAATTTGAAGCATGTAGAGAAGTAGCATATTCGGAAATTATGAGAGAGGATGCATGGATTTCATAATCGTGTCAGAAAAATCATTGCTGAACTACACCCTCTGTTCAAAAAGAAACCGAACTTTTCGAAAATATAAGAAACTAGTGGCGCTACCTGTTGTATCTTTTTGTTGTCGAAAGTGGCAACCTTCATTAGTGTTGTGTCAACTGATTATGCCATTTGTTTCATTAGAAGCCGAGCTTTAGTGCCAAGAGTGACAGTATGTTTTGACGAACGGTTGGAAAATGAGTTTCAAACAGAGAGCTGCGATTGACTTTTGTGTTAAACTTGGTAAATGTTTTACCGAAATGCATCAAATGCTTCAAAAAACATACGGTGATGAATGCTTATCCCGAACTCATGTTTTCGAGTGGTTTAAGCGATTTCAAAGTGGTCGTGAGACCCTTGAGGACGACGAAAAGCCGGGCCGTCCAGAAACTGGACTGAGCGACGTTAACACCCAAAAAATGCGTGATTTCATCAACGAAAACCCGAAATCGTTCATGAAATTGATTGAAGATGAATTGAGGATTCCCAAATCAACTGTGCTCAACATTTTGACAGAAAGTTTGGGCATTCGTAAATTGAATTCGCGATTTGTTCCCCACAAGTTGACCGACGATCATAAAATGTATCGAATTGAACACTGGAAGGACCTCATTAAACTTGCTCGTAAGGACTCAAACGTCCTTGAAACGATCGTTTCTGACGAAATGTGATGTTTTGAGTATGAGCCCGAAACAAAGTGCTGAGTGGAGACCACTAGAAGAGGGGCACCCGAAAAAAAAAAAGTCGTTTGGAGAAGTCAAAAGTAAAGACAATGCTGATATGTTTCTACGATTACAAGGGCATTATCCACAAAGAATTCGTTCCGCTTGGCCAAACTGTTAATGGTGAGTTTTATCTCGAAGATTTGAAGCGATTGATAGCGAGAGTTTGTCGCGTACGCCATGAATATCGTGACGACCGACCGTTTATCAAACCACACTGTCACTCTTTGCACTATAACTCGGCTTCTAATGAAACAAATGTCATAAACAGTGGAAATCACACTAATCAAGGTCGGCGCTTTCGACAACAAAAAGATACAACAGGTGCCGTCACTACTGTCTTCTATTTTCGAAACCTTCCTGTTTCTTTTTGAACAGAGGGTGTAGTGAAGAAGAAAGAGGGGATCTGTTGGCGTATTGCTTAAACAGCCGGAGGTTGTAGTCTATGGAGAAAATAATATGGGTGAAGTCTGTTCTGAAGAACAGAGGTACATGGAACAAAAGAAAGGAGAGACAGAATCAGATGGTTAGACAAGTTTAAAGCTGAACTGTAAATGGAGTCTGGCCAGCACTGTTTAAAAATTAAATTTATTTTAACGAGGGTGGTCAGTTTGGTTGAGCAGCGCCCATGAAAGTAATCTATAAAACAGGCATAAAGTTGAAACATGCAAAAAAAAAAAAAAAAAAAAAAAAAAAAGCGATGGTGGGAGAGAATATTTCTTGAGAGGGAGAAACAGAGTATCATCTACTAAGCAAATAGTCTTGTCTTAAGTTTTCTTGTGTCAGGAAAGGCTACAAATGTAAACTATCCCAATAAGAAAACTCCTATCATTCTTATCTTACAAGAAATAAGGCAGACTGTATTGCAGTAAAGTTACAATTCACTCACATTTTCCTGTTACCACTGGAAAACAGAACTATTTAAAGCATTGGATATTGAAGATCTAATAGCTTGAATCATTTGAACTTGAATTATCAGCAAAAACTATGGATTTGTGGTCACTGAGAGAGGATCTTCAAATTGCATGTGGAAAGTATGAGTGTGATCGAGAGCACATAGCCTTGGTCTATCGCACAAAGAGAGGGCCATCCTCAATGACGCACAGTGTACTGTCATAGAGGAAAGGACTGAAGGGAGTCGATGGCATAATATGACAGCTTACTAAGGAAGCGTCTATGTTCGACTCATTAAATGCCATGAAACTGTCAAGGGCAACAACACTCTCTCCAAACCTTTCCATAACTTGTGTTCAGAAGTGGGCAAGGTTATTGAAAATATCTGCTATTAAATGAAACTGGCAGAATCCATTTTGGTGTACCTTATTAATTGGTAAACCTCGAAATAGTTCTGAAGTTGGCCGTTGATATTTCTACATTGGTTTCGACAGGATTGAGGCGAGAGCAATGGGATGATAATTTGATGGCTGGCTTTTATCTTCTTTTTAAAGGGATGGACTTGATAGACTTGCTTTCATTCTGTTGTGTTATTTCTGTAGCTTGAATTTTGAGCATAACTGGGAGGGACACCATCTGGATGAAGGACTTGCTGGTATCCAGAGTAATAAGGATTCTTCTAATGATGTTTTTCTGTTAAATTTAGAGTATAATAAGCGAACTAACTTCTCGTTAATGTATGTCATAACTATGCCAACAATTAACCCACTTTTTGAATATTATTACCATGGTACTATCTGGAATTTGAGATATGTGTAATTTATCTTGGACCACTTTGGCTGGAGTGGCCAAGGCTGGTCGGTGGTAGTGGATTTCTGTGTAGAGTTCATGGCATGGTTTGCATCAAGTCCTTCTCCTGTTTTCAATATGCACAGCGTTGTTTAGCTATTTACCTTTATCGCATCTCCAAAGTTGGGTCTATATATAAAGTATTTGGTTTATTAATAAAACAATATAAGATGCCTGGCTGATATTCAGCTGATATAGCGATGTTTGATTTTACAGGATTCTGGTATACTGCCTCTTGAGAGAAAGGACATTGCACTTGTATTCTGTAAGTATTCAACGTAATTCATCGATATATTTATATTTGCATTACCCGCATTATTCAGTGAGAGTGTTTTGACATTGTAACAATGGGAAAATTTTCATTAGCATTGCTCGTGACTTATTAAGTCAACTTTTGTCGCTATTTTTACCTCATCTCTGTTCAGATTGAAGGATTGAAATCAAAATATTCTTATATTCACAAAGATATAAAGATTGAGAAAATGGTACGGTGTTTTGATTGTTTCATTTTCACATAGGCAGCTTTCATGAATTCAATATACCAAAGAAATTGCGTCTTTTCGTCTAGATTTGTTGTAGTTTTCTAAACATTTTCTGGATTCGCCATCAGAAAATTAAGCTTAGATGAGGACAGCATTTTCAATTCCTGTTCCTGGGGATAAAATAATAAGGATCATTGAAAATTAAGTCATAAATCAGGACTTAATTAAATTAAATTACTTAATATAATTTAAGTTAAATTTATTTATTTTAATCTTTTCATAAACTTAATTGGCATTAAGGTTGGTCGATTGGTAGAGCCTCTGCTAGAGCTAGAGCTTCTGCTACTAATGGCTCGCAAAAAGTTAAGCAAGTTTGAGCGCGGTTAGTAGTTGAAAGGGTGAAAATCGTTCGATGCTGTTGGCACACTCTCTCCTTCAATGAATCTTTGGACTCCCTGGAGGTGTCACATACTCTAGATTTCTGGCCTTAACAATTCGTAGCAGCGTGTTGTCAGAAGTTTTTCCCTTGGTGTTTGTATATTTACTTTATCTGCCATTGTGTAACAAAATTGTAACGCGTTGTTATTAATTTATCTTCACGTAACCTCGGCAGATCTCGTCACGCTGATAAAAAGTTCTAAAGACTTGCATAGTGCATGACATTGCCATGAATTATTTAATAGAATCGCTCAGAGTTTGAACCTAATTATTTTTTTCTTTCTGTAGGTTGTTAGTCTTTAAAACTATACCGTCTTATCCTGTAATATAAAATTTATTTATTCAAAGCAGGCGGTTATTTGGTATAGGGCAGTGTTTCCCAACGTTTTTTTGGATCATACCCCATCTCAACGCCTCAAAGATTTTGATGTCCCCCCTCTATCATAATAGTCAACCAAGTTCTGAAAAAGTATAATATAAATATGTACTTTAAATAAAAAAGGAACATAGGCAAAACTGTTTTTAATTTGACTTTCTTTAATGAATATAAATTTTATTTTACATTTTGTATATTATAAAACATAAATCGAACTTCGTCTTCTTCTTCTTCTGCAGCTTTTCCCACTTAAGTAGTGTCGCTGTTTTTGGTGAGTCTCCTTCACAACTTCTATCTTGGGCTGTAGCCACATCCAAGTTCTTCGTCCTCAAGTTCTCCACCATCTCCCTCCATTTCTTCTTTGTCCGTCGGCGCTTCCTCTTCCCCTGCACATCCATCTGCATGACCTTTCTTCCCACATACTCTTCCTCCCTCCTCATCACATTACCAAACCATCTCAACCTTGCCTCCTGTATCTTTGCTCCCAAGTTCGTAACTTTCACCGTTCCCGCATTCTCATCTCCGCTACCTCCATCCTGCTGATGTTATTTTTCCTCAGGGCCACAGTTTTCAAAGCATACGTCATAGCTGGTCTCACTAGTAGATTTTGTATTTTAGTTTGATCGGCACCCTCTTATCACATAGCACTCCAGCCATCTCTCTCTCTCTCCAGTTCCTCCATCCTTCTTGTATCCTGCATCCCAATTCCTTCTCAGCCTCACCATCCTCATTCATTGTTGAGCTAAGTATCTAAAGTCACTGACCTTCCTGATGACATTTCCTTCCAGCTCCAGATCTGTCTCCTGGCTGCCATCCACTTTGCAACACATATACTCGGTCTTACTTCTGCTCAGTCTCATACCTCTCTCTTCCAGTACTTTCCTCCAACTGTCCAGTTTGGTTGCCACTTCTTCTCTTGATTCTGCACACAGCACGATGTCATCTGCATACAGCATAGTCCAAGGCGCGTCTTCTCTCACTTCCTCCGCCACCACCTCCATCACAATATTAAACAGGAACGGACTTAATGCTGACCCTTGATGCAAGCCAACTGTCACTGGAATACTTTCTGTCTCCCCCAGGCAGGTTTGAACTCTTGTCTTCCCATTTCTGTATACATCTCCTGCACCAACCTGATATATTTCTCCGGTACCTTCTTTACCCTCAGACACCTCTAGACTTCTTGCCTTGGCACTCTATCATATGCTTTCTCCAGATCAATAAATACCAGATGTAGCTCCCGTTGCTTCTCTCGAAACTTCCATTATCTGTCGTACCAGAAAGACAGCATCTATCGTCGATCGACCAGGCATGAAGCCAAATTGCTCTTTTGCAATCTCCACCTCCTTCCTCATTCTTCCATCAAGAACCGTTTCTAGGATTTTCGTTGTGTGGGACATCAACTTTATTCCTCTGTAATGCTTACAGTCTTGTGCATCCCCTTTACTCTTGTAGATGGGGACAAGAGTACTTTCCCTCCATTCCTCGGATATTTCCTGTTGACACACTTTTATTAACAGGTCCCACAGCAGGTCAATTCCTTCTTCCCCCAGTGCCTTCCATGCCTCCACTGGGATCCTGTCAGGGCCCACTGATTTTCCATTCTTCATGCTCTTTATGGCTTCCTTCACTTCCACTCTACTAATGTTCTGCACCATCCCCTCTTAAGGCTCCCATCTTTTCTGTGAGTCCATGCATTTTCTTCATTCAAAAGCCCTTCAAAGTATATTCTCTATCTGTTTCTTATATCCACATTCCTCCTTAATACCCTTCCTACAGAGTCTTTGATTTGCCTCACATGTACGATGTCCTTTGATGCCTTATTTCTACATTTTGCCAATTGATAAATCTTTCTGTGTCCTTCCCTTGTTTCTAATTGATCATAAAAGTCTTGATATACCATGGCCTTCGCCTGTGCAACAACTCTCTTGGCTTCTCGCTTTTTCTCTCAGTATTCCTCTCTATCCTCTTCCACTCTTGACTCATCCCACTTCTGCTTTGTCTTCCTCTTTTCGTCACTGCTTCTTGTACATTAGTATTCCACCACCAACCCTCCTTCTGCTCTCTAATCTTTCCGGATGTTTCACCAAGCACTTCAATTGCACAGCTTAGAATTACTTTTGAATTATGTCTCCACCAGTCTTGTACACTTTCTAATCCATCCGAAATCCTCTCTAACACTTGCTCCCTAAAACAGTTCCTCACACTCTCTTCTTTTAAGCGAAACCACTTAAATTTCTTTCTCCCATGGCTTCCAAAGGTTCTTATCTTCGAATTTATTTCAAAGTCTGCACACAGCAGCCAGTGTTGCTGCGCCACTTGATCTGTTGGGATTACTTTACAATTTGTTACTGCCTTAAGATGTTTTCTTCTAGTCAAAATGTAGTCAATCTGTGAACTATTGTTGCCACTTCTAAATGTTATAAAATGCTCTTCCCTCTTACAGAAGAAGGAGTTCACAATTGCCAGATCAAACGCTACTGCAAAGTCCCAAATCCTCTCTCTTACTCGGTTCATCATTTCCACTCCATGGCCACCATGTACCCTTTCACAGTCCTTATTCTGTCTCCCTATGTGTCCATTCAAGTCTTCTCCGAATCACCATCTCGTTTTCTTCCAGTTCCCTCATTTCTTCATCTAGCACGTTCCAGAATTCATCTTTCTCTTCTGCTGTACAGCCAACTTGTGGGGCGTATACACATAAGACGACCAGTTGCTCTTCTCCAAGACCCAGTTTCATTCGCATGATCCAGTCGTTCCTACTACCCACTTCCAGTACTTCACCCTTCATTCTGCCATACACCACAATTCCTACACCATTTCTTCCCTCTTTATTCGCTCCTGAGTAGAACAATTTATACCCTTCTCCTAGTTCCTTCGCCTTTTCTCCCTTCCACCTTATCTCCTGCACGCATAAAATATCCAACTTCCTCTTCCTCATCATGTCTGCCACCTATCTTCCCCTTCCAGTCATGCTTCCAACATTCAACGTTCCCACTCGCAACATTCTCTCCACTTGCAGGGCTCCTTCTTTAACCGCAACCGCCCTTGATGCGGTAGCCCTCGTCCACTTCTCGCAGCCGTAGGGCGATGTGGCCGCACGTCGCTTAAGGGGTACGCCCTAGCCCTTGTATCTCCCTTGTATCCTTTCGACTCATTTAATCATATCTAGAGCTGGCAGTGGAGTTTTATGACCGGATGCCCTTCCTGAAGTCAACCCTCGCCATTTATCCGGGCTTGGGACCAGCACCTATTGGGACAAGTTTGCCCCATTCGGTGGCTGCAATAGGCGAAATGACATTGCAAGATAGGGAAGATTCACCCCTAGCCCTCCCCCCGAATACTCTAATAGCATTGGGGGTAAGGAGCAAGAAGGGAAGTAAGAAGCATGGGAGGAAGAGGAGGAACCAGCCTACAGATAATATAACAGATGTATATTACATAAAGTAAGGCATAGTCCAACATCAGGTTTGCCTCGGGTTTGCCATGCCCGTACTCACTAAAGTGAGCCCACGAGGCTAAAACATAAATCGAACTGAATTCGGGAAAATAAAATCCAAGTTAATGCGATCCTTGAGCTTTATGTCTGCTGCAAAGAGTTTTTATTTGAGGTACTAATTTAGTCATTTTCAATCTCAAATCCCCATGGTTTGTGATATCCAGATGATTTCTTTTTTTTCAGTAACATGTCACATTCGACTAAAAGTGGCATTCATCTAAATATGACGACGGGAAGGGCAACAGTATTTTATTTGCAAAACTAGATGAATTTCGGTATTTTGTTTCTGTCTCGTCAGAAAGCCATGCCATTGCTCTTTTTATGTTAAATAAATTTCTAATAGACTCATCATTTTGCTTTTCTGAGAGTTCTTGATACTGTATTTATGTTGACTGCTGTACTAGTGATGTCAGCTTTTTTTCTCGGAAAGTCAGGTCTGTAACATCGACAATTTATTGCCTACAATGGTGAGTTTTTTAAGTATATCGGTGATGAGGTGACGAATGCAACATCATTTTCTAATTGCCCCCCCCCCCCCATGAGGGGTACACCCCACGTTGGGAAACACTGGTTTAGGGTCATATCAATTTTAGTTTGAATTTGAAGACACTAAATTTATGTCTACAGCTCATATTAACTTCCTTTTTTTTTTCTTTTGGTCGGTCTGAGGTTTAAGATTTATTGATGAGTTCTATTTCTCTCTCTCTAGCTAACTATCTATCTGTCTTTCGGACTGGATTTAATGAAATTTAATATTTCGGATTTTTATTAAAATTCATCGAGGCATTTATTTTAATCGTAAAACAGATTTATATTCTCAGTACAACAATTGCGATAATGAAGTTTAGCTCTTTTAAATAATGCGAATTTTTAATTATTTTTTTATATGAATCCTGCTCACGAAAAGCTGTAGTATTAGAATACGTGTATGCATGCGTGTATGTGTGAGTGTGCTACTCCGGAAACCATGTTCTAGAGAGACATGAAACTTTTTTCAAGCCACTTCAGGGGACGGTTGGGGTTATGCACTTTGGTAGGACACATTCACCGGGAATCCGCCACACCCACACCTCTGCTCGGTAGAGGGTGTAACGTGATTCGTTGCTCCCTAACTCGCTTTCCAAGCTTCTCCCGTCCCATTTCCACGCTCTCGTTCGGGTAATGATGGCTCACATATTGCGTCCTACTATGGAAACCCATGTTGTATCCCTCGGTTCTGAATATTTTTGTGCAGATTCATGTTCTAGTCGATGCCCGTAACTCCATATTCAACGTACCAACTGACAAATAGCGGATATTACATATTATCCTTCGTATCACCCTGAACTCACGTTCGGTGAGTGTTGTGAGGCGTCCTGCGAGCAGCACTTGCAGTTGTCTCCGTGCACTTTTATCTCAGTATGGTATCAGTCATTCTTAGCCTGGGCTGTTCAAATTTGTCAAATAGTTTGCCCAACACAGGCGTGCAACCTGGCTCTGTTAGTTCCAGTGGCGGACCGTATACATAAGCACTGCGACACTGCAGTACCCCCAAGGAAAAAATGAAAAATTTAAATTTTGTTTGTGTTTATAAATAATAACAATGCTTACAACATTATATAAATGAAATAAAACATGTTAAAGGTTACAGCTCATGTTTCGACAGTGATTGAATAGTTAATAATTGGAATTCTTCGATTAGCGGTTTAGAATTACGAAACAAATACACTGCGATCTAACGCAGTGTCGATATTGTCACGTTCGACCAATTGCAGCCAGACTCGCTGCTCAAACATACGATACACTGCAAGTATACGATACACTGCTCAAACGAGCAGTGTATCGTATGCTTGCGCGCGTTATTTCTGTGAGATACGAATCTTTTATTATTGGTGCGTATTCGTGGTGAGGGTGAACTATTTTTTGCAAATCTTATTTTATTTTGTTAAAATAACATATAATTATTTATTTATTACAGATACAAGGCTGAATTATGACGGGTGTCACTGTTGAAAATATGAAAATAATTATATTTTTTAATTATCGTTACTCGAAAAAAATACACTGCGATCTAACGCAGTGTCAGAATTATCGCGTTTGGCCAAATGCAGCCACCTCGTCGATATTCGTTTGAGCTTGTGATTGCACGTTACAAGTCATTCCGACACTGCTCGTTTGGGCAGTGTATCGTATGCGTGTGCGTTATTTTTGTGAGATACGAAACTTTTATTATTGGTGTTTGTTCGTGGTGAAATATTTTTAATAAAGCAATTTTTTAATATGTAAATTTATTTATTAATAAATTGGTTACTGATTAGGAAAAAATAATCCCATCCATTTCAGCCGGAACGCGGTTGCACTGACTTGTGAGCCTCATATTCCTCCAATTTATACGATTACAAACATCTGACTCGTTACATGGCACGATGCACCTTGACCATGAGGGTGTGCCCGTTGACTTCTTTCCAAGCAGTGTATTTGAATAACTTAGAATTGTGCGTAGCGGTGTATTGTAGTCTTCAGTGTATATATAGAAAATACAAAAATATTTCCTGGTAGTTTTGAAATACGCTGTATTGCGAAAATCAAACGCACACTTGAATATTTCTCAATACTCAAACTATCTTTTGACCTACATTTTGCCATGGTTCCAGATGCAACTTCCTACCATACTAAAAATTGTTGACAAACAGTAATATATTTTGGTCCACTCCTACACCAAAATGGCAATCAGTTCTTCCTGTAATAAAGTTGAAGATGTTCTTTTGGCCCTGATGGATTCGGATCTGTTTAGCACAAAGGTCAGGATTCAGACCCGATCTCTGAGGTCGCCACTCTAACATTTGCATTCCCTCTTTCTCAAACTATTTGGTAATACTTTTTGCGTAATGATAAGATCCACACTGCTCAAAACAATTAGGGGTATATTTTAGTTTCTGTCGGATAATTATAAATTTCTGCAAATAATTATAACTATTGGGTACTTTATACATGAATTAATATTTCTTACTTATGGGTAGGGTGTAATTGATGAGATATTGTTTAAATAATCGATATTTATTACAAATTTAACAAATTATATATTTTAGCGTGAAATAATTTAACAAGAATAACCACAAGAATTCTTGGACAAGAATATCCACAAGAATAACAACAAGAATATATATATATATATATATATATATATATATATATTATGAAGAATTAAATGATTAGAACCGAGATTTAAGTAAAAAGGTTTTAATATAAACACACTACTAGTTTCAAATATAAACTAGTTTTAATATAAACACACATGTGTGTGTGTGTGTGTGTGTGTGTGTGTGTGTGTGTGTGTGTGTGTGTGTGTGTGTGTGTGTGTGTGTGTGTGTGTGTGTGTGTGTGTGTGAATGCACATATATATATGATGCTTTGTATTAAAGGCAACAATTATATATATATATATATATATCTCCTCCTGAGATTTTTATTACGTGCAGGCGAAAACTTGACTTATTTGTCTGTTTGCTTACTTGGGAAATGGAGTAAAACCAGGTTTAAAATAGTTTGGCATCAAAATAGTCTGGCACACACACACACACACACACACACACACACACACACACACACACACACACACACACACACACACATATGTGTGTGTGTGTGTGCGTGTGTGTGTGTGTTAAAGATGCCAAGCTATTTTAAACCTGGTTTTACTCCATTTCCCAAGTGTCAAGTTTTCGCCTGCACGTAGTGCAAGTCTAAGTGACCCGTAAAGTAGTACAAGTCTAGGCAACTTTTGGTAAAGGTGGAATAAGCTCTGCTCACTATTCTTAATATTTACCCTTAATGCAAAGCCCATCTCTTTAACATATGTTATACCCAAGGCAAAAAACTTCCTACACACACACACACACACACACATATACAGGGTGTTCGGGATAAATTTGACAGTTTCGTAAGGAAAAAGAAAATCTTCTTTGTATCTATTAAATTTAATGAATTGACAAAAAAACATTACAGGCAGAGTTAATTACAATACTATCAACAAGATTTACTCAAAATAACCACCATTAGCATCGATCACAGCTTCAATTCTGCTTCGGAACCTCGAACAAGCTGATGCTACAGTCTCCCTGGGAAGGGCCGCAAAAACTGTTTTAATTTTATCCATTAACTGGGCTTTTGTATTACTGGAAGTGCGATTGGTGTCTTTTTCAACTGCGCCCCATACAAAATAATCCATGGGGTTAAGGTCTGGGGAGTTTGGAGGCCAAACATTTGGACTGGTGAAGTCGTAGAAATTTTCAGACAACCATTTTTGACTTTTCCCAGAGGTGTGGCAAGGGGCCGAATCCTGCTGCCATACATACGGCCTACCATTGGCTACCCTTGTTATCCAGGGCTTGACTACAGTTAGCAACTCCACGAACAAAGCCCGAATTCCAATGCCAGGGTTCTTCAACACCTGTTCCTGCAGATTTGCGAGGAATTCTGCTGTACGAACGCAATCAGATCGTCTGCTAGGGATCTTTCTTCTTGCTACATCCTCGTAGTCACCATTGCAAGTCTCTAGTTCATGCCTGATTGTTTTTACTGTATTCAGGGAGCATTGGGCAGCAGTCGTAATATCCTTATTTTGATGGCGGGCACGAATCATCATGATACAAGTTATTCTCTTCCATGATTCAGGTGGGTTCCAGCTATCCATCCTTTCTGACATCTTGTATATGAATGAAGAAGGGTCCAAACTTTTAAATGAAGAGAAGTGTGTGTTAATACATGTAACTTACGGAAAAATATAATTAATTATAAATATGTCAAATTTATCCCGAACACCCTGTATATATATTAAAGATACCAAGCTATTTTAAACCTGGTTTTACTACATTTCCCAAGTAAGTAAACAGACAAACAAGTCAAGTTTGCGCCTGCAAGTCTAGCTGACCCTGCACGTAATGCAAGACCAAGGCAACTCATGGTAAAAGTAGAATAAGCTCTGATCACTATTCTTAATATTTACCCTTAATGCAAAGCACATCTCCTGGAGGAGATGTATGATGCCTCAATTGTGGGCGAAAGACCGTCCATCTCAGCGTTGGCTCCGCTCAGTGATGGCCTTCCACCCACTACTACCACCGAGCAGACCCGCTCATATTCCGGAGAAAAGCATTCACCGACAAAGCTCCTCACCCGGAGACTCAAATTGCTCCCTTAAGGCAAAAACCTTAAGAGAGCGAACTCATAATAGCCCCCACCGGTTTCTACCTTTATTGAGGTCTCATCAGTGGGAGACAAGCTAGAAATACCAAGATTTTAATAATACAGAGCTTATAAGTATTTTACCAGAACAAGTTACCATAAGGTGTTTTAACCTTATTAAATAAAAATCTCAGGAGGATATATATATATATATATATATATATATATTGTATATACGTTTGTCCTTTGACACCTGATGAAGTTGGCTTACCAACGAAACTAGTTGTGTCCTTATTAAACTTTATTCTTAATTATCTCGGTGGTTTAAGTCATTAAAATTATTGAACATATATAGTTCTGCGTGTAATATTTTTTTTGCGAAAATATTAAACATAAATAAATTTTTTTTATTTATGTTTAATAATCCATTGAATAATCCCATTGAGAATTTTTAAGCTCTTTATACTCTCACATGTGCATATTTTAATGACAGCGGCAAGTTGATCTCGGATATACTCATTGTGCTGTAGTCGAACGAATTGATGACGAATATGGCAGCCTATGATAACACTTCGCTGGAAATCGGTTAATTCTGATCCATGTCTTAAGTTTTGTACAAGCATTCCATTGTCTTTATACCTTAAAATGCTATGTGGATTGACACCGGTGTGCTGCTCAAGAAAAATGGGTATATTTCAATAACTTTTGCGATCTGTTATGGGATGTGATCTATTATATGTATTGGATGGTGAAATTAAAATGCACTCCTCTATTTTAGATAATTTTCATAAAGATTTTTTTTTTTTTGTAATATTTAGCAACTTAGTTTCAGCCAAATGTTTTATGAAAAATTTTGGCTGTACTGTACTATTTTTGAGGCGTAACCTGGTTGGCCGAGTGGTTAGCGTATCCGCTCTCCAGCCAGAAGGCTGCGGGTTCGGATCCCGCCGTGGGCATGGATGTTTGTGATTGTCTGTGAAAGTATTAGTGGTGGTAGTCAGCGTTGGTGTTAGATGATGAAGGTTGGTGGAGTAGTGAGACGAAGAGTTGTTGAGTAGATGCCCTCCCTCGATGAGTCTTTGGACTCGCTGGAGGCTTCATGTAATAATAAAAAAAAGATATTTACGATCTGCACGCTAATTTCTTCGCTGAGCTATTGTTTAAGAATTCGTCCAATAATTCCACTATTATTATTTCCTTATCGCGTTCAAACTATGTCATTTCGTTGCAGATGTGACTGTTTCCAACGTGGGACATCAACCCTTACGTCTAACCGTGATGGCTAAGAAGTGCTGTCTTACTCTGACTGACAAGGAGGAAGAGGACTGCAAGGTAAGCGGTTTCTGAACTGACTAGTTCATACAGATTTTGAATAATTTTCTTTGTTAAGTATTTAAGTTTAGAATATTCTGATTTTTTTTTTTTTTTTTTTTTTGACGTGTCGTATTTAGTCAATGAACCTGGTGGGTGGTGGCGCAGGAGAACTGTTTCCCGGAGACAACAGGAACCTCACGCTTTTTTACCCCAACCTGGTAAGCAAGAAATATTTTAAATCGTTTTCGCAGAGTCTCAGACTCGCCTGGTTTAATTAATTAGGTTTTCATTAAGTAGCAGTAGAAGTAGTTTGAAGCATATTTGTATGTAATCATTAAATAGATAAAAGAATAGTGCATAGACAGTCATCCTTGTATCTATCGAATTTTGATTTTAAGTAACATTAGATAATAAAAACGGTTCATTCCTTTATACTGATCAAAACCTCTATCATTGAATTTTGTCTAAAGTCGGCAAAACTTTATCTCTAAAGTTTTATTTTTGTATTATAGAAATAAAAGGATTAAGGAAAATGTAGTGGCAGATCGTCATAAATCACCAGTACAGAAAATCTGAAGATTTGTGTGTGGCATGTAGATGGCAGCAATGATGTGATTTTTCAGGAGTTACATTTGATGGTAAAGTGACTGCGATGAGTTCAGTGTTTGGTGAGTATAGAAACGTTTCTATACTCACCAACATTAGCATTGTTAATGTTTGACGCTGTAGACCAGCCTCGTGTAGAACATTCAAAGAAACTCTGCTGGTGGAATTTTACGATTTATTATTATCTGAAGGGTAAGCCATGATTCAACGAAGGAATGTTGATAAAAAAAAATAACAAAAGTCTTGTCACTATTTGTTTACTCAGGCCTCGTATAATCGCTAAGACCTAATAATTGTTCACAGTATGACGTCATGTGTTATTTTGTTTGTTTGCATTTTTTTTTTTTTTCAGTACGTCTACGACAGAGTCGGATACTGCGAAATTTCTATAACTTCAGAAGATGGAAGGAAAGTACTCGAATCTATAAAGTTCAATACGACTCTAATCCGGACTCCTGATGTCCAAATTCCCAGTGTGATTGTAAGTAAGTATGACACTTATTTGATTTTTTTTTTTTTTTTTTAGTAATGATTTTGATCCGAATAGTAAAGATGTCTTCGAAATATGATAAAAACAATAAACAAATAGAGAATTGAAATGAGAACTGCAGTTCTATATACGGGACTGATGGCAGTTAATCGCCTCTAAAGTGGGCTCCTCTATCTTCGAACTTGGATTGGAATTCTTTCCACTGGTTTGAACTTCGGAACTCTCGCACATTCTTCTAAATTTTCAGAGAACACAAAATGCGGAAAGAGCAAGGAAGAAATGGAAGAATTTTTCAAGTCATTAAAGAAGGCAGCTGACACGACAAAACAAATGAAGAGCTGTTTCTTATTGGCGATCAAACAGCTGAATACGAAATTAATACCATAATATAAAATGTTTCGAGTGGAGAAAAAAACAAAGCTAATAATAATGGAAAGTAACTGATGTACTGTATTTCTGTTCAGGACATGGACTAGTTATTACCAACGTCATGATCCAACATAAAATGCATGTTAATTCATAGAGAGAAGACAAAGAAATGACCTATTGATAGCGATATCTTCGTTCTGGTCAGGACACAAGAACAGAGGGGATTTGAAATAGGAAGATCACCTTAAATATAAAGAGTCTATAGGCTTCCTTTTGGCGATATAAACATTATTCAAATTAAGGGGATATTAAATCCCACATTGTTTTAAAACCGAATAAGAAACTCAAAGATTGGAATCAGAGAGTTTCATTCCGAATATAGTATAATAAACTATAAAAAAGTATCGGCGGTTACCAGCGTGAGTTAATGCAAGTAGTCCTAGTACGTAGTACAATCTCGGGCAACTCGTTGCAAAGGTGGGGAAAGTTCTGATCGCTATTCTTGGTATTTTCCATAATGTAAAAACATATTTCCTAGGAAATGATGCTGTTATTACATTATGGTGGGAGGTCACTACCCAGACCGGTTTCAGCCTTTTTTGAGGCTTCATCAGTGAGTAGCTAGACCAAATAGATACCAAAGGGTATAGCGAAAAGAACTTATATACTCTGCTATACGAGTTGTCAAACCGGTGCAACCATTAAGTTACTTAAATATAAAGAGCCAATAGGCTTCGTTTCGGCGATATAAACATTATTCAAATTAAGGGGATATTAAATCCCACATTGTTTTAAAACCGAAACAATGTGGGATTTAATATCCCCTTAATTTGAATAAGGAAGATCACCATTTAGTTTTAAGAAAGATAAAAATATGAAAGTTTTAAATGGATCAACGTCAAGCAGATTTTGATTCTTATAAAGCCATGGGAAGACTTCGGTTATAAAAAAAAAAAGACAGAAATCACCATTTTATGGAAGATGCTCTGGAGACTACTGAAAAAGCTTAGAAATGGAGGAAACAGGTTTTCTCTTTTTTTTTTCTTTTTTTTTTTTTTTGCCAACCTGATGAGACTTAACTAGATTAGACGTAAAAATGCGACTCGAGGGCCATATCCAGTCAGTCATTTTTTTAAATGTAAATCTCACCCACAAAAGATTGTAACCCCTAATACAGTAATATTAGTAACGTGGGTGTGCTAACACAGGCTTTCCCAAAGCGGGCTCCACAATTGAAATTCTAGGGCTCCGCTAATCTTGTTAACAAACATTCACTTATTATTTTTTAAATTAATGAATCGAATGCGATATTTGTTTGTTTCATAGATATTTTTTTGAGAGCGGTTTTTTTTTTTTTTTTTTGAGTCACCAGACACCTTAATGGGTAGTTGCCATTTGCCTCCATCATGTACAATATGTAAACTTTTATAGCAAGAGATTCGTCAGAGATTTTAGAGGTGGAGTTTAACGTTTTTGATTTTCCCATTCACTTTACCTTACTTCGTATTCAAGCTTTGGTGTTTTTTGATATGTTTTCCAACAACATATCTCTGTGAAAGACATTCTCACTATTATGTAAAACTCTGCAACTACTAAAACTAAATATAGAAAAAGGCTAAACACAGAACATGATAGGATGCTCCAAGTTACGTCCGTTATACCAGACTTTGAAAAACTCTGCTGTTCAAAACAACAACTGCACTGTAGTCATTAAAATTAAGTTTTTTTTTTTAATTTACTGAGCGCTAAATTGTAAAATGATGCGTGTTTATTGATTTCTTCCTTTTTTTCATGTTTATTTTAAAGATTGAGTTGTGAGAGCTCCGCAAAAAATTTTTGCTTGCTTTAGGGCCCTACTTTAGAGAAGTTTGGGAAACCATGGGCTAAGCGAAATCAAATCAAATATAAATGCATAAAACGAAACAAACAATTATGATTTTCTTTAAAAAATCTTTGTAAAATTTAAACACAATTATTATTTTTTCGTTCCCAAACATATTTTAAAAATTTAAACCAGAACTGTTCTTGCACTTTTAGACTACTTGGAAGATTAATTACTTCGATTATCCCTCTGGGATGAGTCCAGTATGTTTAGTTATAAGTTAAAGTATAAAAATTCTGCAGCGTAAAGATTTTGGCGGTTATGATATTATCAAATAAGAATTTCTAGAACATAATTTGACTAATTTTGATAGAATTATTAAGCTGCGTTTGGCTGCAACATCGAAAGAATGCCTTAGTGATCCTATCCACGGTCACTGTCCTCGTTTGCTAGCATAACGAATAGGCTCAACCAGTTAGCGTGAATCGAATTCTATTCTATATAAATTAAATAGTTCCCTATAGAGACAGCCCGAAGGTAACAACATGCAGAAGGAAGAATGGTGGAATTGTACTACCTGTAACCAAGAAAATAACTTCTAATTACTAAAATTCTAATTACTAATCGATGAGAGTGGCATTTCGATAGTGTTAAAATACACTATCGAAATGCCACTAACTTAGAATGATGCAAAGCACCGAGGACAATTCATAAAAGATTTAAAATTTTCATAACTTCCAGACGATATACTTCCTAAAGGAAGTATGCTGTGCATTGTGGCATATACTAGGGTAATTGGATATGAAGTCATTTCTTCCATATACGTAAGTTTGCTCGTGAAGTTACGTCATGGGTAAATTTTTGATTGGTGACGCTTGAATATGTTAAGTATGAATACAAGAATATTAATTGTTTTGGCTTCAAATTGTCTAAATTGTCTTATTCCTTAATTATGTTTGTAAAATTAAACTTGTATAATTCTAGTTGAATTATACAATTATTGTATTTATTTATTTGGTTTTGTAGCCAAGCGAAGGAACTTTCTATTTGTTTATCTTTTTCTCAAAACGATAGTTTTATTATTATTTTTTAAAAACATAATATACGAAATATAACTACATTTATATTCGATATATTATGTTCCGAAATGTCGTTTCTAAAATGTTCTAATATGAGTCTAGTGTGTTTTATTTCTGTCCCGTATTATTTCTGTATCTTAGTGCCTTTTCTATTATATGTTTCAGCCCGTTTTGTTGAGTACGGGAAAGTATACTTTTTTCCTCATAAATTCCAGTATAATATTTTGTTAACTCTTTCATGATGTAATTTGTAATCTTTTAAATCTAAATTGCTTCACTAATTATGTGGTCCATTGTGTGCCTGCATTAATTTTGCATAATCTACGTTTACTGAAGTCAGAGGCTTTCATGGTATTTGCTTGTATGGCTCGTTCTTCTGCAGCAATGAGCCCTTCTCTTTTATTATGTATCAATCTGTATCTATACGAGGATATTCAGGTTGTTCATTGACATTACTTTTAACAGCTCACGTTTTTATGGTTGAATAGTATTTCCATCATTGAGCTTTGATTTTAAAATTGTCTCGATTCGTTTCTTGTATTCTGAGTGGCTTTCCTTATAGCTTTAGCATGAAGAATATCATTTATTATCACATATTTATTAATAAATAAATAAAAGTTGAAACTAAATGGACAACCATAACTTCAAGTTACGCTTTTATTAGAATCGGTCAATAGATGGCGACACATATCAAAGATATTTAATAAAATTTGTATGGTTTTTAATTCTTTTTTTTTTTTTTTATTCTAGTCTTTAATTCTAGTTTTAATTCTGTATCCAAATAGCTTGCAGTATTATGTACTACAACACTTTTTAGGGAGTTCAGAACAGAATGAATCTAACAACAGACGGGTGAATCAACCTAAAAATTTGTCCAGTTGTTCTCGACATTTAATTGCCAATGTTGGCCTTCATTGTTTGGGAAGTTTCTTAAGAGATGCAGTGTTCTTGTGACAAGACCGTGTAAATGCTATCTTTCCTGGTTGATGCCTTTCTTTTGGTCGGCAGGGATGACCGCAGGTAAAAGGCAGTGCATGATCGACTAAATTATGTTCTTATCAGTGTAACAGGCTTTCGGCCGGCATTACACAGTTCGTTATTGAGGACAGTCACATATTCAAGAAAACACATGCAGTAGACTTTTGTGAATCTGGCATCATCTCTCGCCTGTTTCGTCCTAGAGTATGTACTGCACTCGTACGTTTCATGAATGTACAGTACCAACAATTTAATTAATTAATTCAAAAGTAAAAACAAAATAGACAAACGACGATCAGAAAATCATATTTTATTTCTAATACACCATCTGTCCAAAAAAAAAACGAACTTTTCGAAAATAGAAGAGACTAGTGGCACCACCTGTCGTATCTTTTCGTAGTCGAAAGCGGCAACCTTCATTCGTGTTGTGTCAACTGTTTATGACATTTGTTTCATTAGAAGCCGGTTATAGTGCCAAGAGTGACAGTGTGTTTAGACGAATGGTCGGTCGTCACGATATTCATGCCGTACGCGATGAATTCTCGCTATGAATAGCTTCAAAACTTCGAGATAAAACTCACCATCGACCGTTTTCCAGGTGGAACAAATTCTTTGTGGATAATACCCTTGGAATCGTAGAAACAAATCAGCATTGCCTTTATTTTTGGCACTTCTCCAAGCGACTTTTTTTTCGGATGCCCCTCTTCTGGCGGTTTCCACTCAGCACTCTGGCGCTTTGTTTCGGGCTCATACGCAAAACACCACGTTTCGTCACCAGTAACGATCGTTTCAAGGAAGTTTGAGTCCTTACGAATCGATCGTTTTAATGAGGTCCTAGCAGTGTTCAATTCGATACATTTTTTGATCGTCGGTCAACTTGTGGGAAACAAATTGCGAATTCAATTTACGAATTCGCAATTCTCGGTCAAAATGTTGTGTACAGTTGATTTGGGAATCCCCAATTCACCTTTAATCAATCTCATGGACGATTTCGGATTTTCGTTGATGAAATCACGCACTTTTTGGATGTTAACTACTTCGCTCAGTCCAGTTTTTGGACGGCCCGGCTTTTCGTCGTCCTCAAGGGTCTCACGACCAAAATTCGAAATCTCTTAAACACTCGTAAACTTGAGTACGGGATAAACATTCATCACCGCATGCTTTTTGAAGCATTTGATGCGTTTCGGTAAAACTTTTACCAAGTTTAACACAAAAGTCAATCGCAGCTCTCTGTTTGAAACTCATTTTCCGACCGTTCGTCAAAACAAGTTTAGAAGCCGAGTTATAGTGCCAAGAGTGACAGTATAACTCGGCTTCTAATGAAACAAATGTCATAAACAGTTGACACAACGCTGCTTTCGACAACTCAAAGATACAACAGGTGGCGCCACTAATTTCTTCTATTTTCGAAAAGTTCGGTTTCGTTTTGGAGAGAGGGTGTATAATTAAGGCAACCACATGAATAATAAATTAGTTACACGAAAAACACTGAAAGTTTAGATAGTCATCGAAAAGTCACGCCATGAATATGCAAAATCTTAGCGGGTTCTAAAGATGGACGTCAAGGCAAGTCCTTTTATTGTGAAAAAAAAAAAACACTTTTGAGTGCATCATTTTTATAATATAAAATTTGTTGCAAAGTTCTTGTACTAATGAACTTCTCATCGGTTAGATTTTTATAGGCCTGAAGAAGTGAAGCAATGCAACAGTGTAGATCAAGACCCACTAATGAACTGCCATCCAGTGATTTGCATGATGAAATATAACGGGTTTCGCAGTTACTTTAACTACCGCACAGGCCGTTGCGAGGAAGCTGCTAGATGCGTTTCAGAGTCCAGCACTAATCCTGATGTTGTAAGTGTCAAATAGATTTTTTTTTCTCATTTTCTTTAACATTTAAAATAAACTTTTTTTTTTTTTATTTTAACCATGATGACGAAGAATTACGTTAGAGGGTGGCTGATCCTCCCACCAAAGAGACGGTGGAAGGATGAGATTTAAGAAATGGCAGAAACTCAGTGGCTTAGAAAGACTCAAGATAGAAACCAAGAGTGTGTAACAGGTTAGTTGTAACAGGTCTATCGTATCTTATTGAACATTAGACTGCTGAGATTTCCGTTCTGATCATCTTTTGATCTGTGTATTTCTTGGCTTAAGTGACGCTCTTTTACATTTCTGTCTGCTGGCCATTTGATTCTGAATAATGCTGTACAGTCTGTTACTATCCATTGCCACGAGCAGACTGGCCACTGCAGGACGAAGATCTCTCCCCAAGGAACCATCCATTTTTTTTTTTCAACCTGGATCAGTCCGCTGCTAGACGAAGGTCTCACCAAGTTTCCTCATTCTATTCTCTCTCTCTCTCTCTCTTCAGATTTTCTCCTCCATTCCACTTCAGCAATCCCTACAATTTCCGATTATTATCTCTTGTTTGGTATTCCTCTTTGCCTACTGCAATCCATCGGTCTCCATGCTTTTAATTATTCACGCTATCTTGTGTTGTTGTACATGATACATCAGTCCTGAATATCAGTTCTTGTTCTTATCAATGGGAGGGTATCCTATCTCTTTGAGTCACACTAAGAATATATCTTTATATTATGAATTAGAATAGAGTCATTAAAAATAACTTTCATTCTCCCAAAAGCTATCCAATTAAGTTATATCCTTCTTTTCTTCTGTTTGTCCTTCCATTTTTGATTTTCATCTTCGAATATAATTCTGTTCAGTATATTATGTTGTCGTTCCTCATTACTCTTGCTTTATTTAGATTTATCCCATTTTGATTGGACATTTCAGCTAATTCTCTTAACTTTATTTCTAGATCTTCTGTCAAAAGGAATATATCATCGACAAAAAAAAAACTAATCGGAATATTTCTGTTAATTTTAACTCCTCCGTTTTAAAATTTTAATTCATGAAATACTTCTTTTAAGGCAAATGTGAAGAGTTTTGGATATTTTGTTTATCCTTTTCATATTTGTCTATCAAAAAAGTATCCCTATTATTTTCAATAGTTTCTTGATTTTTCTGGTATTAAAAGACCGGATTTCATGCATCATTTTTCTTGATTGCTTATGTATATTTTTAGTATTGTACTGAAGTTTTTTATAGTACCATCTCTTTTAATTTTTTTACGTTTTCTTAATAACTCTAAGGTCTCTTTTGATTGTTTCTCATTTCTTTCATTGGAATAATTCCGGCTATTTCACGGGATATGTTAGTTATAATATTCCAATTTTGATTAATTTCATGTCTTCTTCTTCTTCTCTCTCTCTCTCTCTCTCTCTCTCTCTCTCTCTCATTCTTCTTCGACAGTCCGACTTTCGTATTGAATTTACGTTATTATTATTTTCTTTTTTGGCATTTCAGTCACCCATGATAATTAGAGAAAATTCATTACTGTATTCAAAGATTCTTCTAGTTTGTCATGCATTTCCTCGACTATGATCCGAAATTGGGACATAAACTTAAAATTTTACTTTTGCAATCGTTTATTTATAATCTTTCTTCTGTTCTAGTTGCTGATTTTTAAGAGTAGATTATGTTATCTGCCATTTTTCTATTAGAAAACTTACACTACCGGAGTCGTTATCGTAACTGGAGTCATATGATAAATGTCCATTTTGTTGTTTTATCTGACCCTGTCAATTTGCACTTTTGCGAGTCTTAATTCTCTCGATAGCTCTTCCAAGCGAGTTTCATCTTGAAGCAATGTTAAATTTTAATGCTAACGAATATTCTTCTATTGTGGTGCTCTATGTCCATTTTTGTTTGTGCTCTCATCATCTTTCTTATCTGATGTAAACCCTAGAAACGCCGAAGTCTGGATCTTTATTTTGACGAGAGGGATTTGTCTTATTTAGGTAATTGCAGTGTCCGTTAGGACATTGATCCCTTCTGCTTTTATACTTTGTTCGCTCCATGCGATCGCTAAGTTACTAAACGTTACTGGTCATGTTAAAAACTCACGCTGTTTGCAAATTAGTTCATAGAGATCAGGCAGTAACTTCATAATATTTGCGAAGCATATGGGGAACATTGCATAGGTTTTCGGCCGAAATTGAAGTAAGCAGTCTTAGATGAAGGCAGAAGGAATTTCCGTAAACCTAGATTTTTACTCTTAGTAAAATAGACAGACCAGTGAACACTCACAGCTGACTCTCCAGATACATCTGCTTACTCACTAATGTGTCGCTGAAAGCAGCTCTGACTATGTTAATGCTAGTAATACTTGACAGGAGAGTTTTGTATCATAGACCTCGGAGTTCTCTTTAAAAAATGAGTATTTTGTTCATTAATATATGAATAAAAAAATTAGGAAACTTACAGGCTATAAAAACGACGTGTTAAAAAAAATGTAAACAGCTAAAATATCGCTACGTGACCTATAGAACTGCAATACATTTTAAAAACAATTACACTGGTTTTTATTTTTAGTACTGCATTTTGTTGATATTCTCTGTGGATTTGTGTAAGTGTGCGTGCATGCATGCATACTTGCAAAATTACACAGCAGCTTTTTTTACTTCGGTATAAGAGAAAATAAAGAACTTTATTTCATGTGTTTTGATAGGTTCCAGTGGCTTTATTGCTTTTGTGTGTGTGTGTGTTTCAAGGAGTTTTATTACTGCTGTAGACCGTGCTAGAGTGGAATAAAGAGGGGGATACAGGAAGAGATAGACGTCCTCCACTGTACGGCATGTTTAGGATTAACTTCTTTAGATTCGCGGCTGCTTTAGAGACCTGCGAAAGTGGTCAATTACGAAGGATGTCACTCAAGCGCCAATAATAGCTGCACTGGTTGTTAGATGGAGATTTGGTGATCAGAATTCCCTTAGTGGGCCAGGTGTAGTCATTAGACGGAATGGGTTAGGACATTACAGACGTGATCGAATCGCGAGCAAGACACCGATGAGCATACAAAGAGAGGCTGGTACTTGCTTAATGTGCAACTTTCGTGCCAGTCGAGGGAAGGGCCGCCGCGTGGGATCCTTCATTACATACCTGACGCTTCTATTGATTGTTCCCTCCAATCACTTATTGCTGGGAAAGCCTAATGATGCTAGAAGGCTTAAATGGCCAACTGTTTGCGCCTCCTTCAGCTACTAGTATTGTGGGACAAATTACTCTGCACAATATCTTTATTTGTTCGCCTTTTATTTTATTTTTTTATTTCTCTTCTCGCACTAAATTTGGACGTTTGTTTCTTCGTAATGCCAAGGGAAGAGGGATATATGAAGTTCGCCACTCGTTTCCGTCCGAGTTTTAATGGATTCTGAGTTACTTCAACAGGTGTGGTCCACCACATAAATTCCTACAAGGGGGGATAACTGGTGGAAGATTTTATGTGGGCCGCTGACATGAATGGGATAAAAACCATCACAAACAAAAAATAATTATTGAAATGTTTATCGTTTCATTTGCCACCGCTAGAGGGCGTCATTACTTTGCTGTTATTTGAAAATTTGCATTCATACATTCTTAATTATGTAGTTCTAATATGCCACAATTAATTGAGTTTTATTTTTTATTAGCACACTAGGCTTTTGGACAGGAGTGTCAGTTTTCTTTTGATTGGTAAAGAATTGTTATTTTCTCGAACTGGTGAACTCCATATTATGGAGTCCTATATATATTGTGTCCGGACACAATATATATAGGCTATGCGCATCGCAACCATATATCTGGGGAAGGAGTGTCCTAGGTTCGATTCCCGTCGATCGACGACATGAGGAGCTCAAAGATCTTCCTCAGCCATAGCCAAGTTAGCCGATCTTGGGCGTGGACAGCAGGGTTTTTTCCACCAGTTTATCTGGGATTTTTCATCCCGCAAGTAGGCAAACCGGCCCCGTGAACACACACACGGATTACAGTCATGCATATCGCCCTTAGGGGATGCAGCAGAGGAGTGGCGAACCGGCTGCATTAATACGCCAGTGACCACTCATTAGGAGGGGAACTCAACCCATCCTAGGACCGACGAAAAGGATAGGGGCTTTATATATAGATATATAATGAGGCAGCGCAATCCTTCTGGTGGGGGGAGGGAGGATACAGCTGGTGCACTGTACTGAACTCCCTGTTAATGATCATACAAGCTTTATTTGTATTTTATTTCAATCTTTCTTTCTCACATTGCTAATGGTTGAGGTCTTGACTTATAATAAGGTCAGTCCTAGACTTCGAGACTTAAAAAACTTAGAAAACCGCCTAGTTGTTAGCGTAGCCGCTCTCTGAGCCACGGGGTGCGGGTTCAAATCCAGCCGTGGGCATGGAGTTTGTGTGCATAAGGATGCGATGAATTTCATCGTTCTGAAGTGGCTTAAAAAGTTCCATGGTTTTAAAGATACAAAAATATATATATAAAATTGATAAAAAAAAATAGAAAAAAAAATCCCTATCGTACCCACCGTACAAAATGTATTATAAGTTTGCTAATAACCGTTCTTGGGTGAAAAGAACATAAAATAAAATAATTTATGGATGAGCCTTAGTGTAATACCGGGATGGCTTGCAACTAATTGAATTTTTAATTTATTTGCTAATGTTCAAAATATTGTGGAAACTTCAAATAGCTTGCAGCTGATTTCAAGTTTCCATGTCATTTGCGTACGGCTTCGGATCCTATTCAGGATTTTTGTCGTCTCTTTGTTATCTTAAAATCTTTTTTAAATTTTTTTTTTATTATGCCACAATGAGACGTGGATTTAATGTATAATGATGTGAATTTTGGGATAAATGTAGATATGAATTTACAAGACTCAACTAAGGAAATCTCTTCTCTTGTAGATATTTCGTACGCACGCACGCACACACACACACACACACACACACACACACACACACACACACACACACACACACACACACACACACACACACACACACACAGTTTCTCTTGGATGAAAGGGTGGGATCGAAGGCAGATTCTCCATAAAGACATCAGGTACCTTATCTTTCGAATTGTATATATATCTTTAAGATTTTGGTAAGATGGAATTCTCATCGTGAGTGGTCTCGTAGTCTTTACAAGATTTACATCTGTACAATCATAAATACAAAGTCATGCTATGGACTTTGTTTCTTTTCTTTTTTTCTTTTCTTTTTTCTTTATTTTATTTTATTTTGTCTATTTTTTTTTTCTTACCATACCTGTGTGCCAACTAATATGATGGTAACATTGTCGAATCTTACACATACATGTCACTAAATTAAAATTTTTTATTTAATTCCGTGTTGAACCTCATTTAACCGAATTACAACACATATGCGGTTTGGCATAGATCCCACAAAGTGCTGGATTTCATCTACAACATACCAGGCGTTCACTAGACAGTAATCTAACTCGTTAAGATTTGACGGAAAAGAACTTTGCTCTCGGATCTGTTTTTCTAGCATGTCCCATACATTCTGAATGGGGTTCAAATTCGGGCTTTGTGATGGCCAAGAAAGATGGGGGAAGTCTTCATGCTCGCTGAGCCACTGCTGAACATTTCTTGTGAGGTGCACAGTAGCAGTGTCATGTATGAAACAACAGACAACTGTTGGATAAAAAGTCAACATTGCAGGATGGGCGTGATCGGCGGCAATGTTCAGATATTCCTTAGAGGACATCCTATCTTCCAGCAGTATCAGGGGACCCGTTCCGTACCAACAGAACATGCCCCACACCATGACACCACCTCCAGAACCTTGAGTTGTGTTTACCTGGCAAGCTGGGTTCATTGCTTTATGGAGCTCCCTTCAAACTCTCTGCCTACTGTCGGTACAGAACAAGATGTACCGTGTCGAATCACATGCCTTTTTTTCCAGTCGAGGTGTTCCTGACACCACTGTAGATGAACTTTCCAGTTCTTTGCACAAATCAGTGGTTTCCGTATAGGCATGCGACTGCCAATACCGATCCTCTTCAATCCCCTGTGCATAGTTCTGTGAGATACGAGCCATTAAATGCTTCGGCCAGTTGCTGTACACACAGGAAGTTCTGTTTGTCCGTACATCTCAGACGACGGTGATCTCGTTCCTGACAGATTGTTTTAGGACTACAGTTACGCCTCTTAGACAAGCAAAGTGGATTATTTTTCCACTGATTAAACACTCGGTATATCTCACTTTTTTTTAGAAACCAGTCAGCTCTGCTGTTTTCGCAATCCTGGCTCCAGCCAGACGGGCACTCACAATAAGCTTTTATCGAACTCCGAAAGATCCCATTCTTTGTTTTTCCCATTGTGATCAACACCATTGACGGTTACTGACCAGCAACATTCTTAAATAGTTGCCTAGAACGTGATGATGCACCTGACCAAGTATTTTTGCATATACGTTGCGTAAGAGGTTTACGTACATCTGCATGAAGATTTCTAATTCAGTGACCTGTGTGTGTGTGTGTGTGTGTGTGTGTGTGTGTGTGTGTGTGTGTGTGTGTGTGTGTGTGTGTGTGTGTGTGTGTGTGTGTGTGTGTGTGTGTGTGTGTGTGTGTGTGTGTGTGTGTGTGTGTGTGTGTGTGTGTGTGTGTGTGTGTGTGTGTGTGTGACCTGTCTGTCTTCCATATCTCCTTCTGCATTCCTGTCGTGGGACGTCTTGAAAATATTGCCATTTATTTTATGCTGGCTCCATTTTTTATTTATTTTATTATTATTTTTTTAATTGCAGGCGTATGTCCCGATAAGCAACACTTGTCGAGAGCTCAAAGCGGAGCTGAGCGAGGACGATATCAAGTCGCTTAAAAACGGTGTTGTTGGAGAAACTTTGAGTCATATAGATGGCTATCCACTTGTAAGTCTTTATTTTGCAGATTTTTTTTTTTTTAGGTAGAATAGAAAATTAAAATTAAAGTATGTCTACTTCTGTGACGTATAATTTAAATCGAACTTTATACTAAAGAATCAATTACGTTTTATATGTTCAGGGCAAATTTTATTAAATGCAGTGGATGCATTTGGCATCTCCATTAAGCAAATCCACCTTCGAAAAGTTTGGGGTGGTTAGTGAGGTTGTATAATATGCATTTTAGTGAGATAAGGCAGTACCTTCCCAAATTCTAAAGCATCAAGATAAAACAGGAAAGACATTGAATTGTAAATTTGATAATACACGTACAAAATCATCATCATAATATCATGTGCACTCCTTGAGGATAAATAATCATCAAGATTTATCCTCAAGGAGTGCACAGGATATGAACTATATCAATTATTATGTTATTATTAGTTTCCTATGAACAGTTCTCTTCTAAATTGGTTTGGTCTTTGATTTGTTTTAATCAGCTACTTGATTCTAAGGCAATTCTTTTTTTTTATTTGATGTTGTTCGCACACATCAAAGGACAGAAGACCTATAACACTACGGTGGCATGTGTGGACAAGTGATTAAAGAGAAAAACGGAGCCTATTGATATGTTTCTTAAAGAGTGGGAGGTTGTACTCAGTGGGAAAAACAGTACGGGGGAGATTGTTCCAAATCACAGAGGTGGATGGAAAGAAGGAAGCTGATGAGAAGTCGCCCATACACTGTTAAGGTAAGCAGTGTATGGGTTAGCCAGTGGTTGCTCCAGTTTCTTCTATGGTTAGAACAAAGTGCAGGAATGGTAGAGCCAATTCGCAATGCCCATGAGAGTACCTAGAAAAGGCTCAGTGTAGAAACAGAGCGCCTATGGTAAATTAAATTAATGGGTGTCTGTGATGGAAGAGTCATCTATTAAGAGGAGTGCACTCTTCTAAATATCAACAAAAATTCCTAGGAAAGTCTTGGGTGCTCCACCTCAAATATGGAAGCAACACCCCAAGATTGGTCGGATTTGAAACTTATAGAATGTTAGAAGTTGAGAGGAAGGGAAGTAATGTTTAGAACGGAAAAGACCACCAAGCTTTTTAGCGCCTGAGGAGACTGTGAGTAATATGTTTGTGCCAGAATAAAACTGGATGTGACAGTCAATCCAAGAAGAGAAAGCTGATCTTGAAAGGGAACTGGAATCATCTTGAGCCATCTAACATTAGAACACTTTAGGATTTATCGAAAGGTGAAGAGGAAGGAAGAGTGTTGTCATCGGCGAAGCTGTGAATAGGATTTGAAGTCAGAAAAAGGAGGTCATTGGTGTAAAGAAGGAAGATTGTGGGCGAGAGCACAAAACCCTGAGGCACTCCAGCTTGATGGGGAAATCTGATGAGAAGAATGGGGGAATGTTCCATCCACCGTGACACACAATTAACGGTCAGTGAGGAAGTTGGCAATCCAATCATCAAAGAGTGCAGAAGGGATGCCATAAGACGGTAATTTGTTCAGGAGGCATCGGTGTCAGACACGATCAAATGCATTTGAAATATCGAGAATGATAACACGAGTTATGAAATGAATTGAATTACATCAATTCTCCTATATTGCTGTCTTTCTCTCAGTCTTTTTGCCGGTCATCTGGCTTGAAATAAACGGTTTTCTAACCTTTATTTCCCATTCTGACATGACCATCGTAGGTTAGCTCTGCTGACATATTTTTGAAGGCTGACAATATCAAATTCCTCTCTAATAACTTCAGTTTTTATATGATTCTGCCATTAACGCCATCCGTCCACTCCTTAATTTTCCCATATCTCTCATGTCTGTGCTCTCCAGTCTTTCATCATCTGTTTTATTTCTAACCCAACACTCAGTTCCATAAGTTGAATTGGTTTGAATGTTTTCTTCTATACTGCTTTTCGGCTTGCAATTTTCTTTTTCCTAAATTTATTTAATCAAACGACACCATACCATGTTTACGTCTTCTATCTTTTTCTATGTTTACTTTGTTATCATCACTAGACATTGGAACTTAATAGCAGAAATGTTAAATCTGTTCTATAGATCCACTACCGAGAATGCTGTTGACATTTTCCACTTTTCTACTGCTTTCATATTTTAAGTCTTTTTGTTGTTGATTTATATCCCAAATTTGTCACAGTTATTTAATTTGGCTGAAGATTCTTAAGTCGAGCATGCTAAGTTGAGTATGTACGATGATTTAAGATTCAAACTTTCGTCGGGACAGTCCATGCTTATTCGTGTATTTGAATCACCATGAATTTGTTTTGAGTTTTGTTGAACCCATCAAGAATTCGTGTCCGAGAAATCCTCTTAGGAATCGGATTTTCCATGATTGTTGCCCCCACGTTGGTTGCGCAGATCTTGAAGATTTATCATATAGGTTAGTGGAGAGGGGAGAATTGAATTCTTACACTTACCGAATTGTACACATAAGCATATTTGTTTGATGGAACTTTCTTTTCAGAATGTCCAGTGTCACAGAGGAGTTAAGGATCCTTACCAAGGACTCTGTGTGTGCGATCCAGGATGGGAGAGTACCCCTTTCGACCATGCCGCCTTTAATCCCGACACGATGGTGTACCACATGTGTACTGTAATGTCTGGCGAGTTAACTGCTACCGAGGCCGTTGATATCCATGTCTTACAGAAGGAAGAAAGCAATGTAAATATGATTATTGTATCCTTTATGTGGGAGATATTTGAAGAAAACAGAATTATTATCATTATTACTATTATCATCATCAGACCTCCATGGAGTCAAGAAACTCATCGTGGGAGTCACATGCACAGCTCATTGTACCTCGACTTAAATGCATTCCCTGTCTCTGCAGTCACCACACTCTCAGGCAATGCATTCCAATCACCCACCCTCCTTATACAGCTTACGGGAGTGGCTTCTCGTTCTCCCCGTCTCCAGATATTCTATGAAAAATCTCATCCACATTAATCTGATAATTATCCATTACCAACTTATATGTCTAGATCACGTCCCTCCTCTTCTTCCTTCTATCCATTAGACTGTAATTTGCATTCTTTTAATCTGTCCTCATTTTGCACATTCCAGAAACTGACTCAGTAAATCATCTCTGAACCCTCTCCAAAAACTAATAATCCTTTTGAAAACCTGGCAACTAAATTTGTGCACAATAATCCATATGTGGCCTGATCAAAGCCTTATACAATGCGATCGCAACATCCTTACTTCTACACATCAGTGTTCTCCGCATTATTCCCATAATGCGTTGTGTTGTCCTCACAATTTTAGCAAAAGGTCCACGAAATTTAAAGTCCCTATCCACCACAACCCTCCCAGATATTTCATCTCCTCGTTTTTCTACGATATCCCCCTCCAGTCTTAGATTCTACATCCCATCTTTGCTTCCCAAATTTTATAACTTTACATTTTGCTACATTCAAATGGAGTACCCTATTCATTTACTCTATTCAAGTCTTCTCTCAAGGCGCTACAACATCGATTTCATAATTCTCCCCAACTTTGCATCATATGCAAACAATTGTATATCACCACTTAAGCCATTTCCAATGTCATTTACTTACAAATTAAACAATGGTGGCCCCTAAATAGAACCCTGGTACACGCCACGAGTGACTTTCCTCTTCTGGGATGTCCCCCCTCCCCCATACACAATCTGCTGATACCTATCAGATAGCTAATCTCTAATTCAACGTACTAATCTACTATCTAACCCCATCTGTTCCAATTTAACTACTAGTTTATCGTATGGCAATCTATCGAAAATCCTTGCAAAATCGAAATATACAACTGTATATGCATTCCTCCTTCTTCAATGTATTCGTCACCTTGTTATCATAAGTAAGCACATTGCTAAAACACGATCTTTCTTTAGCAAACCCATGCTGTCGATTAAAGAGAATTCGACTACTGTCCATCCAGTTCTGAATCGTTGTCCTCATTAGCTTCTCCGACACTTTGACCACAACTCCAGACAAGCAGATTGGTCTGTAATTCAAAACCTTAGTTTGATCATCCTTTTTATGAAGCGGAACACTTTTGCCATCTTTCCATTCTTTTGGGACCTGGGCTAATGTAAGACTCATGGTGACAATACACGTTAAAGGTGTTGTAACTGCCTGGAACATTCCCTCAAGACATGGGTTAAAATGAGCGTTTGGATTTTTTTATTATTATTATAGTTTACACGATTTATATTTTTTCAGTGTTGTTTCGGGCATAATTTAATTGAAATTTTACCTTCTATCTTAGGGGTGTTCGTAATTTAACCCCCTCCATCAGGGCGAGTTCTGCGCAAGAAATAAAAGCAAAGTGGTTTCTGGTTAAATATATAAAAGAAAATAATTCATCAAGGTTGGTTGGTTGCTGTGGATACATTTCTAAATAATACAAGTGTTGTATTCACGTTATACAGCAATCCCTCGATTAGTGCGCCTAATGCGTTCTTTAAAACAGGCGCATTAATCGAAAACGCACTAATCGAATATAATAACCTATGGGAAAAAGTATAATTCGTTCCTCAAATTTCTTTTTTGAACCTTCATTTTCTTATAAAAGAATTAAGGTATGTCCTCGGGGCCTAGTTAAAGGAAAATCATGAAGCTGAAAAACACTAAAATATATTCAGAATATAAAGTTTATTATTCTACTTCTTAACAAAGAATTGAGCTAACGTAGTTTGGCAGGCATTTTGTTTCTTTTTTTTCATACAATCAATGGTATGGCCCTATTGCCTCTTCTACTCTTCTGCAAATTTTACTGCTTCTCTCTTCACCAGGGTCAGTCTCTAAGCATTACTGCTTAAAAACTTCGATTGTACGAAAAATATTTTCAAATTGCTTCTGTGAAATCTCTTTTGGCTGACTATCAGTGGTTAATTTTTCTTTATATTCTTCGGGATCTTCTCGCTGTGCATCTAAATTTAGCAGGTCGGAATCACTCAACTCTTGGACATTATCATTGAAGGGGAGAAAGAAGTGAAGGACGTACGAATTGGTCGCCAACACGTGAAATCATGTGCTTTATAGATAAAATTTCCCAACTGTTATACAAGCAAAATAATTACCACTTTAAAAACTACAATGATCTTAAAAAAAGAAGTTAATTTTCCGACGTGTTATAATAAAAAACAACTCATCCCAGAAGACGGATTGATTACCCTATTATCGGAATGGATTCTTCTTTTTGTGACATGCGCAGAAGTGTCAAAGGGTCTCGAAAATGTGGGCGTACTATAGCAGACGACATAAATTTTGGTGGTAAAAATTTGGAACGTAGTGTAGTATGCCATTAAAAATAACTTTGGAAAATGTTTTAAATCGGTAACTAAATTATTTCATTCTGGTGATTTTTTAAAATAGTTAGCCATAAAAATGTATAGATCGAAAATTTTTAAAACTGTAACATATTTTTAAGATGTATATAGGCGCACTAATCGAATTTTAGAGACGCACTAATCGAATCTGGGTATCGAAAAAAAATGACGCACTAATCGAAAACGAACTAATCGAGAGCGCATTAATCGAGGGATTACTGTATTGATGATACATTGACGTAAAGGGGAATAAGATAAGTGAAGGAACAAAAAAATCTTTCTTTCAGTTAGTTTACCTGTTGCGAAGACCTTGCAGCGAGTAAGCTAACAGAATCATCAGTCTGTTTTTGACATCAGGATCAGACTTCGCTCGTTTTAAGTCTGTATATGGAAAAAAAGTATCCGAAAGAGGGAGCTGTAATGGCCTTTTATTTACACAATGCTTCGAAGCGGGGCTGAGCAGCATACGAGACTTCCACCTAAGTTGGTGATCGCCATAAATGCACGGAAATATTTCCCGTCTTCCAACCCCCCCCCATCACCGCACAATAAAAAAAAAAAAAACGAATCATGTCTGATGGAGTATTTTAAAGACTGCACAGGTGCACACAACCTTTTTCCAGATAATGCTGCAATTTAAAAATATCCCCACGCTTATGAATATATTAATTTTGGGACGCCGAAAGTTTTTACTTTAGGGTATTGGTTCCCCCGTGCGGTGTCTGCTGACAGATGACGTCCTGTTTAATAAGCCTTCTATTTAGCCGGCGTCGCTGCCTCCGCTGGCCTATAATAGCAGCTTATTTTCTGATGAACGTGATTAGGTCATCGATATGTAAGATTAATGCACGCCGGAGATCATTATTCATGGCTAGCCAGCCATATGCTCCTCCAGCATGATTATCTGAGACGCTGATAAAGTAAGGAACAGAAAAAATTTAGGAGGCAAATATTTTAAGGTAGAGACGAGTCTTAGATTGTATGTACATATTTTATCCGGTGTCCTGTACTGCATTATGTCATCCACATTCTGCCGACGTTCGAATGACAGGGCGAGCTTTTTATAACCGGTTCGACAAAAAAAAAAAAAAAAAACTGCTTGGTGGTCCGGAATGCCGTTCGCGAAAAACTAAAACTTATTAGCCCACGTCAAAAAGATGTTTCAAAAGTTTGCTGCAGCCAGGTTTTCGCATCGAAGATAGATTGGCTACTCTTGGCTGGCTTCGTGTCCTGGGTTCTTGATGTACGTGAAAAATGGAGACATCATTTTCCCAAGTTATTTTTGCAAAGTTTCATTTGATATTGTTCGGCGCACGTGCTGAGTTCAGATGGAAGACCGGTGCCCATTAATTTTCACGTAACCGATCCCTTCCGATAAGTCACAGTGTTGATTTGTACTGATTGAGATCGAGGAAATGTTCATCGATTTTTTTTTTTTTTTTTTGATGTCGGCTGATGGACACCGAAGTTAAGCAGTTCACCAGCACTGGATGTCCAAGATGCAATGTTGGTGATTGCCGAACCCCAGTGTCAGTCAGCGCACAATGCTATTTACTCCTTAATTTATAACACAATGGAGTTAGAGAGCTCTTATGTCATGGGAGAAAAGTCTTGGAGCTGTTTCGTTGTGGTAGTTAATCAGGACAAATTTCCTAGGCGTTTTCCTCCGAATATTGCGAATGTTCTTCGAAGGGAGAGACCGAGAGAGGGGAGGATGTTATACTTAATAAAAACTCGCGTACAACATTTTACTGATCGGTTAGACGTGAGAAAATCTTTGCCAATAAATCTTAGTACAAGTAGAAGGCTTGTTGCTTACTCTCGTCTGTTATTACATCAGGCCTTTGCTCGAGATTACTCATTATCAGATTAGCAAATTAGCAGATTACCCGAGACTCATAAGCGGTCATCAATCTTTTAAAATTAGCTGAAATTCTCCACCCATGCCTATAATTTTAGACTCGGTTGACATGCTCTAAATAAATATTTGTCTGCCACGGTGAAAAATGAAGCAAATCTCAAAGAGAATCTTCATTATCTTTTTAACACCGTTGAACTGTAAGTTTATCCACTTTATCATCGCGGTCCTGTGGGAGACCTGTTAATCAGTGGACGTCCCGGCCCTTTATTCTCATTACTTTTATGAATTAGTAATTTCGCTGGGTTTTCTTTCACTTGAAGGCTCGAATCATCGGTGTCTCTAACATTAAAGCTGATTCCTTGCTGGAAATAGAAATCCACGTGAATTGTTCAGTTCTGTATTTCGCGGTTAACATTAAATGGGCGGAAAATGCCATTTTGTTGGCTTTCAAGAACCACGTGTTGTAGATATTATTAAAAAAATTAACAGCAGCTCAACGTAATCACCCCCCATACCGTAAAGATCTTTAAAATGTGGAAAATCGTTCAGGGGCATCAAAACAAGTGTTTACATTCCTTTAATATGTTAGAAATATAAGTTAAGGAGATAAAAATCCCCCCTTATTATTTTATTTTAGAGTCGGATTTCTAAAGATATTTCCAAAGAAATATCTTTAGAAAATGAGTTTTTTTTTTTTTTGTTTGTTTATTTTTTTGCTAGAGAACGTAGACCAAACAGTCATTCCTGGAAGTTGAGTAAGAGTGTGGTTAGTAAGGGTGTGTGGACAAAGGTTTCGCTTGGAGAGTGGTGAATGAATGGAATGGGTTGCTAGAGTCGGTTGTGAGCGCTTTTTTATCTGTGATCGAGTTCGACCAAAGGTACAACAGATATTGTGTGGTTAGTTTGGGTCTCCCACGATGAGTCTTCGGACTGCATGGATATGCCCGTATAATAATAATAATAATAATTTGTTTATTTACTTAATATTCGATATTCAAGATATAATTTATTTTTGCGAGTTTTAACTTATTATTTTCATATAACAACACCGTTTTTTATTCACCTTGCAATCGGCACATGCATCTTAAGTTGCTTCTTTATCTTCAACACGAATTTCGTAATATTTTATGTATGATTTCCCAAAGTTCTAATATTATATTCGAATACAAATTGACATTTGCCATTGCGAACAATGCTACGACACAGTATTTGAAGAGATATATTTCTTCTTTGATAGGGGGGACATGCGAATAGTGTACCTGTGTGTCCTTTACTATTATCACAGCTCACGTTTTTGGCATCTTCATTGGGAATTTTTGTAGCCATAATCGGTATTTTGTTCTACCTCCAGAATAGGAGGCAAATGCGACATCCACTGGAACTTCAACCCCTTCTTGTAGAAAGTGCGCCTAACGAGAGGTCATAGGATTCTTGGCATCGTTTGTTGTCGATCAAGAACTCGCCAAAAATGTTTATTCAAACCAGAAAGGATGGTAGAAGATGAGGAAATACGTGAATGAACGCTGTCTTTTGCTACCCACCTTGATGCTTCGTCACAGATGCTTCAGTGTTTTTCAGCTGCTGTACGATAGTCGTGCCACTATAGTAAATAAAATACATCTAGATTTATATTTCTTTTTGTGTAATGTGTATGTCATTGATTCACTCCACAATATACACATTTTATTACATCAGACATTCAGATAAAATGGAATTGAAAACTGCAAAATAACTAAAGCCACAAAGGGTTCATTCAGGCTTAGTACAGTATTTGTTATATTCAAAAGGAATGAAAAACCTGTATTTTTAAACCAAATAAAATTCGCATATTTCTCCTTTTGTGTGCTTCGATCACTAGACCTTGCTGGGTTTATTGTGGTTATCATCAGTGGCTAGTTCGTATATGTGCTTTCAATTCGATGGTTAGATATCTTGCCATCTGAAGTTTCTGAGAGAATTTACAATTGTCTTACTCTATCCTATTTTATAAAATACTAAGAGGAAGAATTTGTGGGAAAAGTGTAATTTTGCTATAGAGAGAAGGTATATTTAGAAGTTCAAAATTAGAACGATTATTAAAATTAAATGAAAGCATTTCCTTAGAAAATAATTGGCATTTTCCGAAATGGGGAATAAAAGTATTGTGTTATCGATCTGCGTATGATAATGCGGTAATTATTGATATTGCATAATAGAAATAAATGTAGATAGCTTATTTAAAAAATATCGAATACACTTTTGGAAGTTGACGATAGATGGCGGTAGTTGCACGTTTAGCAAATGGCGATTTAAAATATATTTCTCCGCAACCAAGTTTCAAGGCTGCTAGCAGTTCTCATATCACTGATTTTCGGTTTATTTCTTTTTTAAAGGTTAAACAGTAGTAGCTAAAAAACAACAATGAAATCTAAAAATTACGTCATTATTTAATTTTCTTTATTTGGATTCGCAAAATGATTTCTATCATTATTCATCATATTTATTTTTGATTAAGTGTCTTATGTTCATGTTTAATTTTAAAATATACTTTTTTTTTAGGGATATGCTCTGATTGTTAATTTAATGAATGTGTGTTTTGCTTTCAATCAAAAAAAAAAAGCGAATATTTGTCGGTAATCATTTACTGCGTTTTCATTTTAGCAGAAGTTTCATTCATCTTATTTATATTGATGACGAGGCTATTCCTTCATTTCAGTTGATTAAATAGTCATTTTTAGAACTCAGTAAAAATGAATTTAAATCACTAGCGATTCCTTGAAGTTGAAACCGGTGTATTATCTTTTTTATTTTTATGCATCAGTATGTGCGAGACGTTATAATTATTGTTCCATCTTCACCCTTTTATTGATCATAGAAGTTTGCATATGATGATAGTCATTACTTCCCGAAACTGTCGCTTAGCATTTCGGGAGAAGAGAATTGACAAGGCTATGTGACACTAGCTTAATACGTTTTACATATTCATTATGAGAATACATTAGGATAGTGAGTTTGAAGCATTTACCCAGTCTGACAATATATTATTTACAGTATAATGGAAACGTTGGCCTCCAAACAGCACTTAATGTAAAAAGATTGATATCAGTTATATGTTTCATTATGCGGTTTTACTTTGTGTTGGTCTTCATTGAATTATGTTGCGCAAAATGTATGCGCAGTGGGATATTTTTCTCTCGGCGAAATCTGAGATTTTTAATGTTACACTGGGTGTGTTTCGTGTCATCAGAGAAAGGTTATTTATTACAATCACCATTAACAACAGCAACAAAAAGAAATTCCAACTTGAACTACTGTAATTATTATTGTATTTGGGATATATTTCTGAGGCTGACTTGAGAAATGTTTATTCATCCTTGAGTGAACTAAGTCCGCTCAGGGGTGATTTTATACAGTATTACACTAATTATGGGAATTGATGGCCTCCAAAAGACAAAGAAATGTTGAAATATTAAATTAAATAAAAACTCACGATTTCATATAATATATTTTATAAAAATTCAGAGTGCAATACCAAAATAGCGTGTTTAGAAAATAAATAAAATTAATGAAAGTAGTAATAATTATAAAAGCAATTGTTATCTAAAAACTACTACCACCATTTTAAAATTCAGCTCCACTGTGCTTTAATAGAAGTTTTAATCCCTTGATCCAGTTCGACTTTTTTTTTGGGGGGGGGAACTTCTGTTGTATTTCACTTTTTCAAATTTTGATATCCCTTTCCCTGTTTTGAACTAAATTTTTTGGAAAATGCTTTGGACCTAAAGTCTGTGGATTTTTCTTAAGATAGCAGTGTACACAATAGTTATTTGCGTTCGTGTAACAAGGCTTAGGTATGGCTCTTATTCATTAGGTAACGTTTTTTAACAGTATTAATTCTCATCATTATATTCACTATAAAATGAATTAGGCAGTTATCCAAGCTGCTGATATTTCGCTAGATTCAAATCATTATTTGAATCTAGCGAAATATGTTATAATTCAAATCATTATAACAATATATATATATATATATATATATAGAAGCTGCATAATATTATTAAGAAAGGTTTATTCGACTTGTGCACCATATACTTCGTTGGCCCTCTAGCATCCCAGAGAGGAAAAAAGCCATTTTTGTAACGAGGTAACAGTCAGTACAGTGTTGTCACCTGCCTGAAGAAAAAAAAGACATTAAGTAATCATATTTTATTGTAAATATAGAAGCTGCATAATATTATTAAGAAAGGTTTATTCGACTTAGGTCGTAAGTAAAGAATCACAGTTTGGAAAATGAAGTAAACAATCATAGAATTCTTTTATTGTATAAAAAAATATTAACGTCAGGCCTAAACACTCACATTTGCAATTGAATGTTAGTAGGATGTGCTGTATGATCAACAAATACTACTTTAAAAAAATGTCGACCTAGTAGCTTCCACTAACATAACATACGAGGGAGGTCTGAAACGTTCTCGGCCTAACAATGGAAAAACGAATTTATAATTTCAAAATTATTTTTATTTTTCAACGTAATCTCCCTTAAGACTAATACATTTATTCCAGCGATGCTCCAGCGCCATTATTCCGTCCCTGTAGTGGTTCTCAGTAAGATCAGCAAAATACCCCTCTACAGCTGCAATCACTTCTTGATTCGAAGAAAAACGCTGACAAGCGAGGAAGAGTTTAGTTTTGGGAAGAATAGAAGTCAGAGGGAGCCAAATCTGGGGAATAAGGTGGATGTTCCAACAATTCATAGTGCAGATCCTTTAATTTTCCCATTGCAAAAACACCTTTGTGGGCAGGTGCATTGTCCTGATAAAAGATGATTTTTTTATCTTCCGCAAAACGGGTCTTTTCTCACGAATTTTTTCGTCAAGTCTGGTTAAAAGAACATAATAATATTCCCGGTTATTGTTTTACCCTTTTCAAGATAATTAATAAACAAAATACCTTTAGCATCCCAAAACACCGATGCCATGACCTTTCCTGCTGATGGAACCAACTTTGTCTTCTTTGGCGCTGAACAACCGGCTTCTGTCCACTGTTTTGACTGCTGTTTGGATTCTGGTGTGTAAAGGTGAATCCAAGTCTCATCCACAGTAATAAATCGACGTACAAAATCAGTTTTATTCTTGTTAAAACGCTCCAAGCACTGTTCAGAGATTTTCATGGGAGTGCGTTTTTGATCTGCTGTGAGCTAGCACGGCACCCATCTTGCGCAAAGCTTTTACATATGCAATTCTTCATGCAAAATATATTCTGCACGTACTTTTGAAATGCCTATAGTCTCAGCAATTTCACAGACTTTGACTCGCCGGTCATCCAATACCATATCGTGCACTGATCAATGATTTCTGGTGTTGTTATAGTTTTTGGACGTCCATCAAGTGGATCATCTTCAAGGCTGGTACGGCCACGTTTAAACTCAGCAGCCCATTTCTTAATTGTCAAAAACAAAGGAGAAGAGCGCCCATAAACTTTTATGAACTTCGAATGAATTTTTTTTTGGTGTTAAGCCTTCTTTTACAAAGAATTTTATAACCACACGATGCTCAATTTTATCCATTTCAAGGGATACAGACAACACTTTTGCTTCAGACAGCTGTATAAAACAAACTACTTGATAGAATGAATTGCAACTTCATAGGGATGTTTATGATAGATGTACCAACTTAGAAAAACAATCTTGGTGATAGTGTTGCCATCTATGGTCGAGACCGAGAACTTTTCTGATCAGCCTCGTATGTTCTGATATTCGCATATTTCATTGAAATTCAAGTATTAGATTTAGCAACTGCATTGTTTAATATCGTGCACAGTCAGTATACATATTTGGTGTTTTTCAGTGCTGATTTTTTATGGAAATTTATCACAGCAGAATAAATATCGATGAAGGTGTTTCACTGAATTTATCACGTGTTTAGACGCTTACCTGTGATAGCTCAGAATTGTCTCGAGCGTATTCCAATTTTATTGTTACATTTCGCATGTTGTGTGAGTTTATTCGCTAGGAGAACCTTTCAACGCGTGTTGTTGCAATTTTTGTGTCTCTTTTGTCGATGTAACAAAAAATACCGGATATGTCATAAAATACAATTCGTGAAGCGTACATAAAAAAATGTAATCTTCCGTAAAGAAGTATGATACAGAAGTCAAAATAACTGTAAGTATTATATTTATTTACTACTCTGGCTTTAAATTTTGACACCTGTTATTTGGTTTTTAAGTGGTGTACCTGTTTTGGTAAAATTGATGTGAAAGCTTTGAAAAGAAATGTTTAATTTCTAGAAGGAAACAAGTTTACATCCCCAAATTATAAAGTACAGCATCATAAAATCCTTGGTGTCTAGAGCACCGAAAATTTGTTTCTCCGAAGATCGATTAAACAAGAACTGGAAGCTATCAAACAAACAGCTCTACTAAAGGTATACAACCCAACAATGACACACACACACACACACACACACACACACACACACACACACACACACACACACACACACACACACACATACACTGAAATTGTTATTTTGAGTCCAATCGTGTTTTTCGAACATGCGACTGCATGTATAGAGGAATTCTAATCTAACGCATGCGCCGTACTGTTTCTGTTGTTTAATTTCCTCAATCTCTTCTTCCTCGCAGTGGTGATATCATATAATAAGTAAGACGAAACATTTGTACAATAAATATGTTTTTATTGTGGTGCACTATTAATTTTACCATTATGGAAACTCCACAGGTATCACATAACCTTTCAGTGAAAATGTATTCTTACCGTGTTCGATTATTTATTTATTTTTATTTTATTTTTTTGTTACCATCGTATCACATGGCAACTTACATGATACTAGATCGGTGAAAGACTTACAAGTTTGATTCAACTCGTCAAACAGAGGAACTTTTCTAGGCCTTTTTTCAGTTGCTTCTAGATTTAGTTGATGTCCAGGATTTCCAGCCCTTTAGATTAACCGTCGAGCAGCACTCTTCATTAACGATGGTACAGGCGAGTACATCCTGATTGAATTTGGCTGTATGTTTTCTGGCAGACTTGTCTGTTTGAAGGATGAAAAGCTCACGTTAATTGGAAGCCGGCAGTGTTTTCTCTTTACGATAACTTGAATCACTCACTTTCAACTGATAAAAGCCCTAGAAATGTTCATTACATCAACAACGCGAATCGAATCCGGGTCCTTTTCTAATCTGAAATTATAAGTTGCGTCATCCATTCTAATTATTAATTATTATTAATTAATAATTATTATTAATTATTAATTAATTATTGTTAAATAAATAAGTTTTTATAAAACGGGCATTTCCTTCTATTATCTTAGTTTCTCATTTGTTTCTCAAATTCGACTGCATCTGTAAAAACATTTAAAGAAATTGGTTAGACATTTTATTTATTTATTTATACAAAATAATATTCTGGAAATTACCTCAAAGCGAATTATTCTTGCTCTGAATGTCCAGAAATACAGTAGCGAAAAAAATACATCCGAACAAGCTGAATTTTCGTCGTTTTTGGTTTTGTTTTTTGTGTTTTGTTTTAGTTCATAATAATTTTGGTTTACTTTCGGTTTTGGTTTTAGTTCACTATTTTGGTTGAGTGCTGCGTGTTTTAACTGTTTCTATAATGTTTATTAATAGTGTTGTGGGTTTTTAATAGTGTAAACAAGGTGACATTAGTGCTTTATTCATTTTGTGTAGCTATAAAATGGATGCATCTCCAAGAAAGCGTTCAAAAATCTGTACTCTTTCTCAGCACGCATCCATGACTCAAAGACATGCCAATGACTGTGGTGTTGGTTTGGGTACTGCTAATCCGATTTTAAAGAGGTTTAGGAAGACAGGTATCTTTTCTCCTGACAGAGATGAAAATGTGGGCGAAAAAGCTAAGTGAATCTTAGCTTTTTCGCCCTGTTGTAGACTTAAATTTGTCCTGTTGCAGACTTAAATAGAGACTTTGCAGCCGGTGGTATTATTGTTTCTGACATGAAATCTGTCGAAGATTGTTGGAAACAGGGAGGACTGCCCACAGACCAAAAAAGAAACAACAGTTGACGAAGGCTATGCAGAAAATGAGGCTAGAGTGGACAAAAGTGTACAATGATTGGACTGTTGAGAAGTGGAAGAAGGTTCTATTCTCAGATGGACAAAGAAATGGTCAAGGAGAGCGAGTACCCTATGTTCGCAAATCAGAGTATGAGAAGACTTCTCCCGTCCACTTTGAACAAGCTGCTAAACACCCAGTTAAAAAGATCTTCTGGGGATCGTTTTACACATGACAGTCCAAGATCCTTTGTGCCTGTTGACGTTATGATGAAAAGTGACGAATACATAAAAATATTGGATAAAAGAGGTCCCACTGATTCAGAAAGACCAAGAACTCATCTTCCAGCAGGATCTCGCTCCATGCCACACTTCAAAAAAGTGAAAGAGTTCCTCAAAAATCACAACATCCAATTGCTTCAGTGATCAGGAACTCTCCTGACATTAACCCAATAGAAACTTTGTGGGCCATAGTGAAAAAGAGACTTAGAAAATTCAATTGCATACAATAGATAACTTAATGCAATCCATTATAGAAGTCTGGTTTCGAAATGCAGTTTTTCTTATTTCTGCATTTATGATTCTATCACTGTTCTACAGTGATAGAATCATACCTAAGCTAATTAATGAACTTATTAGGAACACAGGAGAACATATAAATTATCTGGTAAAGTTGGAGTTTAATATTTGGAATTATTTTCTTGCGAAATCGAATTTTTTCTTTAAAATGTGTGTTTGGAGTAATTTGTTCGTTGCTGTACCTCCTGTGGTCAGCTGAAAGAAACTGATATTTGGCGAGTACTTTCTAAATAAAAACATTATTATTATTATTATTATTATTATTATTATTATTATTATTATTATTATTAAGAGAGAACCTCCAGGGAGTCAAAGACTCATCGAGGGAGGCCACATACTATAACCAATAACCTTGCTTATTGGAATTCATCCATAGTAACAATGTGCGCATATATTACTAACATTTTATTGGTTAGATTACATTTAAAAAATAAAATAATTTAAGTTCGCTAAAAATAGTGAAAAACTGGTAGGCCATAAACATTTTTCTTTTGTTATGATCATTAAAATGAAAATTTCGGTATTTGTAGTTTTGCCGATAAAAAGAAACGAATTTTCTAAATCGTGAATTCTCTATCTTTTCTTCATATATCCCGTCATAAAAATATATGGCTGTACAGCATCATAAAAACACGTTACCAGTTGAAGGTGGATTTTGTCCACGTTAATTACTAGCTAGTAGTAGTAACTAATTCTTAACAACTGTTTGACAGTAGTCAAAATGAATGTAACATTTGATTACTTTTGTTTCTATGACAACAAAAACCCGCTGCTTTTTTGACATTGTTTTTAATCATTTGTGATATTGTTTTTGCTTTTGCTGAGAAACTATTACAATTTCTGAAAGCATTTACATCCTCAGCAATTAAAACAATAATGTAAGCCAAGAAACCTCTTCTAAATCGAAATCATTCTGCTGTTATTTATAAAAATATATCACCTAATCTTTTAATTGAAGCAGATAAAAACAACCGACCAAATGCCGAAATACGTGAGTGGTCTGAAATGTTAAATTGATTATGAAATGACAATGAAAAAATTTATTTATAATTTCAAAATTTTTATTTTTCAACATAATCTCCCTTAAGACTAATACAATTATTCCAGCTATGCTCCGGCGTCATTATCCCGTCCCTGTAGTGGCTCCCAGTAAGATCTTATAGCTGCGATCTACAGCTGCGATCACCTCTTGATTCAAAGAAGAACGCTGACCAGAAAGAGTTTTAGTTTTGGGAAGAGATACAAATCAGTCGGAGCCAAATCTGGGGAATAGGGTGGATGTTCCAACAATTCACAGTGCAAATCCCTTAGTTTTCTCATTGCCAAAACACCTTTGTGGGCAGGTGCATTGTCCTGATGGAATAATATTCTCCCGTTATTGTTTTACCCTTTTCGATATAATTAATAAACAAACTGCTATTAGCATCGCCAAACACCGATGTCATCACCTTTCCTGCTGATGGAACTAACTTTGTTTTCTTTGGCGCTGAACAACCGGCTTCTGTCCACTGTTTTGACTGCTGTTTGGATTCTGCTGTGTAATGGTGAATCCAAGTGTCATCCATAGTAATAAATCGACGAACAAAATCAGTTTTATTATGTTAAATATATAATAAAAGTTTTATTATATCTTGTTAAAACGCTCCAAACACTGTTCGGAGATTTTCATGCGAGTGCGTTTTTGATCTGCTGTGAGCAAGCGCGGCACCCATCTTGCGCAAAGCTTTTTCATTTGCAATTCTTCATGAAAATTATATCCTACATGTTCTTTCGAAATGTAAGATATATAGTCTCAGCAATTTCACGCCCTTTGATTCGCTGGTCATCGTGCAATTGATTCAATGATTTCTGGTGTTGTTACACTTTTTGGACGTCCTTCACGTGGATCATCTTCAAGGCTGGTACGGTCACGTTTAAAGTTGGCAGCCCATTTCTTAACGGTTGCTCATAAACTTTAACCATAAACATAAAAAGAGTGCCCATAAACTTTTATCAGATTCGTATGAATTTCTTTTGGCGTTAAACCTTCTTTTGCAATGAATTTTATAACCACACGATACTCAATTGTATCCATTTCAAGGGATACAGACAATACTTTTGCTTCAGACACCTGTATAAAAAAAAACTACTTGATAGAATGACTTGCAATTTCACATGGATGCTTATGACAGATGTAATAACTTAGAAAAAAAATCTTGCCGATAGTGCGGCCATCTATGGTCGAGGCCGAGTAGAATAAAATAAAATTTTATTTTATTCTACTAGCATTATCCTCTCCACTCATTTAGTTGAAATTCTCGTGGCACCACCGTAGTTCTCAAGGGACTCTGGAATATTGTGGTTTCATATATATTGCTTAAAAGGAATGCAACTACGATATTCCTAAATGGATTGAAAGAGATACGATCTAGGAAAGAGAAGTAACTTACAAATACTGTTATTTTAGTTCGACCGTGGAATTCTTAGCTAACACTAAACAAGGTAAGAAACAACTGTATTCAAAATATTTGAAATATTCCAAATTTATACGAAGTTATATATATATATATATATATATATATATATATATATATATATATATATATATATATATATATATATATATATATATATATATATATATATATATATATATATATATATATATATATATATATATATATATATATATACAGGGTGTTCGGGATAAATTTGACAGTTTCGTAAGGAAAAAGAAAATCTTCTTTGTATCTATTAAATTTAATGAATTGACAAAAAAACATTACAGGCAGAGTTAATTACAATACTATCAACAAGATTTACTCAAAATAACCACCATTAGCATCGATCACAGCTTCAATTCTGCTTCGGAACCTCGAACAAGCTGATGCTACAGTCTCCCTGGGAAGGGCCGCAAAAACTGTTTTAATTTTATCCATTAACTGGGCTTTTGTATTACTGGAAGTGCGATTGGTGTCTTTTTCAACTGCGCCCCATACAAAATAATCCATGGGGTTAAGGTCTGGGGAGTTTGGAGGCCAAACATTTGGACTGGTGAAGTCGTAGAAATTTTCAGACAACCATTTTTGACTTTTCCCAGAGGTGTGGCAAGGGGCCGAATCCTGCTGCCATACATACGGCCTACCATTGGCTACCCTTGTTATCCAGGGCTTGACTACAGTTAGCAACTCCACGAACAAAGCCCGAATTCCAATGCCAGGGTTCTTCAACACCTGTTCCTGCAGATTTGCGAGGAATTCTGCTGTACGAACGCAATCAGATCGTCTGCTAGGGATCTTTCTTCTTGCTACATCCTCGTAGTCACCATTGCAAGTCTCTAGTTCATGCCTGATTGTTTTTACTGTATTCAGGGAGCATTGGGCAGCAGTCGTAATATCCTTATTTTGATGGCGGGCACGAATCATCATGATACAAGTTATTCTCTTCCATGATTCAGGTGGGTTCCAGCTATCCATCCTTTCTGACATCTTGTATATGAATGAAGAAGGGTCCAAACTTTTAAATGAAGAGAAGTGTGTGTTAATACATGTAACTTACGGAAAAATATAATTAATTATAAATATGTCAAATTTATCCCGAACACCCTGTATATATATATATTTTTTTTTTTTTTTTTAATATATAAAAGTTTTAATATTGTAGCGAAACTACTGATCTCAGCAATCTTCTGATTGGAATCAAATATGCAATTAAAAATCTCCTGGTTTCCGTTGTGATTCTGATACAGTGGGGAGAGTGCAAAGTTGAGTACAAAGAAGAGAGTTAAAATGATATCAGGATTGTGGAATACTGATTATGAAGACAGATTGAGAATTTGTAGATTGCAGACACTAGCAAACAGGAGAAAGAGGGGTGATATGATTGAGACTTACAAACTTCTGAAAGGATCATACAGGATTTCAATTGATGGGATTTTTCAATTTATGGAGGGTGGAGAAAGGACAAGAGGGAATCCTTGGAAGCTAAGAATGAATGCCGCTAAGAAGGGGTGGGGGCTAGATTTTTCTCTCAGAGGGTGGTGTGTGTGATTGGAATGGATTGCCATAGGATGCTGTGAGTGCAAGCAGTGCGAATGAATTCAAGAATAAATACGATAGCTGGTGTGTGTAGTATGTGTCCTTCCTCGATGAGTCTGCCTCCCTGGAGGTCTCTCTTAATAATAATAATAATAATAATAATTTTTTATTTATTTTTTTTTTATTGTTCTTTCAAATATTTACAAATGTACAATGATCATCTATTCAGTATATTATTTTACAAGGTTCAGCACTTTGTGCTACAGATAATGAGATTTAAATAGTAATGATGATAACAGTTTTTTTATATATTTATAACAATCATAATAATAATTTACAATTATATTGTTCAGAGTTACATAAGTAGTATAATATTACATGTTGTGGTTTACTATTTTTTTTTTTCAAGTTTGAAAAGGTGCGATTATACAATTATTTACACATATGCAATCTGAATATTATGTGTCCTTATTTTCACAAACATACGGTGTAAACTCATGATTTACTTTTAAAATAATTTTTTTTTTACATTGCATACATTTGTTACAGTTATTATATACATTACATACATTTGTTACAATTATTATATACATTACATTCATTTGTTTACATATGATACATTACTTACATTTGTTTACATGTGATATTTACATTACGTACATTGGTTTACATATAATACATACGTTGGTTTTCTTGTGATACGTACATTACATGCATTTGGTTACATATGATACATCTTGGATGAGAACTAATTTTTTTTTCCTTTCATCCTCGAAGCTTAAATGTAAGCTTATCTGAGGATGACACCAGTTGGTTATTATGTATTGTTTTTTTTTTTTTTTTTTTTTTGCTGTGTTAGGATGCTACGAAATCTATGATTGAGAAATTCGCGCGCGCGCACTCACACGCACACGCATGCACACACGCGCGCACTCCCCCCCCCCCCACACACACAATAAATTGGAATGTACTGATGCGTCGCTGAACTGGAAGCCTGAACGAATATATTGTGTTTCATTAAGTTTGTATGGTATTTTGGGTGCGTGTTTCTTGTTCATAGTATTTCCTTAGAGCTCTTTTCAGGCTATTGTAGTTTGTAAGGTTTCTGTATTCAAAAGGTAATTTGTTTATCATGTCTGGGATGTAGAAGTTTCGCGTCGCCTTTCCGTAGTGATTATTGTATTTATATGTGATATAATTAGTAGTCTGAGGTCTTGTTATACGGTATGTATTTCTAACTGTCCTGTAGTTGGCATCGAAATAATGTTTTAGCAAGGCTGCATAGTGACATAAATGTTTTGCTGTCAGTATTTTGTGTTCTGACATTGCAATGTTTATAAGGTCGTGATTTTCTCTTTGTTCCCAAAAGATCAGTTTTGTCATTTTGTACTGTAGCGACATTAATCTATTTAATTTGTAGAATGCACAGAAAGCATATGTTGTTATAGCGTATCTTAGTATATTTTGGCATAGTGCTTTGTATATTAGTGTTTTTAGGCGTATGGGAACTATGTCTTTTAATCTGTAGAGTTGGCACTTATTGTTCGGAGTTTGTTGTGTAGATGTTTTATATGGCTATTCCAGTTCATATCTGCATCGAGGTAAATTCCAAGGTATCGTATTGTTTCAACCTGAGTGATTGTAGTGGTTTTGCTGTTCTGTGTGTTTTTTGTGTTGGATGTTGGATGTTTATATATTTGTTATCAACTGGTCGAGTGAGTGGATTTCTGAATATCATTAATTTTGTCTTTTCTGAGTTTAGGTGTATGGAGTTTTTCGTGAGCCAGTCTATGATCATTTTTTTTTTTTATTGTTCTTTCAAATATTTACATATGTACAATGATCATCTCTTCAGTATATTATTATTCACAATATTCACCATATAATAATAATAATAATAATAATAATAATAATAATAATAATAATAATAATAATAATTATTATTATTATTATTATTATTATTATTCATTGTGATACAGTACGCTTGCTATACGGCAAAGTATTCAGACCAAAAATCATCATGAGCGTGTTCCCTATTATTATACACCACACTAAGATGCTCTTTCCTCTCCCTTCCAAGATCCCAATCCAAAATGTAATCTCGGTGTGGTAACGTTTCAATACGACCTAATCCCAGTTTCTAATAAGATGAGGGATTTTCCAGCCTCCCTCTCTTCCGGGAGGGTGATGTAACATTCACAAGCTGGCGTCTCACTGCCCTCAACAAGCACGGCTTCGCATTACATAATTGATGTCATCGACGTCACAATAACTATGTGGCGATCCCTCCCTTCACTCCGGATGTCTTTTGCCACGCAGAAGAGGGGGGAGGAGCCTCCTGCCATGTATGCCATTTGAACGCACAATTGTTCGACCAACCGGCTTGCCAATGCCACATGCACGCCATTAGCAGAGACGTGTTGAATAGGATCAACTGAGGACATGCATCAGAGAATCCTCCAACGCGACAACGCCAACTTACTCGCAAGTGCAACTTCTCATGCAACATTAACGTCGCTGTGATTGCAATTTTAACTATTTTCGATACTTTAAATACTAAAACGTATATTTATATATACTTTGTATCAACATGCGTCAATAGTGTCTAGTTACTGTCGTTCCGTGTATGTGCAAATAAATTATTTGTTTTTCTGTACAATATACCTACAGTAAATACCATAAAGATGCACATTCGCTTGCGATACACACTTTATTTTGATACTGTGTATGAGAGTGCTTTCAATTGTTGCATGTTGTACTAGTTGTACGTAGCTAGGGGAACGCGGAAGGGACGGATCGCCCCTTCCGCGCTTCCCTAGCTACGCCTCTGATCATGTGTACACGTTTATATCTATTTTGCGATATAAAAATAGATGTACAAAATACTTTATTCGCATCCTACAGTGTGCAGTACACTTTATATTTTTAGTTTATACTCTAAATATTTCTGTACACTTTTACGCGAGCCGTTGTTCAAAACATGTGTATGATGTACAGTGGCGCAACCAGAGGGGGGGGGGGGGACCTGGCTCCCCCCAAAGAAAAAGAAAAAAAAAACACTAGAAAATTTTCCAAAAATCTTTTCCTAATGAAAATTCATTTTTTTTTATTTATGTTGTGATTTAATTCACAGATTTCGAACTTTTGATGAATTCTTCTGTACATGGACATCTCATTCAGATACACATCACATCGTAGGCTATTTAGTGTTTCAAGGCACTTTCTCTATGATCAAAAGTGTGAATTTTGATGCATACATATCTAGCTAAAGCTAGGAATCATTTCAACAAGAAATGTATAATGTTAATGTCAACTATTTTATCCATTTGCGCAGAGTACGATATATACGTACAATGTAAAAATATTCAGCTATGCTAAACGGTATGTGCTGAACACTAAGTGAAAAATACAAGCGATAAGTACATTTTTTGTCCATTTTTCACAGTATATAAACGAGTGTACATTTTTCGCAGTGTACAATGGCACTTTATAAATGTGAAGATGTTTAAAATATTCAAATTTTATTCTTTTTTTTTTCAGCAATTCAAATATACAAAGGAAAATCTTTTTTATAAATGCTTTGTGTTCTTCAAAAAAATAAATACAAATTCAAATATTCATTTTATTTACAAAATGTCCAACTTTTGAGAGTGGATATATGCGCGGACGTTTCATTTAGATTCGAATCGAGCGTGTACAACGTATAAATGCATAACGGTGTTCGGGTGCGAACACTTTAACTGAGATCTATGTTGCAAGGATTCCCGAGTGAATACGGTATTTCCTTAACCTATCTGGGGGTAAACAATCTGCAAGAATTATGCGATATTAGTGGTGGTTTTATCAATACCTTAGTTCGTGTATGGGGTTTGTATATTTGTGCGTGTGTCTGTCAGAGGTTCGCATCGATCGAGCACCACGAAATGGAGGCGCAGCGATTGTCATGGATGAATTACGAGGTCTGCCTTGACTGAAGGATTTCCCGCCATCTCCGAAGAAACAGATGGTGATTACGACCTGCATATATCCAGCACCGGCGTTTGATAGGTTTCTCCGCGATCCAGGTGCGCTGGCCACGATATTTCACACGTGCTGCCGGCTCATTACGGAAACAAACAAATCTTTCAGTGGGCACGTCCGCACGGTGTGGCAGCGTCTTCCGTCAAGGGCGAACAATAATAATGAATGCACGAGTAAAGATGACGTTGCCTACTATAAGACCTGCCACTGCGGTCACGCACACAGCTATTTCACTTTGCCGTATTTCCCCCCGTGCTCACTAGGATTCCTTCCAGGTAATTATTTCCTTGCCATCAATTTCCATTAAGAGTGGAATCTCCGAAACCTTCTTTCGTCACAAGTCACCACACACACGGCGCAATTAATGAAGATATTTCGTAATGTTTAGCACCCCCTTCGCATCCCTTAACATAGGCGTTCAGATCAAGGTGGGCCAAAGGCAGAAAAAGACTCGTTTTTACTGTTAGCGTACTTAGTTTACTCCAAACTTCGGTAAATGATCCAAAAACGCTCTGACAATTGAGGTAAGCTTTTATGGATGTCTTTGAGGAACCAATGCAGAAGAGCATTCCACAAAAATATAACAATCTACTCACTTTAGCTATTAATTTCGGAGTCAGAGCCTAATCTTGGGTGAAATACGTGGGTGATCTAAAAGTTCTCCGCCTAACAATAAAAAACGATTTTATAATTTAAAAATTTTTATTTTTTTATTTTTAACATGACCTCCCTTAAGACTAATACATTTATTCCAGCGCCATTATCCGGTCCCTGTAGTGGTTCTCAGTAAGATCTGCAAGATACCCCCTCTATAGCTGCAATCACCTCTTGATTCGAAAAACGCTGACCAGCGAGGAAGAGTTTTAGTTTTGGGAAAAGATAGAAGTCGGAAGAGCCAAATCTGGGGAATAGGGGGGATGTTCCAACAATAGATCCCTTAATTTTGCCATTGCCAAAATACTTTTGTGGGTTGGTGCATTGTCCTGATGAAAGATGATTTTTTTTCTTCTGCAAACCATTTTTTTCTCACGAATGTTTTCGTCTATTCTGGCTAAAAGATCGGAATAATATTCCCTGGTTATTGTTTTATCCTTTTCAAGATAATTAATAAAAAATGCCTTTAGCATCTCATTACACCGATGCCGTGACCTTTCCTGCTGATGAAACCAACTTTGTCTTCTTTGGCGCTGAACAACCGGCTTCTGTCCACTGTTTTGACTGATGTTTAGATTCTGGTGTGTGTAAAGGTGAACCCAAGTCTCATCCATAGTAATAAATCCATGTGCTAAATCAGTTTTATTCTTGTTAAAACGCCCCAAGCATTGTTCAGAGATTTTCATGCGAGTGCGTTTTTGATCTGCTCTGAGCAAGCGCGGACCCATCTTAAGCAAAGCTTTTTTTCATATGCAATTCTTCATGCAAATTATATCCTACACGTTCTTTAGAGATGCCTATAGTCTCGAATTTCACACACTTTGACTCGCCGGTCATCCAATACCATATCGTGCGCTTATCAATGATTTCTGGTGTTGTTACACTTTTTGGACGTCCTTCACTTGGATCATCTTCAAGGCTGGTACGGCCACGTTTAAACTCGGAGCCCATTTCTTAATTGTCTAGAACGAAGAAGAAGAGTGCCCATAAACGTTTATGAATTTCGAAAGAATTGCTTTTGGCGTTAAACCTTCTTTTACAAAGAATTTTATAACCATACGATACTCAATTTTATCCATTTCGAGGAATACAGACAACACTTTGGCTTCCGACAGTATAAAAAAAAAATGCTTGATAGAATGACTTGCAATTTCACATGGATGCTTATGACTGATGTACCGACTTAGAAAAAAAATCTCGCCGATAGTGTTGTCATTTATGGTTGAGGCCGAGAACTTTTCAGACCACCCACATCTCTTCTGTTGACAAGAAACATTCCTAAATAGTTTACAATTCACTTGGATATATACGTGTAGTGCAATTTATACGGAACTATAACAACATTGGTATCAACATATGGAGAGGACGTACAATTTTATGATCACAAAAGAAAAATGTCCTTAAAGCAAAAGGTCACCATGGGAATCAAATAAACACTGGCTCTCCGCATCTCCAGGATTATCTTAGGTGGTCTATGAAATACCACTAATACAAACGCAAGCATAGCGAAACATCATCCACTAGGGATATTTACCATTTCGGGAGATCAAGTAATTCATCCATTGTCTCCATTATTCAAACTACCAACAACAATATTAGATCGGTTCTGAAAGAACTTTTTTTTTTTCTTTCTTTCTATTGGATTCTATCGATGCATTCTCAGTTAACATTAAAGAATTTTCAACTATAGCAAAATATATTATTGGCTTTTGAGTATCATACAGATCCAATCAATGACATACCCTTTTCTTGGACATCACGTGGGTAGCTATCTGACAGAACCACCTTTGTCATTGTTCAGCATCGCCCCAACCTGCAATTTTAATCTTTTATATACAAATTTCATGCACGGTATTCATTTTATGAGTAGAATTATATACATTATAAATGTTACTGTATGGACACTTACATTTCAGTACCAAACCGATGCTAGTAGAGATGTTACTTGTTAATCTTCTTGCGACTATTATTTACAAGAAGTTTATTGTTATCGAAAAATATTGCTAACAGTTTTAAGTATATTTAGGCAGTTTATCATGAACAGCAAACTTCTTTGCTACCTGGAAGTTCACCGATTAGGTGGTGATCACCACTGTGGATTCTTTTATTCTCCTTCCACAAAAGATTTCGTATCCAACTTTCTACACAAGTCATGGTAAAAATTCGAGAAATTCATGTAGTCGCTGTTAGCATTTTCAAGGCATTTGATAGAGGCTGAAATAAAGGCCTTCTCACCAAGCTAACGTTTCGCTTCTGCCATTGGCAATGTTTCTCTTTAGTCGTTCATTGCGCATCATGGTGGATGGTGTCCTCTTATCTGCTTTCTCTGTGGATGCCTGACACCCAGCACCCATAACTTCTTCAGTCTTTAATAAACTTGGTGTCGTCTTCCTTTCAGCTAAGACTTTATAAATCTCAAGTAAGCCCGACCTTACAATACTGTTCTCACATTTGGGATCGTTCACAAAACATCGCCCTAAAAATACTTGATGTTACCCAAAACAGAAAAATCTGCTTAATAAGATCATCTCTTTCTCATAGTTCCTATTCTTTTTTTTTTTTTTTGGTCACTGTTCTCCTGAATTAGCTAGCCGCTACCTTTTCCTGCACTTTCCTCTAAACATGTTAAAAAACGAGCAGCAGATCAACATTTGTTCACAGTCGATCCTTAAACTTGCTGAACGAACGTCTTTTGCTTTTGTTTGCCCTTATTCACACTGTTTTTCCCAATGAATACAACCTCCAGCTATTGAAGAAGTACGTCCAACTTGACCAACCAAATCCAACACAGCGCACTTGATAAAGAATCTATCATTGTCATGGAAGCATGCAAGCAAATTCATGACCTTATCAGTCTAAGTCAAACAAAACTGCATTATTTCATTCTATTGGATATAATACATTAGTCCCAATCAGCCAATTGCTTTACATTCACAAGAATAACCATCTTTTGGGATTTCTATGGTATTTTTTCCGGAGATAACAAGTGATCTATCAAAACAAAAAATAATCCCCTTCCATATTAATTGTTTGTTTCCTAAGAATGGTCTTCGATTATGTTTCTTACTGGTTAAATTTCTTTTACTCTAAAAAAATGGCTTAACAAGTTCTATCTACAACCCGTTGTTGGATTGTCGTTCTTTGTGTTTTCTGTGTCAACAATTGAGAGACAGTGATCGATCATCATTTGGAGTTCAGGTTTAGGGATACCAAACAAAGGCTGTTTACAGAGACACCTGGATGTGTTCTGGTCCAGTTAGTGAGAAGCTGTTGAGATATCAACTAGGTAATGCTCACGTTCTTTCTACGCTAGATTTAAGCATTCCATGTTCCTTTAAAAAAAAAAAAATCGCTTTCTGATATGTCGTTTCACATCGAATCAAATAAATTAAAACTGGCATTAATTTGAGAAAAGGAAAGATTTTTGATGTTTTTAATAAGTTAATTAATAGCATTAGTTGTAAATTATTTTCGCATTATCTGTGACTGTTCATAACAAGCTTTTTATTTATGTGTGCCAATTTTTTATTTATTTTTTAGGTACATTCGGCAGTAAATACGTCTTAAAGTATCATGGAACGTTTAAAAACATCTAACATATCATGCATTATGTAGAATGTTGGAAGAACTACTTCTACTTCACTTACTCGGCCTTGTACTTCAAGGCCCAGTAAGTAAACCAAAATGGGTAATTAGAAAACCCAGTTTCTACGCGATATGATCGATGCACAAAATACTAATCAAAGGCTACAGACCTAAAACTTGACATCCACATTTCTATAAGCCATTGGTAATGTTTTCATGTTTTTCTTCTTCGAATGTCACCACGAATTCATATAGCAGGAACAACGTTAAATCGGAAAAAAAAAATGGTGAAAGAAAGTAAAGTCAAAATAATTTCGTAATTCTAATCGATGTCTGTGGAAATGACGGGCAGTAGATACATCACGTTGATTGTAATTCGGACTGCGCCATTGAAATTACAACACTCGCAATCAATCAGGGAAGAAGTTGATTTAACTTACCGAATAATGTGCGATGAATTTCCCCCACAGAGACTGGTCATAAACAAAGTCAAGGTCCCAAAGCAATATCTGAACAAGGAAGCATGTATGCCCATAAATCTCCAGCAAAAGCAACGAAGTACACACTTGAGAACCCCTGTAATTTTCTTTGAGACGCCATCGTTCACGATGACTCCCATAAGCTTGGCAACTTTCCATATTGTATTCTCATTCAGATCTGCATCATGGGACTCCATCAGATGATGAAAAGCTGCTATGATTCTTTCTTATGCCAAAGTGTAATTTTTCGTTGGGTGTTCCGGAGATCAGGAACAGAAATGGAGAATTTACGACCCCTTATTTTAAAAGTACACTTTTTTATATGGAATTCTATGAACTAATTAGCCAGTGAAATAATTCATTCCTTAAACTGAACTAAATTCCAATCCTCACAGATAATCTTACCATACCTCTATAAACTCAAAACTGTTACAAAACATTCTGCTAAAAAACAGCGTTGGGTTATAAATTTAATGATCATATAAATGACATCATCTTCCTTGGTGAAAATGAAATGTCTTGGAATTTCTTTTAATGACGAGAAAATGACTACCTGGAAAGGAATCCAATGAACAAGAAAGGAATTTTCGTCTTATCTGTACATTTAATTATACCTTAGACCGAATGGATTCGCTGTTATCCATGAAAAGTAAACACAATAAAATAAACATTAAATTCATTGAACCCTGCCAGTGTTGTAAGTAGATATTGACTATACGAGGGTGTGCTGAAAAGTTGTGATAATCACCATGAAGGAATTGAGGTCACTTACAAATTATTCTACACATTTTCCACGAGGTGTTACACTCGTTACAACGCTTCTGCATCTTTGCAATCCTTGGAGAAAAAAGTGGTTAATCAGTCTTTAATGTGATAGTATTTGATGGAAGGATAGATGGATGAGAATATTAAAAAGTTTCCAAGATGGATGGGCGCAGATACATAGTTCGGAGGCACTATCTTGTCTGCAGGGCAATGCGTTAAAAGATACCAAACAAGAAGTCAAAGTCAAGATACCTTGTACAGAAACGTACCTTCTTTGGTATCTTTTAACCCATTCATTGTACTAAAATAAAATAAAAAATTTAAACTAAAATTAAAACAGCTTTCTGGATCATCCTAAAAATTTATTGAATGAAATAAGAATAAAAATGAACCGTAACAAAATTTAATCTTTTCATCTCCCGAAGCAGAAATGACATTTGGCACGGGAATCTCTTCCGGAGATTTTTTTTAAAAAAAAAAAAAATGCTTTTTATAGGTGTGATTGTTGTTGATAGATAGATAAGTTTGGAAAAGAAATTAAATTCATAAAAAAGGGAGAAAGAAAAAGAAATCATGGAAAAGAAACATTAGGAGAAAATCTTGACGATCATCATCATCATCATCATCATCATCATCAAATTCCTGCCATGTACCCTCAAGGGGTGTACAGGGGTGCTTAAGGGTCAAAGCTGTATAACTGAGAGGAGACCTCCACATAGCCTTTAAAGGAATGCGGAGAACCGACCAGGCTTCTGACCTAATGTCCAATCCTCACCTTCTCGTGGTGCACCCTGTTGGGTATCTACTTTGATACTGAACGAACGAGGATGGGCTGGCAATTTGGGATTTAGCCGACCAAATTGTATTCTTATTGGTTAAACCAAAATAAAAAATGATGGTACAAATCTTCACGATAGAGTACATAATTTGGACACGTGATTTCTTTGTCGCCCCGAATATAGCTAACTGTAAACAGTTCGACATTTTCTTGAAAAAGTTTCAAATAGCGAATCTGAGTAAAATTCATCCCATAATAATTGCTGTATTGAAGTCGCATATTACTGCTAGCAACAATAAGAATAACGGAGCATGCGTAGTTCAGTCGGTATAAACGAAGCCGTTTAGTTAGAAAGACCTGGGGAGTTGGAATCCCTTTTACGACGCGCATAATTTTTTTTTAATTTATCAGTCCTGTTCAGCTAAAGGTAAGTTAGCAGGCATAATACGGAGATGGTTGGGCTTTTCCTCAGGGAAAGAGGCAAATCAGGCCCATGAACAGACATGAAACAGTTATCGGACAAGAAAGACGATAAACAACCACATTGTTCTATAATTATTCCCTATTAAATTAGCATCGCTATCTCCCTATGCACGGGAGATATTGGATCAATTTTCTCATAACATTTTCGAAAATTTAAAATTTTCGGTGAACCGGTTTTTCGATGAATTGCATTTTCGACGAATTGTCGTTCGATGAATTGCCTTTTCGATGAACTTTCCGGACACCTTCATAATTTATTTCATCTAAACAAAGTATTTCTCAGTTCATTTCTTTGTTTGCATTTCATCGTTTTCTCTTTATTAGTCAGAACATGAAGTGAAAGCTACATTCAGTCTATTACGACAATAATATAGACGTCGATGACAATGCATTGAACAGATGTCCAAATAGTTTCGAGATGAAATAGCAAAAGAACGGATCTCATAAATTCAACTCTTGTGCAGTGACGAGGAATACGATCAAAAGAATGGGAAGAATTCCTTTTATGAGTCGCGCTCATCGTACAGCAATTTTTTTTAACTTACACTTAGCTATTTATTTATTCATTCATTCAGGTCCTCGAAAAAGCCATTCCTCTGAATCAAAGTCATACCAATTAAGCTAAATCACTCGAGGATACACTTTGAGGTGCTCAAGAAGAAGAAGAAGAAGAATAAATGCCAGCCCAACACCGTTAGCATTGTGAATTAGCGAATCGTGCCTCAAAAGGAGCCACAACAATATCACTTTGCCTCACGTTTGTAAAACTACCCTCTGGACAAAAACACCGACAAATCATGTCGGTTGACTAACTTGTTTCTGTCCCCTTTACTTGCACCGCCGGCGTCCTTACACGGTCGGTGGTAATTATGACCCGTTTTTCATTCTGCCAAGTTTAACAATAGCTATGGGGACTCATTCATCTCTCGCGACTTGTACCCACAACTCTAATTGTTGTCGCAATTGGCTGTTCACTATTCTGCAAACCACCCACGTTCGACAGCCCACTTCAAGTCATCAGTGAGTACAAGAAAAAAGTGACGAATTCGTGTGCGCCATATAAGGACCTGCGCACATTTTTATTTCGTACTTTTTTACACAGCTTGACCTGTCTATTAGTGGAAAGAGAGAGAGAGAGAGAGAGAGAGAGAGAGAGCAACTGTGCGGACGTTTGAAACAAAAAAAAAGGGTCAGTAGATCTACGAATGTATATATTTTTTATTTTATACAAATGTAAGTCCGCGCTGTTAGCCTAGTGGCTGTGCACTTCACGACCATATGCCTGGGGAAGGACTCTCCTAGGCTTGATTCCCGTCAGTGACATGAGGAGTTGAAGGGTCTTCCTCAGTCATAACCAAGTTAGCCGGTCTTGGGCGTGGACAGTAGGTGTTTTCCCCAGTTTATCTTGGGGTTTTTCATCCCACAAAGCATGCAAACCGGCCTAGTAAACTCAACACTACGGATATAGGATACACCGTGGCGTAGGGCTGACCATTTTATCCTGTGAACGGCTTGAGGTCCGATGATTAATAAACCCTCGACATCGCAATGTAAAAGAGGATAAAACGAAGATGAGATGAGATACAAATATAGGTATTGCTGCATTACTTTCTCCATCACCATTCCGGTAACCAATTACAGAAAACGTGGTTCTGCTTCAAAAGACTTATTTCGGCATTTTTCAGCAGTAGCTGAACCAGTCTGTCATAGACATTAGTGGCACAAATGCTCTTAAAAATAAATCGATTGGTTTGAGAGCAGAACAATGGTCTCAATGCCTTGATTATAGCTAAAGCTACGATGTTATTGTTTTTCTGCTCTCAAACTAAAATACTCTTAAAATGAAAATATTTTTCTAGGTTGCTTCTCTCTGTAAAGTGACTTTTTACCACCTCGTTTTACGTATTTCATTTGTAGTGTTCATGGTCTATATCATTCATGGTATTTTCACCTTGTCAAAATCCACTCTCCTGTCTGGACTGTTTGAGAACGATGAAATAGATCGATCTACAGAAAGATCGACCTATTTCATATGTAAAGATCTAAACAGTCAATTAGAGGTAATATCTAGACTAACTGATTATGCCATTGGTGCCTCCCTCAACAACTACACCATCGATGCAATCATAAGCTGCTATGTTTTCCAATGTTATCTTTATCTTTAGCGACGATGTCCTTTGGTAGAAAGCATAGTTAATTTCTGTTGTAATACTATACGAAAATTTATTAGTGGTTTTCAATCAAGTGAAGATTGGTTAATCGGTCTCATGCGGAGGTGAGGTTATCTTCCCGAAAAGTCGAGTTTTGATCTGGTAAAAGAGACAAACTGGTCAGAGGATCCACACACACACACACACACACACACACACACACACACACACACACACACACACACACACACACACACACACACACACACACACACACACACACACACACACACACATTAGACGTAGCACCAAAGACATCCAGTGGTTCTTTTCTCTAATTGATGGCAGCCACATCCATAATACTGTCATACTGTCATGGAAATTCTTTGCGACTTTGTTTATTACACAAATGAAATTATAAAAGCAATCATTTGCCTTTTAGTTGTTGATATCATGCCATTGGATGAAAACACTGTAAATGGGTGATTCTCAATTCTGCGAAGAAAACCGTTAAATGCAAACAATATCTACGTTACGTTACAAAACTCGTCAGTGAGTTTCACCGGAGGTTAAACAAAAATGTACTCTGAAGCTCACCGCTATCAGTGAAAGAAGCAACAGTGATTAGGCTTTCGCACACAAAAAGATTATTGAGAGAATTCTATTATTTACTTCTTAAAAACAAACCAATCGAAGAGCACACATAACATATTGACATGTTACATTGTCTAGTTCAGGTTTTCCCAAGAAGGTGAATAAGTGTTCCGCGAGAAGTTCTCCTAGAATTTGTCATTTTAGTTTTCTAAGCATTTTTCATGAATAAATATTTTATAGTGAAAATATTCTGAGGAGAATAATATTCGTGAATATGCAAAAAGCTCAGACCCAGAACGCCTAATAGCATCTCTGTATCGTTAATTTTCACACATCGAAAATTTTCAACATTTGGGAAAGGGAATACCGTTGTTTATGACCGGTCATAAAAATTGCCTGCAAGCCGATTACAACAATGGGCGGCGTATCCTCTGTTCTCAAAACGGACGAAATGACATCTGTGTAGCAAATGTCAGTGACCAAGCGGCATATTTTTAAACATGGAAATATTCATGAATTATCGTTAATTTTCACACATCGAAATCCTTCGACAATCGGGAAAGAGAATACTGGTGTGTATGACCGATCATAAAAATTGCCCGCAAGCCGATTACAACAATGGGCGGCATATCCTCTGTTCTCAAAACTGAAAGATATAACATCTGTTGCAAATGTTAGTGACCAATCAGCAAGGAAATATAAAGAAATTTTTTTCACTGAAATTGAAGTTCAAGGTAGTCTGTATCCGGTTCTAAATTCTATTAATACTGAATACTTTCTTCGCAAGTTCGTATTGCAGTGTGTAAGTGCTTGTTCTGAAACCGGAGTGCCGTGATTTTTAAAAAAGGAATAGGAATACAGATTTAAATTCTAATATGAATAAGAGACAAGGGACTTTGTTTAATTTGGGTGTTAAGAAATCTCTTATTGAAGGTGTTTGTGACGGAACAAATGGTGATTCATCCATCTCAAGCCTACAAAGATCTCCAGGATGTACAAAATGAGAGGAAAACTACCAGCACACAGGAGTAAAAGTCTGCATTCACTCGTAAATACTTATAATAATATTATGAATTTTTGGTGATCAGAATGGGATATGTCAATGAAAATCAGCACAAATTAATTTAATGATGTGTATATTTAATTGATGTTTAATTATTAATTAATAATTAATGATCAATTATTAATTAATAATAAAAATCAGCTAAATTGACAATTAATTATTAATTAACATTTCAAAATAACCAAGATGTTCCGTGAAAATTTCAGGATTTGTGAAGTATTCTGTCGTAGAAAAAATGTCGGAAACCCTGGTCTAGTTGATGAGAAAACATAACTTCGTAGAGACTTTTGCAAAGGATAGGTTCATCTTTTATCTACATCATCCCTTATGTTTTTAGTCTACAACGTCCACGACCTCTTTCTACTGGAAGATTTCCAAATTGGTTGAATCCCCTGGCGTAAATAAGAATTAATCCTGCTAGCTAAAATCTTTATCTGATGTTAATCTTCACCTCCAAGTTTTCCCCTATCCTTCTCCCCCTCACTTCGAATTGATAGAGGGGATGGAAAGGATAGGCAACCGTATCCGTGCCATCCTCATCTTTCTCTTGCGGCAGTTAGGCCGTAATGGGGTTCATTAATTTTAATACCTTCGTGTTTTCCGTGCACTGACATATTTCCCGTTATTACACTCATCGCGGAGCAGCTAAGAGAGACTAAGGAATTAGTTTTAAAACACTCGCTGTGTTGTCTGTGTGTACGTGTGTGCACCTGTCAATAATGTAATTATTCCTACAGTGGATCGGTCGCTTGCTGAAAAGCTAGTGGGATGGCACAGGTGCGCCGATGTAGGTAATTAGGGTTGTTTTTATGAAGCGAGTAATAACAATTGAAATTATAGAAAAAAAAATACTTGAAAAAGGACCGATACCTTACCGTCCAAATTCTGGAAGAGATCGCCAAGCTTTTCTTAGTGTTGCCGAGTTTCTCGGTGACGAGGGGAGATGGATGTACGCAGCCATCTCCTCATCCCAATGATTTATTATCTTCGCGAACGACCACAATCAATCTGATAAAACTAATTAAAATTTCGTGCATGTTTTTTTTGCTAATTTTCAGCTACTGTACCGATCAAGTAATACATCAATGTCTGTCGTGTTGGGTGATGCTGGAGAACATTGATTAAAGATCTATACCATGAGTTGCTTCGCCGAAAATAAAGAAGAATAAATTCCTTAAGGTCTGTGTGATTTGCTTTAAGATCTACGCTACTAGAGAAAGTATTAGAAAAAGAAACAAGACTTTTTTTTTTCTTTTTACTTCTGCCATTTATCGATCGTTATGTTGATTTTTGGAGTAAACTTCCAAGTGCATCGAGAGAGGGGAAACTCACTGAGAGTCTTATTAGACACTTAAATATCATTATTTTTCTAAAGATACTGAAAATATCTGCTAAATGCTAAATCATTCTATCACTTCAATATTAAATGGGATCCTTTTGTGCGCATGTACGGAGGAACAAAATAAAACAGTTCTCTGGCTGGACGGATTTTGCTGAAATTTAGGGTTTCAGACTTTTATTCAATATTGTTGAGCGAACTTAATTGGGATTTCGCTCAGACCACGTTTTGGATATATTTTGATAAAACAATTCATATTTATAATTACGTTATGGCTACATGCTATTTAGTAATATTTTTGATTTAAAATCGTTTCTAAAATTTGTCGGCTTGATTCTATTTTCGGTAGGACAATTTTTAGTGACACAGTTAGGCAACACACAACTATGTGCGGAGTACATAAACTAAAAGTGAATCAACCTTGGATTTTACAAAAAATACCCGGTTAGCTTGAGTTCTTTGAAGGCTGTAAATTTGTTACAGACATTATGAGAGCAGTTGCGAGGACAATTGAAATATTGTCCTCGCAATATTCAAACGGTATTCTGTGTAAACGATTAGAAAAGAGAAGCACAATTAATATTTATTTAGTTATATGAGCACACTGAAGTACAATAACTCGTCCTGGATTCAAAAGGCGATCCCTTTTAGAAGGTTCTTTTTTTATTCTCCTGGTTATTTCAATTTGATTAGAAAAACCGTTGGAAATGATAATAATAATTCCTCCTTGGCTTGGCATAATTTAATTTTGTTTAGAATTACTTAAAATTAAGGCCTACGTAGCTAAGCGGAAGTTTGCATCCATGGCGCTAGTCTTCCCAAAGAAAGACTTAAGTTCAATTCTAGTTCCAGACTAGAAGAACTTTTTTGCTAAGCTTTTCTTCGACTGGTTCCCGAGTTAGTCTACCTCTGCACATGCAAGCGGGTTTTTTCTCCCCGAAACTCGGGTTTTTCGTACCATAAAGGAAAGAAAATCTACCATAGAATTCACACTATTTCAGACAATAATATGGAGCGTTAGGTTTCAGGAACACGAGATGGCGAAACTTGTCGATCGACTCTTCATTGGATGCTGTTATAATTAGTAATAGTCTGGGGCCAGCTATCTTTGATTGGCTACCAGTGAAGATTGAACTTCAGTCTCCAAAAGTTAGATAAGGCTAAAACGGCCTCATCTACTCCTTATAAGGGAATAAAATGCATTAACTGATTCATTTTATTTATTTATAATTTATTAAAATCTGTCAAGTCGTTTTAGTTAGATGGTTTTAATGCAGAATGAAAAAAACAGTTATTCCTATAATTGCGTATGCCGAAAATGGCTCTAGGTTAGATCGCCATGATAATGAACAGTATCATTGTACAATAATATTTTCATTCTTCTTATGGCTCTACAACCCAAGTCGAACATGGATTTGTTGCTAGCAACCCTACCATCGAAAGCTGTTCTTCGAAAATCTTACTTCTTCAGTTTGGGAAATTTAAAATGATGTTGCTGACTTAACTAATGGTGTCTATCCATCTTGTTTTAGGTTTTCCTTTTGATCTTTTACCAAGAATTTTTCCCGTATTATTTTACAGCCGGGTACGAAACTCGGAGATCGAAATCTAAGAGTTTCATGCCGAAGAATTATCGGCGAGTCCAAGCGTAAGTCGTCACTTGGGCAGTACAATACCATGGCAACTCGTGTCAAAGGTGGAGCAAGCTCCGTCACTATCCTTAATATTTTCTCATAATGTAAAATGCAGCTCCTAGGAGATGTATTACTGTTTTACATTATGAGGGGAGGTCACTACCCAGACCGGTTTCGACCTTTATTGAGGTCTCATCAGTGAGTAGGTAGACTTTCATCAGTGAGACCTCAATAAAGGTAGAAATCGGTCTGGGTGGTGACCTCCCCTCATAATGTAAAACAGTAATACATCTCCTAGGAGCTGCGTTTTACATTATGAGAAAATATTAAGGATAGTGACGGATCTTGCTCCACCTTTGACACGAGTTGCAATGGTGTTGTACTACCCAAGTGATGACTTACGCTTGGACTCGCCGATAGTTCTTCGGCATGAAACTCTTAGATTTCGATGGATTTCGATCTCCGAGTTTCGTACCCGGCTGTAAAATAATACGGGATTTATTATCCCCTTAACTTAATTTATGTCGCCGGAAAAATAGCCTCTTGGTTCTTTATCGTAGTAATTTTATTATTTATTATTTTCATAGGAATGCTCCATTTTCCATATGAAGAACATGTCCTGTACAGTGACTGTTTGTCTCGGGTTTAGACAATGTCGGGACTATTTGCCCCGACATGTTTAGCAGTGGCTACAAACACTCAGACAATTAAAGAAAGCCATGACAACTATAATTCCAAAAAAAAGGCAATCTCACTAAATGTGAAAACTGGAGGGAAATGAGCCTACTCTCAGTAAATAGATTAAGAGTTAAATAGAAAGGATCTTAATGCCTGAGCAAGTAGGTTTTCAGAACAGATTGGGGATACTCTTCATCACACAGCGAAAGGAGGCTCGACCTGGTATTGACAGCAACGTTGTAGCGAAGGGAGATAAAAACGGTTACGGACACTTTTGGCAACATAGTGTATGTATTGATAGAGCGACATTATGGATAATTATTAGAAGGTATAGAATTCTGGGAAATACTTGAATATATTAAAAGAAATGTACAAAGGAAGTAAAAGAGTTGTGTTATAACACAATAAACAAAATCAGAATAGTTGAAGATAAGACGTGTATTAGACAGGATTGTGTAATGTGTAGTTTACTGTTTAACAGAGTCATCGATTGTACTATGTAATAAAGTTATCGATATAAAGAGAGGGATAACATGGAATCTTACATCACAATTGGAAGATATAGATTGTCCAGTTTTGATGTAATCAAAACACCCTGATATAGGAGCAAACTTAGATGAACAACAACAATAAATACATCAACTCATCAGAGTCTGATATGTTAATCTTCAGAAAATATTAACAGTAAACTAACTTGGTTCCTATATTTTGTAGATCTTTCTTGGCTTTAAAGTCTTTGAATGAAAGATCTGGTGCATCAGGCATTCTGGAAAACAAAATTCGCTCTACAAGCCAGTTGCCAAAGAAAGTGATATTCCACAAATCTTGGAGAAACATTTCTAGAAGACATAAAGTTGTCCAGTTGCGGTACTAAGTTAGCAAAACAGCTGTAAGAATTACACGGAACTGCAAGACTGGAAGTTCACACAGCGAAATCAGTAACATTGAAATAAGAATCTTCCACTGAGATAGAGAAACCGCTAAAGAAATCATAAATAAAGGCAGTAGAATATTCTTAAAATTGTCTCTAGGATACTCATCGAAAGGCTTTTTGCGTTTATAAAATATACGAATGATGCAAAAAGTAATTGTCACCAATTCCTATATTAATTTCGTTTCGCCAAATGCGTAATTACCTTTAAGATTCATGTCCAAATCCATACGCATAAAAAAAAATAAAATAATAAAATAAAAAAATATAAAGAAAGAAATTCGCTATGGATTCTGGATAGAACACCAAACACCAGATTTAATAAAATTTGATATTTGGAATATTTTCTGAAACTAGTCCACAGTTTTGTTTTCATTAAATATATTTTGGATGACAAAAATTCGGGAAACTGTTTCTAAGGACATAAAAATATACTTTACAAATAATGAATAAACAGTTCAGTTTATAGCACATTTGCCGAATATGCTTGAGTTCAGTTGCTATGACAAAATGATGACGTCACTACACCCGAATCCTATTTCGAAATACAGTGGTATCTCGCTAATCCGCACTAATATAAACCGTGCGCTTTCGGATTAGCGAAAAGTTCAGATTAGCAAATCCCCCCCCCCCCCCGAGAGACAACAATAACTAGCGTTTAAGACAAAAATAATCAGATTCAATTGATACATCAATGATAGAAACTGATAGAAAAAAAGCTACTGTACTGTAATATAAAACAAAAAAATAATATAACACACAAGTTTATTTTAGTAAAAAAATTAATTTCTTGTACCTGTATTGTTGAGGATTCTGATTTAATAAAATTGTATAGTTTAATACGTAACTTAATTTGCGTAAAAATATCACTTTCTTGTACAAAACACGCCAAAAACGTTTCACAAAATAACACACAAATTTTTTGTTTGTTTGTTTCTTTGTCACTGATTTTCTTTTTGCTTCTTGGAAGCTAAACATTTTTCGAATGCTTCTTCTCGGAGCTGCATTAGCAAGAAAATTTTGTGGAATAGCGTATTATTCTGCTTAGCACATTCTATACACATATTAAAACTATCAGCTGCCTCTTCATGTTTTACTTTTTTTTTCTTCGAGTTCTTCATCGTCATCATCGCCTTCTAATTCATTAGAAGATGATGATGACGATGATTCTACATAATACATCATAAATATGTAGTGTCATATTTATAATTCACTTTCGGTTCTATCTGTATTCCATTTGTTTGTGAAATTTCAACATCTGGATTTATATTTTTAACCAAATTATGCACGTTTTGAATTTCCTCTTTTTTTTGTGTATATTTGTGATTCATGCCGACAATACAGTACGTACTGGTTGAAGATGATGAGATTAGCTTCCAGGTATGGGAGAAAGCCAATGAAGTTCTAACTGAGGCTCGGCTATTGCTGTTGCCCTCCTGCCATGATCAGAGCTTTAATTTAATAGCCCAATAACACCTATCCCTACACTGTCCTCTACAGATAACGGGGAAGATAAAAAGCATTCTTGCTTCGCCCCTTTAAGCTCGTCCTTATAAGACAGTACGTACTGTACAGTATAAAAAAGCAAACGTGAACACACAATACATCAAAATAGGCCTCCAGTATAACTCTACAATCGACAGTACAAAACAAATACTGTACTGTAATAATAATAATAAAATAAATAATAATAGTTAAAATAATAATTATTAAATAAAAATAATAGCACACAAAATAATAATACGTAATAAATAAAACTTTTTTTCTTTCAAATCGCAGTTCGGATTACTGGAGGATTCGGACTAAAGAAGTTCGGATTAGCGACATTCCACTGTACATATTATTATTATTGTTGTTGTTGTTAACTGGAATATTTGTGGATTAAACACTGATCGTGAAATGGATCCACATTACCAACCGCTGGCCATTTATTCCACTCATTTACCATTCTCACAGAAAACAAAAATCAGTGTTCATGCCTTTGCTACCCACACCTTTACTCAACTTCCAATATAGATTAAGGTTTGAAATTGGCAATATTTTGTGACAGAGAGAAAGAGGAATCAAAACGTTAAAAAAAAGATTAGTACTGCTTTGCCTCTGTCTGTTTTATGACCTGAGTGCTAAGTCATAAAGGCATTGACTATTATTATTAATATCATAACGTGTGGGCATTAAGAATAACAGCGTGAGACTCCCACTTTCATTCCCCACACGGATGGCTTTAAATTATCACTTTTTGTGATAAGGATTGACGTCGCTTTTGCCATAATTTATTATCACGACAGTTCTAAGCTTAAGCATGTCAGCTAAATCTAAGAGGTTTGTATAATATTATGGTACATAATTTTCTATTATATTTTATACTTCAGGTATTTAATTTTACATTATAGGATATTAATTTTGATTTAGATCCGTAATTCAAGTTGCCCAATTTTAACATAATTGCATGAAATGGCTTAATAAAGATTTGAAATACCATATTTCAGCAAAATACACAAGAGTTACACTGTTTAATGAATGTAAACAGACGAAGGCAAAGTGACTCAAAAGTATACGTGAATATTTGCATTTTATAATAATGATATTACAAAATGCAAAAAAATAAATAACATAGAGTTTAGGTAATATTTATATTATCCGCTTAAATTTAATAACATAGATGGCTCATATTATTAAGTTTTTTATTCAACTTTGACAGATTTGAGGAATGACTTTAATAGAGGTCGCTTTTTTTGAATTACGACGGCAACATTTATTCATAATAAATAATTTTTCTTTAATAATTGCTCGCAGCGCTACCCAAGGTGTGAGCAGACGATAACATTATTATTCTGCGAATGTGCTTCGCACAGATTTTCGAATTTTAACATTTCAGATAACAAGATACAGAATGTTTCGAAGCGACTGAAAGGACATTCCCATCGTATCAAGCAGGATCTCTTGCCTCGGGGAGACAAATATTCCTGTCGTTAGGTCGTAGGTTTAACAGGCCATTTATAAGCTTTAGGCGAAATGCGGAGGTAAGGGCTAGCGAGCTAAGCCTACTTGATTAGTGACCTGTACTTGCATTTATCGCTTGATAACTGGGTGCCGTTCTCTGGTTTTATTTCAGTTTTTCTCAAGTTGTTATCTCATGCCGGAGGCTATTTTCACCTTGATTCTCGACACCTACTGCTAATAAATAGCTTGCATTGTCGCCACTGGAAATGCCTACTGTTGACAGAAAAGAAAGTGCAAAACACGACAGTATCAATGCAGAAAGAGCAAAACAGGTGCCTGCAGCGGGAGGAAAGCGATTTGTTTGTAACATTTATGTGACGCTCGTATAAAATGAAACTCAAAGACGCTTAGGGAATATTTTAAAACTAAATAAGATATTTATTATCTCACTGAATTTTAAACTCGACGGAAATTAGTGTTTTCATATTTTACTCCACGTAATGAACCCCCTTGTTTTTGTCTGTTTTAACAAATGAACTTCGTTTTAATTGCGATATTTTTATTGTGGAATTTTATCGAAGGCAAGAATGTTATATTGAATTTACAACTATTTACGTTCGGTGGCTTATACTGGGTTGGGCGTAGTGGTTTGGAATTATGGCTGAAGTAATTAATGCCGTGATGTCGGTGTATTTTGTCTCTTAATTCTATGGTTCAGAGTTAATTCAAAGTTGTAAATAAACGATTGAATTAAATTATTGACAGACGGGATCTTTCGTATGTTTAGATAAAAGTAGACAAATTCTAGACTTTTCTGCTTTCAGCGAAGGGTGTTTATCTTTAAAAATATCAAATTATCTACTCATGGAGAAAATAATCTGGAACATTTTAAAGTGAAATTTATATTGTCCTCTGCTCTTTTTTTTTATTTTAAATTTTACGCCAAATGATAGTGCTTACTTGTCCATCTCCACTGTAAACCTTTCCCAATGTAGAACTGTTTGAAGATATTGCTTTATTCTTACATCCTTCTGACGTGAATACAAACGAGTTACTGTTTTGATCGTATCCTCATTCCCTAATTTCTACATCTACCATTTCTCTTCTGTTATTGTAATTACTGCTTTGATCACTTCTAACCTAGCAATCCATATGAATAATTTTCAGTTTGTTTTGAAGTTTCTAGTTATGGGTTTTGTTTTACGACGATTGGTATGAGACTACCCGTAATGGAAGAACGTAATTTTTCTGTCGTTTGCTGGTAGGGTTTCCAAAAAAAAATGAAAATTTAGTATTCTGAATGCCCTTCTGACATTCTCCACCCTACTGTTAATTTTCTCAGTTTTTCATTCAACTTTTTTATAGAATGTTCCGAAATTTCTGATGAAAATCATTACTGTTTGTTTTGATATAATATATCAAAACAAACAGTTTTGAAAGAATATTTGATATATTCTGTATTCAGTGAGCCTGAGCTAGTGTGATTCGATCTTTGGAAGAAAATAACAAAATACGATCAAATTCCCAACGTTTCTCTATTTTTCTTACTTTCCTTTTTCATTTCGCAGCTTCTACAAATCTTTTAACCAATACACGTGATGTTCAGCATCTTTCAATTCTTTTAAAGTTTAATGGATTACCTGTTTTAACAAATCTGGAATGCATCCTTCTTTGATCTTAAATAGATTATTATGATGTTTTCTATAATATTTATTAAGTGCTGATATATTCGTTACTTATTTGCAAGCTTTTTTTTTATAGCCTTCGTATCATATTCTATAAAAATTAAGGTTTACAGTAGATAGAAACCATTATGTTAGACCAGCGATTTTCAACCGGTGTGCCGCGAGATTTATGAAAACAAATTAATTGAAAGAAATAATGTAATTCGCGCATTTATTTTTTAGTATCTGGTCTTCCCTCTTCTTGTGTGTAAATCAATCAATATTATGCCTATTTTTTGCCAGATCATCAAAAAAATTAAAATAATATATTTTTAGTGTGCCGCGGAATTTTAATAATTAGTCTAGGTGTGCCGTATTATGGAAAAGGTTGAAAATTACTGTGTTAGACTAATTAAGATCTAAAATTCTCTGGCTTTACTAACAGATGAAACTTGACAAAAGGCACTTTTCTTAAAACGGTCCAAATGTCAGTGTTTATGATGCATGCTGAATGACATCATTAAAAAATATTGTCTCCATTACGCATAAGTAGGGTACAAGATTATTTTATTCTACCGAAAAATGGCATCATGCAATTTTAAAAAAGTTGGCCAGCACTGAAGTGATTTTTTTTTATGATAATTATTTTTAAGTATCGGATTCTCACGATCACTGCAGATTATCGCGATGAAATAATTTTTATTAATAATTTCCAATGCACAGTTAATTCACAAAATAATTGAGAAAATATGGCTAAAAAAATCTACTTCGACACGGTATTACAAACGGTGTTTAATCTGAGTGGATGGATGATCGAGTTGTCCTTGAACTAGAAATAAAATCTTGCTAAGATGACAAGCTATGACAGCAATAACGAAGGATGTTCCGGGAATGATATGTTAACAAGCAACAACAAAAATGAATATGTAGCAATTAGATGTCAATAGGTGCCTTTAATTGGTTGTTGATTATAAGGCATTAGTTGTCGGAAAATGGTATCTGTCGAGGCTGGTCCTAGACATTTAGTCATCCGAGGGGGATTTATATAGTTACAAACAGCAAAATGTCTGCAAAAGACACCTATCTTTCGAAGGTCGATACCTTTTAGAAATGGTTCTGACGGTTGCTTCTTCACCTCACCTATTGGACTTACTTTGATCTGTTGTGTATCTTTGAGATGGTTTTTTAGCCATCTCAAAGATACTCAAGAGATCAAAGTTCGCTGATTCAGTTACATTTAATCACATCTCCAACTTCTCTGTTAGGTGTTAGACAGTGGCTTCTTGCAGCCAATAAACAGCTTCTCGGAAACCTAAATTAATGCCCGGATAGTACGGTTAATCCTATTCAAAATGTGTTATATCCGTTAACTGCCTGTATTCTCTGGCGGATTTGTATGTCGTGAGGAATTCAACTGAAACAAGTTTCAGCTGAAAAAAAAAAAAAATCTTATCACCTCCATATGAGTTCGATTAGTTTTTTTTTGTTTTTTTTGTTGTTGTTGTTGTTGAAAAGCCCTTATAAGTTTTTTGCTTCTTACAAGGGATCTTTCCAAGTAAAGGACAGTCATCGCTACAGGCTCTATTAAAATTTAATTAGTATAATTTTAGATGAAGTTTAAAAACTTAAGTTATACTTGTATTCTCTAGAAGGATTTTCATTATATATAAATTATTTATTGCAGGTTGATATAAATATTAACCTGTAGGTGTGGTGCAATTTTTGATAGCAGTATCAAAAATTATCAAAAATAAGCAAATTTTGATAGCTTTCTCCGTGGTTCCGATGGTTTAATTAAATTTTTTAAAAATCAATTCCGAATTTATTTGTATTGTATAACCAAGAAACATTGGCAGCAAGGAATATACTTTCATACATTATCTTGAACCACATGATGTCGAATAAAGTGAAATCTATTTATCTATTTTTTTCATCTCATATACAGGCAAATCGGCTATGAGAACACACAATTTACAGACAACGCATACTAGTGGTGGTGAACGGTAGATGGCGCTGTGTTGATATCGTGTAGTTGAAGGATTATGTAAGGGATACTAAGTTGCAGTGGAGTAGTATGCTCTCCCCACGATGAGTCCTTGGACTCCTTGGAGGTGTCACTTAATAATAATAATAATAATTAGTGGGATAATTGGATAGTCACGCGAATGAAATTCAATTCAAACAACATAATAATTAAATTAAATACTAATGGATAATTAAAAACTGTAATCAGATAACCCGGCGAATTTTATATACAGAATAATAAAAACCATGTGTTCTGTGTGTTTGTAGCAGTCATTCCTCATTAGGAAATAAGAGAGGAATTTCAAAATTTAGCAGCAATTTTAGCGTGATGGAGCCTCCGTAGGTCAGTCACTATAGACGGAAGCCCTTTGGTCGGAAAGACCTAGGTTCGATTCCTGTCAGTGACCTGAGAAACCCTTATCTTGTCTCTTTCGACTAAAGGTGAGTAACCGGTCTCATACGGAGGTGGAAGTTTTTTCTCCCGGTAACTTGGGTTTTTCGTCTCCCGGAACAGGCAAACCGGCCCCGTGAACACACACATGGATTATAGTCATGAATACGTCACAGCCATATGCCGGTTCCGAGCCCGGATAAAATTTGGGGGTGGGGAAAGCAATGGTGAACTACCCTGTAAAAATCTCACCAGGAATACTTTGTGGGCAATGCCTACATGTAATTTTATTTTATTTAAATGTAACTTTATTATTTCAAACGTTGCAAGGTATGTGCTTTATCAGTTAACGATGTAATATCTGCTTATTGAAAATTGAAACACTTTCTTTTTTTTCAAAAAATATAACTATAAGCCCGGTATCAGAGGCGTAAGAACGCTTTGATATTGGGACAGTTGCCAAGGGCGCCAGTGACAGGTTATTTTACCAATTATTGAAATTGTCACGCTCTAAAAGAGTAACTACGACGCTTCTTGGTACCAGAACTAAACTAATTAACATCGGCAGGGATATATTACAAAAGTAAACGGAGGTGTAGGAGATGTTTATAGAATTCTATCTGGTTGGAAAAAAACTACGCATGAAATTCTTGTCCTGGTGTACGTGTTTGAGGATGTTCTCTCACGAGAAATTGTTACGTATATGTGCAAGCCGTTTGATTGCGAAAAGTGCTTCTGGATAAAGGTTAACATGGGGAGAATGCATGCAAGTAACAAACCAGGAAATGACTAATGAGAAACGCATATCAGTGAGCCGAAGAATTGAAATAAATAACGTTTACGGCGTGTTAAACGAAATTTCGCGGATGCTGTCCAGGTAGCCACGAAATCAATAATCAACAGTTTGGTTAAAAGTTATTTCATACCAAATCAGTTAAGGTAATGGTAGTGAATCCAAATATATTTTAAGCAGCAAATCTGTTTGACGAGTTATCGTGAGTACGGAGCAGCTGGGTTACGTATCGCGTGCTGTGTGGTGTTAAGAATTGTGGGGTAAATAATGAACCTCCTACGCTTGTTTCACTGAGAGTGAGAACATTGGGACTATTAGGATATGCCTTAGTTAAGTACGCCACGTTGCTTCCACTAGCTTCAACTCGGGCTCTGTTCGCTCTTTAACCTATCTTTCGTCTTCTGTCATTTATGCACAGATTTCAGTAATCGTAGATCCTCTTGTTGAAGTTGTTGTGATTTTTTTACGGTTCAAGACATTAATTCTACAATTATTCACTTTTATAAAGGAAAATTTCATTTTTGCCTTTTAACATCGGCTTACATTTGATTTTGTAGATATTAATTGACTATTTATTTACTGTTCATAAATCTGGAAAATCACTATTTTCAGAACTTCTAATTGCTTCGAATTATTACTGAAATAGTGATGTTGTATTATCGTTTTATTAGAGCCTCCGTATAGACGATGTCAGTATAGTATAGACATCAGTATAGACGATACCCTTTTGTCAGAAAGATCTGGATTCGATTCCCTTCCATGACACGAGGAACCTTTCTCTGGTCTCATACGGAGATAGAAGGTTTTTTCTCCCTGTAACTCGGGTTTTTCGTCCCTCAGAACAGGCAAACCAGCCTATGAACACACACGAATCTACAGTCATAAAATACATACTTAATCCCTCACTAGGAGGGCTCAACACTAATGAGGGTTGAGGGATGCTCATCATCTCTAAGGGATGGTGGAGGAACAGAGGGGGAACCCAATACGAATAAATAAATAAATCGTTTATTTCGAAGGCTTATACTGCAATAGCTAATCGTACTTCTTATTTTAAAAATCATAGTTATTTCCTACTAACTATTTTATAAGTATGTTTAATAACTTTAAATCCTATTAATTGCATGTGTACTAAAATAGAAACAAAATTAGAATATAGAATTGAAAGTCTGTATTGCCTGATCATGTGGGACCCTGCTAGACCAAAGAATAAAATTTGTAATCTTAGTGATCTCTGTAAGTATTATTATTGGCCTTCCATTAGGAGACATGAACTCCGCGAATTATCCAAATTCATATTTCTACCGATGTATATTTAACTAGAACCACTTTTAAACCGGACAATGAAAATGATTGCAGTTTAATTTCAATAAAGAAAATATTATGAATAAAGCTTAGTTATTATAATTTAATTGGATCATATTCGATTATAATTTCTTAATTTAACATTCAAGCTATTTTTTCTGCTTCATAATATTTTAATTTCCGATTTTGCTGTGTTCAAAGCAATCGATAGTCAAAGTATATGATTCGACTTCTGGTCGCAAAGATGAGCCTCGGATAAGAAAGTGCAACTAACTTTCTTTCAGCGATGTTTTTCTTCTGCAAACTTTACCTCCCCCCTGCAAGTATTCGATGGGCTGAGTTAATAGATTGGCATCTGTCCAAGATCTAGCAGAAAAATCAGTCTTGGAACTAGCAAAATTATTCATTAAGAATGCAGTAATATTACACACACACACACACACACACACACGGTTGCCTCATTTTTAGTAATAACCGAATATTTCGATCCTTTAAAAATTGAGATTACTGAACCAGACTTTTGTAATTTGAGACATGTTCGCTGATAGCTTATAATCTGATCACCGCCTCACTGCAATCTTGATGTAATGTAGTTGGCTGTGGTTAAGATATTAAAATATCTTCGTACATGTTTAATATCTGGCATCTTCTGAAAAAATTTCTGACGTTTTTTTGTGGTTTAAATTAGACGATTTAAACTGGAATTTGAATTATATTTATTCGATGAAAATTTGATTCTAGGACGTACTTGTAATGATAATAATTTCATTATATTTTTGATATATATTCTATTTATTCGATTTTCTATCAATAGTAATTTCGTATAGACGTTACCTTTTGTGTATATTGTAGTAGCAGACCAATTTCTAATTTGTTCTACTCATTATAAAGAGTCGGAAAAAATACACCTGAACAATACCAACATAAGTCTCATTTGCCAGTTAGATACGTTTTGCACCTGTTGGGCGCTTTTTAACCTATCTGTACGCATATTATAACTGCTCTCTGGCTGGATGGAGTGAATTGAAATTTGAGATTTCAGATCGTTGCTAAAATGATATCAATTTGGTAGGCTCAGACCATATTTAGGGACAAAGTGAACAAAATGATTCTAGACGATCAAACATTTATGTCATAAATGACGAAATAAATAACTTTCTATAGTGTGTAAGCCAAAAACGAATCAAGATTGAATCATGATTATAAATGATGTCAATATACGAGAATGCCATTGCAAATCCTAACTTTTTATGATTTTTTTTTGATTATTTCCACATTATACTTCATATATCTAATAGTTTCTGTTGTGAAGGGATTGTAGTGTATTTAGGGATTCACAAATTTTTTTTATTAAAAATTATATCTTAAAGACAGTTTTCTTTTCTTGAACATGGGTTCAACTTCTATTTCTCTCCAAGATCCATTAACTACAGTTTTTACGAAAGTTTCAACCCCATTGTTTTAACGTCATTCGACATTCTTATTCACTTAACTGCGCATGAAATTTCTTTTGAAAAACCGGCTGTTTATTCACCAAAACAATCAATAAACATTATCATTCTTAACTTCCTGAACCTCTGGTATTAAAGGTAATGAATGCCTTTAAGTAATTTTCCGTTGGGAAAAGGAAAACTCTTTTGACGTTGTGGTGTTCAGAAAAGTGCATCGCGCTGATTAGTTTAAAGCTTCGTTTGGAACTGTAGAGGCAAGAAATGAATGAAACCAGGAAATTTCCTACAAAAAAGTTTTCAAAAGTTTCCTATAGCTGTGTCCTCCCTTCAACTTTGTTAATAGACCGAAAAATGGCGTTCCCTGAATCATTAACACATTATCGTCCCTCCTCATCATATTATCCAATGAAATCACCGTCACACACGCAACACGAACATAATCTGCCTCGGGTAAAGCCGCCTGTACATGTTTATGGATTAGCAAATCGTTTAGATCTGTACCGTAGGGACGCCAAGTCAAAGTCCTCGGACACTTCTGCACCCTTCCGATCCATATTTGCTGCTTTATGAGTTTCTTTTCTGTTACGGTACAAATATATTTCCTAGCATTGGCAATTTCTTGCAACAGAAGTTCGATAATGGGTATTGCACGCAATTTTGTGCATGGACGATATACTCTGTTGGCTTTGAAGATCGGAATATGGAGGTGGTAGTGGTTCCACGAAGAAAAATGAGTGGCTCTGTCAGTGAATGATTGTGAGAACTAAGGCCAAATGCGATTGCACGGCAAACTCTTAAGAAAACATTATGGATAAATCAGGAGGAAGAGACATGGAGAGAGATTCAACACATACTGAGTAGCGTTTAGTATTTATAGATACATTTTATACAAGGGGGGAAGCATGGTTTTTAAGTGCGTTTGGCCAGATGCACAATATCTGTTAATTTTGTATGGTTCCTTCCGAATGTATTAGTCTCGAGCTCTACATTGTGCATGATAATCGGAATTGAATTCTTTTACATTCTTACGAAGATTTAAAATCGATTCAATTTTTGTTTCATTTAGACTTCTCACTGGAATTTAAGGAAATCTCTTAGTTAAGATCCTCACTGAAATTAGTTTAGTTAGTTCAATTTTGGTTTCCATCGGACCACTTGTTTATTATTTGTTTTATTCCTCTTCACTCCATTGGGATAATAGGGTCTCGATCACGGATATCCATCTGACTGTTTTGTGCTTCTCTCTTCATCTGTGTCCAGTATCGGACTACTTATATTGTCAACATTGTGAAAAATATTAATGATAGCAAGCACGCAATTTCACTCTGATTAAATACTTGCAGTCTATGTTAAAATTTATAGAATGAATTCAGCTTTGATTTAATCGGATTATTGTGGGTAGCAATACTCACAACAATTTATGATTGACAAGTTGCGAGACTGAATAAGTACTATCCAATCCGGGGGGGGGGGAGAATATAGTGTCGATATATATTTGTTCTCATGGACGTTTCTTAGAAGATGGTAATTCTATAACTACTACTACTACTCGTAATAAATAAATATCATAATGCAACTGATTATATGTATAATTTCATTTTTATTAGTACCAAAAGTACATGAGGAGATAGTTGTTAGCTACTCTGCTCTTTTAAGTGTTTGGAGAACTTAACCAACAAAGATTATTTTTTTATATTCACCAAGTTTTGCCTATTAGTCTTCGATACTGCGTATCTTTTCATTTCTAATTTCCTCCATCCATTTATATTTAATTCCAGTCCCATGCCAAACTTCATACCCTTGTCCCAGTAATGTCAACTGTCGGTTTTGCATCGCTGATTATTGTCCTCGTCTGTTTTCCTAAGGGAACGGACTTTCCTATATGATTTAATAAATGCACCATTGCCTAGTGCACAAATTAAGCTAATTATTAGATGATATACAGGAAATTAAAACAGGTTACAAGCACGCACGCACACACACACACATATACAAAATGGCCATAGCAAGTACAGGCTACATTTGCATATAGGGGTGTTTCCAAATTAACTTTGGAAGTTCAAACAGTAATAAACTATGGATGAAATGAGGTACAGTGGTGTGCACGTGAGCAAACATTTCCAAAATTTTAGTTATTTTCGTCTTTATTTTCTAGGAATTCCCGGTGACATGTGACGTCACTTTTACTGTAGTGTGGGTTCCAGTTTTGCTGCGTAGTTTCGGTGTTCACATACTTCCTAAAATGAAATTTCGTTCTAGGAAGTTTCGACTGAATACCTGCTTGCATTTTAATCTGCGTGGAACTTTACAGTTTATGATGCTTATAATGTAATTAAATATGAATTAATTGTAATCATACAGCGTGTCTTGGCCGCTTTTGAAAAGCAGAAAGGATGTCCTACGTGTGAAATGAATCCGCCAGTCTGTACATAGCAAGTATTTCGAGTTGGCTGAGTAGAAAAGGTGTATTGTCGATAAATTGCTGATGTTGCAACCCTGACTTTCCGAGAAAAAACGCTGACATCACTAGTACAGCAGTCAACATAAATACAGTATCAAGAAAAACTCTCAGAAAAGCAAAATGATGAGTCTATTAGAACTTCATTCAACATAAAAGGAACAATGGCATGGCTTTCTGACGAGACAAACGAAATTCAACTAGTTTTGCAAAAAAAAAAAAAAAAAAAAAATCCTGTTGCCCTTCCCGTCGTCATATTTAGTTGAATGTGGCTTTAGTGCTGTAAATGACTTGCTACTGAAAAAAAGAAATCATCTTGATATCACAAACCATGGGGATTTGAGATTGGAAATGACTAAATTAGTACCTCAAATAAAAACTCTTTGCAGCAGACATCAAGCTCAAGGATCGCATTAACTTGGATTTTATTTTCCCGAGTTCAGTTCGATTTGTTTTATAATATACAAAGTGCAATATAAAATTTATAATCATCGAAGAAAGTCAAATTAAAAACAGTTTTACCTATGTTCCTTTTTTATTTAAAGTACATATTTATATTATACTTTTTCAGAACTTGGTTGACTATTATGCTAAAGGAGGGGGGCATCAAAATCTTTGAGGCGTTGAGGTGGGGCATGATCCATAAAACGTTGGGAAACACTGCCTTAACTGATCAATTGCTTACCATTTCTCTCGGTATGTTTCTCATTACGGAGGCCGCGGTCATCTGCATTGTCTTGGAGAGTTACATGCTACTCATTGCCTCTGACCTAAGCAGAAGAATTATGATAATTGCTTTGCTCATATGTTAGCTGCGGATCAAAGGTTGTTTAAAATCAATTGTCTATATGACTCATTTTTCATAAAATTTGCGTCATTTTGATATTAATAGATATATACCCCCCTCCTCTCTTTGTTGCTCTTACAAAAACACTTGCAGCATTTCACTGATGTATTCTGGATTAAGAAACTTTAGATGCCTATTAACCCTGATCACCAAAAAGTCTAGACTTAAGTCAGATGGACGTTTTCTTTTCGGGCTAGGTCACGGACATCATTTATACAGAGAAAGCGGATACATTAACCACTAGTGACAGCTTTTAATTAAATATAGCGATTTCTTCTGTCAATGAAATTTAAATATCTCTGACGTCTGCAGAACCATGAGTATTTCTTCTATTCACTTATAAAAAATTACAAACAGGCCTTGAATAGATCTCCAGCTGAATTTTGTAAACAACAATATTCTGTATTTAATTGAATAGATAAATATTGAAAACTGAAACGGTGGAGTTCTTTCTCGAACATTCTGTTTGATAACGTACTAGCACATTGAGATCACAGGACCCTAAAATATCATCTGTGCATTTTGCATCACATATAACTTTTAAAGTGGGTTGTGACCTATGAAAAAATAAGCATTTATTAGTTTGTTTGTTTGTTTTTTTATTTCGCAATGTCGGCACTAAATTGCTGGCTGTTAGGAACCCACAAAAAAAAAAAAACTACCAGGTGACGTCACTGATTGTATTGCATCTAAAACAGTAAAGTGCACTTATATATAAAGAAACAGGGCTCATTAAATCATCGAAAAGGGACGATTGGAAGTAATTTGGAGGGGGGGGGGGAAACAGGTCCCTCAATGGAAGAAAAATTTTAGATGGAGTTCAGTAAAAATCATAGAAAAATGTTTGCCCCTTTCTCATCAAATAAAACTCATCCATTTTCTGGTTTCTTGGTCCTCGCACCTTCTCCTGCTCTTTCGAATAATCCCACTGCATCTTTTTTTAAAACTGCATTATTCAAAATAAAGAAAACAAGTTAAATTCATGAATCTTTGTGTATAAAACTGGAAAAAAAAATGTGTACATCTGAATTGGAAAATATGACGTTCCATTGATGAAGTAAATTCAAGAAAGAGATTTTATTTGTTGATTTTTTTAAAGGTGAAATTATTAAAAGTGAGTGAACTTATAGACAATACAAGGAGTGGTAGTACTTACGTCTTCTTGTATGTTTCGCCGAATCCATCCGAACTTGCTCGCTTGCTTCTTTGATGGGATAAACACAAAATATTCCTCACTGTGAATGGACAAATGTCTGTGGAGTATTTTTTAGAAGATGTCTTGTTCGTAGTCTCCCCTTCGCCCAAGTGACTAACAGCTGGCAGTCGTGCAGGGCAGGGTGAGAGAAGTGGAGACGGTTGCGGACTCCCGTTCTGGTTGAAGGCCACATGTCACCTACAAAATTGTCACCACCCCACAATAGATGGGAGATTTGCGTGCTTGGGTGCCGTTTAGGGAAAGACTTTTACCTGCGAGTGAAATAATCGATTACCTACTAATTTTCTTCTCGATTACTGAAGCCGGGACTTATTACCCCCCCCCCCTTCCCCCATCCCACCCGACCGATATCACTCTTAGTTAATCGTCCTCGGACTGCCTCTGACCTAACACGACTGCACGTGCTGGAGATCTTTTCCAGGATATCCGCCATGTGGGTTCTCACAAACCCAAGCACGTCTTTGTAGTCTTGTCGCAATTCTGCTAACCTCTTTCACCAGTCCGTAATAATGAGTGAATATTTCAGCGAGTAATTGAATATCTAGCGATTGCCTTGTTTAGTTGAGCCAAGCTGTCGGGTTGAACGCAGGCTCAGTCTAACAATTGACGCCGATTTACTTCAAATTTATGTCCTAACAACTGACACCAGTTTAAGTCGCTTTTGTTTCTTAAAAGTTTACACTAATTTGCGTTGAATTCAATGGAATAATGAACATGGTGGATCCTTCAAAAGCAGAGATTTAACTTCGATTTTTGAGCTTATTTTAACGATCGATACTTGATGGCCTATTTCAAGGATATTCCTGAAGCGTATCTATTGAACTCGCCGAACTCTCAGACAAGCATTTAAGGTTTCTTGATATGAGTGGTTTTTACCTGTTTGAAACTTAAACCACTTTTTTTTAATTAAACCACTGTTAAATAATATATATTTAATGTTCATCAAACTTTAATCCAAATCCACAAAATGTTTGGCATTTGTTTCCATCTCTCAACTCCCTTCCTCTTTCTCCACATTCTCTAAATTATTCTGTTAATATGTAGGTAAAGTGGGTACTTGTTGACATTCATCTTACGATTTCCTTGACTAGAAACTGCAAAGCTTATTTATTTTATTTTTATATTTTGTAAGAAACAGCAGTAGCAGAGACACTTATGAAGTTGGTCGTGTTAATGATTGTCAAGTATTAGCTAACTAAAAAAAGCATGTTTGCTAATCATCCACTCCCTTGAGTTGAGAGATAGATAGATATTTTTATTTATTTATTTATTTATTTTATTTAACTTGTTACAATATACATTAGACGATAGGTAACAAGGAGATTTACGTATTATAAGTATATAAGTATATATATTACAGAGAAAGAAAACATTTTCCTTTCGGGTATACAACAGAAAATGCAATAAATGAATTCAAAATTTACAGTTCAGTTTCAGTCTGAGTTTCAGATGAAGCGCATTGTCGTCGTCAATCCAGAAGAGCGTACCAGTTGGATTCCACTCCTCTATGAATTTCGCGACAGTTCCTGTTTCTTTGAAGTACTCAAGTTCCAGTGAAAGCCTGCTTTTTAGTTTCCGACGGAGGATATGCATGAGGGTTTGTGCAGTTTCAGTGATGGATGGGTGCTGGTTATTTCTTGTCTGCTTTAGGTAGAAGCTGTAGATGACGGCCTTAGCGCAGATGAAGAAGAAATTGCATATTCGGTGTCTGTTTTCTTCTGTGTGGACTGAATTCCAGTAGTCTTCTTGGCTGTGTGCATAGTTACAGGTGTTAAGAGGCAGTATTCAGGGCATAGGTGATTATCACTTTGTTTGCGGGACAGGTTAGATATGTGTGTTCCAAGGTACCTGAAACGTCACAGAATAGACACAGATCCGTTTCTCTTACTTGAAATTTGTAGAGCCTAGAAGGAGTTGGCAAGATATTATGCCATAGTCTCCACTGTATGTCGGAATCTGGTTTGGCACACTTTGATTTATATGGCAGATCCCACTGAAAACTGAGTGGCATATGCAGCCTTGTAGATGAGAGTGTTAAGGAAGAATATAAGAAGGGCGAGGATGGAGACACTGACATGATTAAGTGGTATATTTTCTTGTAGTTGGAGGGAAGAATTGGAAGTGAGGCTTCAGATTGTACAAGATGAAATATCTGCCGCGAGCAGTTTCTAGAAGGAATACGGATTTCCTGAGGTGTAGTGATATCTGGATAGGCTTTTATAATGGAGGCTTGCAGCTGTTGATATTGCTTTTCATTTTTTGGGTTCTTCATTGGTAGGCTTGAATGCTTTCCACTTTAGGGTATGGATTAGGAGGCCCCCTATGACTCTTATTCCTGCCCAGTTCTATGTAGGGAAAAGAAAGGGCTGGCCAGTTGTGAGACTTGTGATGTTTCTGTTCGAAAATAGTGGTTCTGTAAGTACAGCTGACTCTGTTGATCCTGTAAGTGTGTGATGAAGTCCGGTGTTTTTCCATCGCTGTAGAGCATCTTTGTAAATATGAGGTAGTTTAGGAGGAGATGGTGGAGGACTGGCCATTCGGAGGATTGTGGAAAGTGTAAGTTCCTCTGGTGGATGATTTCGTGATGTAATCGAAGGTGGTTACATAAGTGTGATTGCATTGAAATGTCTTTAGGGGAGGATTATCCTGAAGGATCTAATCTTGTTTTCAAGGGAAATCAGGCCTTGACCTCCCTTGCTGAGTGGCTTGCAGAGTTGAGGGTATGTTGTCCAGTGAGTTTTGTTCCAGAGGAAACGTTTGATTAGAGAGAGAGAGAGAGTTTAATAATAGTTAATAGTCTGGTTTTGGATTAATTTTATTCCTAAAATTAAGCAGATCAATTCAAATTACGTAACCTAAAATTCCACAAGAACTGTTGATGTTGTACTAATATTTATTTAGTTATTTTTTACTTAATACTTGGAGCTTCCGTAGCTCAGTCAGTATAGACGAAGACCTTTGGTCTAAAAAACCTGGGTCCGATTCCCGCCAGTGACGTGAGGAACCTTTATGTGGTCTCTTTCGACGAAAGGTGAGTTAGCCGGTCTTATACGGATGTAGGGGTTTTTTGTTTCACACGAAAACTCGGGTTTTTCGTCCCCTAGAACAGACAAACCGGCCCCGGTTTGCCTAGGGGACGAAAAAACACACAGACATAGGACACCTCCAGGAAAAAGGAGTAACCAACCTATTCCGTAGGATTTCGGTTCCGAATGCCTACACGGTAAGGGTCTACGCGTGAGTGTAAATTAGGATTGAGACTTCTTACTTGACGAGTCTTCAAAAAATAGAGCTTATTCTAGCGTCGAAGACAGTGAGATTATTCCACCATGGCATTGCTTTTATCTCCTACCAGAATATAATCCTTCTACATTACTCTTTCATTATTTCAGTTGTAACCATTTTGTTTTTTTTTGTCCTTGGTACACACAGTACGTTTTGTTATATTTCTGTTGTGCTTATTTTGTTTTATTTTTATTTTACTGCTATTATACTTTTCTATTCAGTCTTTTGAAACGCAATTTTACTCATTTATTTGCTTTATATTTCCTGTCTCATTTTTTTTATTTATTTTATGTTGTTGTTTCGTATGTCTATATAAGACTTTGCTCTAATGTCTTTTCATTAAGAACTGTCGCATTATTAATGCGACATTTCTTAATGTCTTTTCATTTTATTAATGTCGCATTAGCTCGGTGCATTTCTGCGGCGATCATGCTACACAGATGTTCCCAAGCCTAATTAGTATTTATTTGTTTAGATTCACATTGGCGATTTTTATTAAGTGGTGGAGTTAATATCAATCCATGATTTTCGGTTGTTATCTTTATTCGGAAACCAGCTGGGGACCAAACAAAATAAAATAAAGATCTGTAGACAAATATTTCGTTCGTCTTCCGCTAGAAGACCTACAAGTCTTTCTTCTACGTTATCCAAGTACTAGAGGGAATATTAGGCGCCTTGAAAATTTCAATTTTAATTAAACAAAATTTATTATTATTATAATGTATGCGGTAGAGTGTGGAGCGCCCTCCCGTGATGAGTCTTTGAACTTCTTGGAGATGTCATTTCACGTAATAATAATAATAATAATAATAATAATAATAATAATAATAATAATAATAATAATAATAATAATAATAAAACGCAGTAAAAAGTGAATGTGCCTCCGTAGAACAGTTGGAAGAACAAAACAAGTATTTTCCGATTGGGAAAGACCTCAATTCGACTCTCCTCGTCACAAGAAAGATCTTTGTTTGGGTTTTTTTTCGAGTGAAGATGAGTTAACCGCTCTTCCACAAAGGTAGATCATTCTCTAATATCTTATTTATTTAGAATTATAAAGGTCGATTTCTACCTGGTTATAACTCGATTTCAATTGATGCTGTGGCGATAGTTTAAAAAATAGACCATTAAGTTCATCTAATTACATCTATTTTGCTATTCTCTTTATAATGTAGATGAAATATCACACTGTTTTAGCAACAAACTCAGGTAATGGTCGCTAATGCAACTGGTATGAGAATTTGATTTTTTTTTTTTTTATTTATTTTATTCTGCTGTGTCGGAAAAGACATCTTTGGTTGTAGAAACAAATTGGCTAAAGCAGTAGGAACAAAGTGAAGTAAAATTCACATAAAATATTTTTGGAGTAACTTTCTTTTTCCTTAACTCAACTGTATATTAAAATAATAAATCTGAACTACGAGATGTCGCATCATTGGTTTCTCCTTGTTCTTTTTTTACTAAGTAAAAGGCAGTTCTCTTCTCTCCTTGCTTGGGGAAAAAAAGTGTGAACTGATCTGTGTGATTCGTTTCACGTCATGAATGATTTAAAACTCTGCACTAATTTCACAAAAATATTTTTAACGTGTGAGAAAATGGGGGTCATGTGAAAGGGTCGTTACTAGTTCGATCCAAATTTCTCACGGTACTTGCACGACCTTCCCTTCGATGAGTTTTATTTCCTTCAAAACGAATTCAATCTGTGGGTTCGTCTATGAAGCATAAGGACAGTCTGATTCTAAGTTCTTGTTTCCTTGCCCCCCCCCTTCCCCTCCCCATTATATGGCATCCAAAAGGGGAGAGCATCCCACTGCACAAGGTTTTCTTTTCTTTTTTCAATTTACTTCTTGTGGGTCAGCGTTTGTTCGTTGTCACCAGAGTATGTAGCCCCGCCTCTGATCCTCCCATTACTTCAAAATGTAGGCCAATAAAAAGGTGCGTAGAAGGTAGTCGGTTAACAGACGCTTGTAGGGGGGTGATTGCTACCAAAGTTTAGGGAAGGGTGATAATTTCTCTTGACGAAAATAATTTATCAACGCGAAAATTGAAACCGTTCCCCCCCCCCTTTTTTTTTGTTCTTGTAAGGAGTGAATGATGATGCAAAACAATGCAGATTACTTAACATTCAAAAATTTCATTGTAATTTTTTTAAAGAAATTAATTAATATTATACTTTATTATTTTATGTAAGTGCAATATTATCTTTTGTTTTGAATAATTTACGATTTTTATGCTTTCTGATAGGGCTTAACTATCGTCATTTTAATTTATACCATCTAAGTAGTAACAATTCAGGAAACAAAATGGAAACTTCGTTATTTTAACGAAGTTTTTTCGGGATCTCTCTTAAACCTGTTATTTATAGGATGTTCTTTAGATCTACACGATAAAGCAGAAACTTCTCTCAGCTATAATTGCGATTTATGATGTAAATTAAACTTTCGCACACTGTTACTAAAAGAACGTTATTGTTAGGAAGATTTTAACATTTATATTCTGAATTTTTTATTGCATAAAGTTTTTTAGTAAGAGAAGACATTTTTATATAGTTCATTTCGGAGGCGAAACAGAAATGCCTTGTTCAAAACCGAAATCTAAGTACGAAAATTACTCAGAATGGTCTCTCCTTTTTAAATAACTCCTATCGGATCAGTGAGAAATTGAAAGCTTAAAAGCAAACACCAAGACTGTTTTGATTTGTAGAGCAGAGCTTATCACTTATTTAGCTCTTAGTCCACTCATAGAACTAATTGCTTGATGCTACAACTGACATAATTTCAAGGAGAGGTGAGTTATTAAGTCTGATATGGAGAGTTTTTTTTTCTTCCCAGAAACTCGGGCTTTATTTCATTCCACAAATTAGCATCAATAATCTCAACTTCTATTAATACAGTAGCGAATAAATTAATCCGAATACTAACATTTTAAAGAGAAATTTTAATTTCGAAAGAAAATAATTACAAAAATTAAACCTTAACTTTATCTAATAATTTGTGTTCCTAATAAGTTGATTAATTCGCTTAGGCATGGATCAATTGGATGTGATTTTTGAGGAATTCTTTTTTTTTTTTTTGAGTGTGGCATGAGTTCTTTGTCTTTCTAGATATCTGTGGGACCACTCTTTCATCCAATGTTCATGTATCGGTCACCTTTCATCACACCATCAACAGGCACAAGAGATCCTGGGCCGTCATGACAACCGCAGAACATCAGCTGAGTGTTTAGAAGATTGAAGGTGGGCAGGAGAAGTCTTCTCAGCCGCTGATAGGGTACTCGCTCTCCTTGGACAAAGAAATGGCGCTCATCTAAGAATGACCTTCCACTTCTCAAGTCCAATTTTTGTACTTTTGTCCACTGGAGGAGCCTCTTTTTCTGCATAGCCTTTGTCAGTTGTTTCTTTTTTGATCTGTGGCAGTCCTCCCGGCTTCCAATAATCTTCAATTGATTGTCATGCCAGAAACATTATTCCCGCTAGCTGCCAAGTCTCTATTTAAGTCTACAGTAGACAATCTCGAATTCATTTTGCTTCCCAGTTAGTAAACAATCTTAAGTGTAGTTTTCATTTTTCGCTCCCATTTTCCTTTTGTCCATACTATCCAAACGAACGCTACACTCATCAGCTATTTGTCTTTGAGTTATGGATGTGTGCTGAAATTCATTTTATAGCTACACAAAATAAATAAAATACTGCGAATGTCAACTTGTTTAGACTATTTTAAACGCACAACGCTATTAATAGACATTGTAGATACAGGTAAAAAAAATACTCAACCAAAATAGTGAACTAAAACCAAAATTATTGTGAACTGAAACCAAAATCAAAAACTTGACGAAAATTCGGCTTGTTCACATTAATTTGTTGCCTACTGTATGGTCCTGTTTTTAAAATACACTATACTCTTTCGTGTATCAAGAATCATGGGATTGGCCAAGCCAGGTACTGATTGATTTTATTAGAATAATTATTAAAGCTCAGATTCCAGTATGTCGTAACTATGGCTTGAGGCTGAATGGTGATCTGTTGTGTTTCATCAAGGCCAGGTTGGATAGTCTTCTCCTATATTCAGTAAGCTGTTCTTCGAAACACTGTGGCATAGATGTTTGTGAGTGTCTTTATTTTTTTCAAGTCACTTCGGAGGACCGAAGTGACTTGAAAAAATTCCACGTTTGGTCCTGAGAGCAGGATTCATGAATTATTTAACGTTTAGCCCACCTACGGTATTCAATGTACGTTCATTCCCTTTTATGGATAGAATTCACATAAAAAAAAGTAAACTAAAATTAAAGCCGTCCTATAAATTGTATCAAATACTCATTCTTGTCGAAGTCTATACGTAGGAGGGAGTTATTTACGTATATGGACAAAGCGACACCTGCAGACACAACCAACCAGTCACATAATTAAAAAATACAATTTTTTTTAAAATTAAATAATTTCTTTTTTCGCGAATTGTTGCGATGAGTTTTGTTTCAATCAACTGTTTTTCGATGAATTTGAGGCATTTATTTTCGCTCAGAAATATTCTATGCATTTTGCGTGGCGGGGTAATTTCAGTAGGCTCCTGTTCGAAAGAGCTATTTAAATAAGGTTTCTTGGTAACTTATTCTTCTTTCGCCTCCGTTATCTTACAGTTCATGTGACCGGCGAAGTTAATTTGTAATCTTCGAGAACTTTATTAATCCATAATCGATACATGGCGTCTCTTGAAGTGGCACAAGCAGATCATCGATTCTCTTCCCACTGGTTTCCCGGATTCGTTCAATTTTTCAACTTGATCTTCAATTATCTGTTTATGCAAGCAGGCATCGATTTAAGATTTAAGTAAATTTCTTTTATTAATTGCTCTTTACTTTTCTGATATCGAATATGCAAATCACATGATTAACTGAAGTGAATGTGTTGGATTGGGAAGCGGCAATTATTTTAATGTCTTTCAAATATTTAAAATTACAGCACAAACGGATCGAATAGCTAATACGGCTATGGTTTAATATAATATTTTCATAATTCCGACTGTTGATTTTGTCTACGAACAGGGAATCATATTATAATTATCCAGGATCGTATTTTCTTTTTCGAAATACAAACGTTGATTGATGGATTTTGCATTATGGAATTTATTTCAGCTACCGATACAACACTCTGCCTACACCAACGCCATCTACTGCCCACCACTAGTATTTTCACAATCACAAACATCCATGCCCACAACGGAATTCGATCCCACAGCCTTTTGGCTGGACAGCGGATACGCTAACCACTCGGCCAACCAGGCCAGCAATTCTTCATGATACCTCTATGAAGTATGAAGACTCATCGTGGGAACCCACTTCCCTCTACACCCACCGTCCACACTAACGCCATCTATCGTCCAGTCCATTAACAGTTAACTGCGTGGTTGCCTGTTTCTGGTTGATAAAACCCCTCCTGCTTCCATAGAGACCAGTTAACCCACCGTAAGCTGAAAAAATTCACATAAAGATTCTTCCCATGATGAGTATCGAATCCAGATCCTTTCTAATAGAAGGGTATCTCCCGTTGTTCATCAAATTACGCTGTACAAGCTCTATTATCAACATTAATGACAGACGGCAGTTAAAAACCAACTGCTAGCGTATTAATAAGGTCAATTTAAGTTCGGACAAGATAAATTTTTATTTTCTTAAGCTGAAAGGCCTTAATGAAATATATGTGCATAAAAGAAAAAAAAAATATATATATATGAAATTTTATTATTAGATAGCTGGATGTAAAATGTTTCATCACCATAATTTTAGCATATCTGCAACCTAATGAAATATTTTAAAAATTTCGTTAGCTTATATTTTTCAATCAGTTACATAGCATAGAAATAGACTGCCTTTATAACACCCACTTAACCACCCGCACGCACGCACGCACACACACACACACACACACACACACACACACACACACACACACACACACACACAGAGATTTTAACATCTTGACTAACATAATGCGAAAACTGAATTGATCAATAAAAGTACCTATTACGGAGAGATTTAGATTTAGAAGAAAAACAAATCTGTAATCTCTTTTCCCTGCCCCTTAAGGAATATCAAATTTTGACTCAGAACATACCCTCGTTCTTGTAGACAAGAAAGCCATTTCGGGCACCTCTCAATGAGAACCTGATTTTCTTGTCCACTATAAAGGACATTTTCTGCAAAGCGGAAGGTATCTATCAGCTTGATTTGCCTCTTATATTAGTAAACCAAAACTAAATTATAAGCAATTATTCGCTGTTAAAATTATAATACTTGCGATGCTTCGAAGCCTATGAAGTCAAGACCAAGACATAGATAAGCAGTAATAACCTTTTCCTGTTCTAAATTATAACAAATCAAAGTGTTGTTGAGTGGTTCCGGAAGTGATTACGTACAATTTGGGAGGTTCTACAGCATCGGACCGGATTAGAATTTTCCCTGTTATGAACTATCCCTAAGATCTCAATCTTAGAAAAATGCGGGTGTCCAAAGGAGATAATGATGACGGCAACCACCTGAAAAAAATGATAGTGATCTGATCCGACACTAGTATTTACTTAATATAAATTATATCGTCTGTTGTAGAACAAACCAGCAATAGATATCAAAGTGCTGCTGGTTAAAGGCTTATGGTGTTAAAAGCGCAATATCAGATTTCTTTCCCAATCATCCGAGCTTCAGTTTTCCCTGTAATTGAGTGTACTATACGTTACCTCTGTTGTCACGTATGCGCTTAATACTTCTTAGCATCTTCACGAGACAGCCCTCACCTGTCTGATCCAGTTCGCTACACATTCGTATTTACAAATTAAATACGTGCATTTTGTCGAGTGTTAAACATCGTATTTAACACTGTTGCTTCAGTCGTTAGATGCAATAACTGTGGATGCATTTAAAGTGATCCAATTACAAGGCATGAAATTAGCGACGATGCCACCCATTTAAAGGAACCCTTTTTTTTTTTTTTTGAAAACAGTCCGCGTTAGGCGCAGTGAAAGATTTTAACGTGAAGCAAGCAAAAGCAAAGGCAGAAAGGAGGGAGCAGTTGTTTGAATTGAATATCGCAATAAAATACATGACTTGGGTGGATTTGAAATCTCTCGCGGCACTCTTCGCTAACCACGGCATTATGTTCCCACTTAACCTGTGGCCCGAGTTGTTGATTTAACATCGGTCTTTCTGGCAGACAGCTAAATGTTCGTGTGCTGCTGCTTCTCGCTCCACAGAAGTTAGCCGAGCACCTCGCCATACATCAAGCACGCGCAACTAAAGCTCCGAACTGGGGGGTGAGTTATGACTACCATTAACTAGCACGGTGTAATTTTCGGTGTTGCGACTTGCAGTGGAGAAGAAGAATATTTCCTTCTATTTCTTGGCAATTACACACAATAAATCTTGGCTTGCAGCGACTCTGTTGCCAGTAGAGGCTGCTGCCGAATGCTTCGTGATAATGAGGTGGGAGGGATGAAGGCTTGGACATAATGCTCGTAATTTTTAGTTCTTCCGTATCCCCACCTCTTCTTTCCCTTTGATTAATTACCACCGTGGACCAAATGAAGGAAGCGTTGCTAAGAAAACGGCACACACACACTCACTGGTTCGTACACGTTGTTCAGGGGTTGAATCGTTCTCCTCATATGTCTGGAGGAGTTCTTTCGCACTCGCTCTGTTTTTATATTCGACAGCAATTCACGTTGGAAATCCACTAGTGGAGGAATTCAAGACAACGCATTTGAGTTTATTATTCCTCTTTAATTGAGTCATTTTTAAATTCCCGAATCTATTGTACAATTCAGTATTGGTCAACTATCTTATTTTCTCTCTTCACAGATCATTTTATCCACCACACTACTCGACGAGCTTTGCATACAAGGAGGAAAATTGTTGCATTCAAAGGTGCTTAATCTATGCAGTTTTCTATGGATTTCGCTGTTTTCCCAATCCGTCGAGTGTGATGTACAAAGAGTGCAGATTTTTCTACAGAGTGGGATAAAATGGTCTTGGTTACCGACTCTTTGGGCTAGCTAGGTGTGGTCTGAGGCGATTATGGTCGACGATGTCCTTTAGTTTGAAAGACCTAGGTTCGAATCCCGTTCAAGACGCGAAGAACCTCGCTCAGGTTGAGTTAACCAGTCTCATACGGAGGTGGAGAGTTTTTCCTCAAGGAAACTCAATTTATACATTCCGTAAATTCGCAAACTGCTAGAAGAATATACGCTATTATTCATTTGGACATTGGACAGATATACGCTATTGGCGTCATAGTCTTAGTTTCTAATTCTACACCACAGAGGTTATTGGGGACTCCGACGTAGAAGATCATTTAAAGGTAGAACCCGAGAGAGAGTTTAATAATCGTTAATAGTCTGGTTTTGGATTAATTTTATTCCTAAAATTAGGCAGATCAATTCCAAATTACGTAACCGAAAACAGGCAAATCGGTTCCGTGAACACACATAGAACGGACAAAATTGAGGGGGGGGGGTGAATGCAATGGTGAACTACCCTGTAAAAAAATCTCACCAGGAATACTTTGTGGGTAATGCCTGCAAAGTCACGTACGGTCGGAAACGACTGAAGGGAGAAATCAAGTCCAGGTTGAACGTTTCTCATCTTACATGCCAGGCGTAAGGCGATGTTCCCGATTCTAATCAGTATCATTTGTATGTACTTATGTGCGTATATTCTGTGGTCACTGTTCTGTGTTGCGAGGTTAAAAACTTCTCGAATTTTTAATTCTGTCTGTAAACAGAATTAAAAATTCTGTATACATACAGATAATAAATAAAATGCACAAATAATAAATAAAAAAGAATAATTTTTTTTTTATATAATTAACGGCTATTTTAGCCTGTTTTTGTTTAGGAGTGTCCCTTATATTTAATACATTGGCTAACATAACTCAAAAGGGGTATATATATATAATTTAGGACATTACGGGCGAGTGTAGAAGGCAATTATGGCAGAATAAAAAATGTTGAAAAATTATGTACATACCTTGATTTTGGTTTAAAGATGCCTTCTAAATCCAAGCTCTTGTGGAAGGGGGGGGGGGGAAGAGAGGGAAAGAACATGGGGATGTACTTGGGACACGGGAAATAAGTTTGGGAACCCGGGTTACTATTAATAATATTTTTTTTAATTTTTAGTGAAACCTATAACATAGTAATTAAATAATAAAGTAACACGTAAAAACCACAGTGATATCTTTAATTAGTAAAAGGACAGATATTAAAAGGACTAAAATGAATACTACATAACAACAACAACAACAACAACAACGTTACTGACTTGCTGGGTGAAGCATAAAATACTTTTTATTTTCCCCTTTATCTGTGTCGAGAAGCTTGATGGGGCGAGGTTGTGAATCTTATGCTCGCACTTTGTGAATTGTGGAGTTAGCTCTGTTCTGCTGAAAGCAGGATTGCCTTGGGCCTTTTATGTTTGTGATAGTCATGTTCACTATAACTGGAAGCTTGTCTGATTAGTGGGTTGGGATGAGAATGCGCCTTGCTGAAGAAGTTTTCCGCATGGTCATGAAGGAGAGAACGGATGGGGTTCCAGTTTCTCTGTGGATCTGGTGTTTCTGACGAACCATGGGGCGTCCAAGATCATCCGCAGGCATTTGTTTTGTATCCTCTGTAGTTTCCGGATGTTAGATTTGGATGTGTGACTCCATGCCTGGGATGCATATGTGATTACTGGTCGTATTACCATCTGATATAATAACAGCTTGTTGCGTTTATCCAATTTGCTGTTGCGATTGATCAGGGGATAGAGTTAGGCTATGGTTCTGGATGCCTTTGTGCCTATGAGCTTGATATGGCTGTTGAAATTTAGCTTTTTGTCTAGCTGTACTCCAAGATAGTTGGTTTCTGTCTGCCATGGTATCTTTTTACCGAGGAGATGAATATCATCTTGGATGAAGGCTTTGCGTCTGGTGAATAGTATAGCTGAGCTTTTGACGGGGTTTACTTGTATCCTCCAATCGGAGAACCATTTCTCTAGCTTTGTGATGGTATCCTGGAGACGACTGATCGCCAGGTGTGGGCGGAGAGATCTTGTCATTATAGCTGTGTCGTCAGCATATAGGGCTGTGATGGTAGTCCTCAGGTTCTGAGGAATGTCAGCCACATAGATTGTGAAAAGTAAAGGAGCCAATAGAGATCCCTGTGGTACTCCTGCCAGGATTTGGCGCCTAGTTGAGATGGTGCCATTTATTTTTATCTGCATGGATCTGTCAGTGAGGTATGATTTTATTAGACGGGTAAGGTTTATTGGAATGTTGGCCTGAATGAGTTTGTAGAGTAGTCCTTGATACCATACCTTATCAAAGGCCTTGGCAATATCCAGAAAAACTGCAGCTGTGTGAAGGTTCCAGTTGTATCCTTGAGTGATATGCTCCACTAGTCGGTGTATTTGTTGCACTGTGCTGTGCATACAGCGGAAGTCAAATTGTTCGTTTGGAATTAATAGTACATCTTCAGCGTCTGTTACAGTAATAGGAATGGAATACAGGCAAAAGTTTGGTGTATCACCTATTAAAATACAATTGTTACCGCGTGCTAGGAAATAATAGAAATAACAAATTTAATCTATTAAGATAAATGGTTTTTTTACATAAGATAAAAATCTACCAGATCTTTGAGAGAGACATACAATCATTTCTATTTAAATTCGGTCGGTGTAAGATAGTTTCACAACTTTCTTTGAATAAGCGTTCATATTTGAATCTGCATCTATGGAGGAGAACTGCTTTACCCACTGGACACTATGAGTAGAGTGAATACTGTGCTGCGCCAGACCGGAAAACAAAGAGGTTTGTTATAATCAATATAATATTGATGTTCTTTTATTCTTTTTTCCAAAGAACGGCCAGTTTGTCCAAAATAAGAGACAACGCATTCGCAAGGTATTTGGAAAACGGCAGCCAAAGATAGAGAAGACAGTTTATCCTTTGTAGAAGGTAATAAAGAAGAAATTTTGTTGATAGGAATATATGTTGGAATAATATTTTTTTATCATTCTGAACATTAATGATAAAAAAATAGAAATGAACAAAATTGAATAAGTCTACTCATTGAATTTCGTTTATTTATTTTTTAATATCAGTTTTATACCATTTTCTGTTCTTTTCGTCAGTTTCCAATTAAGAAAATCTTGAACAGTTTACGAATAAAAATAAGCGTCTATAATGCACGAAATGAGGAGAACGGATTATAGTAATAAATTGGAAAAAAATACCATAAATGGTTTTCGAATTCTCATTATCACACTTCACAATACGAGTCAAGAAGAATCTACAAACAGCACATTGGAAGGGAGAAATAAGTTGTTGACACTTCGGTGTACCCATCGTGGGTTCAAGCAGCGCTAAATCTTCAGTGACGGTCCCCATGACAAATTACCCAACCACCTGCTTAACACTTAATACAGCAATTAAAACATCCTTCCAGACTGATCTCTATCTGGCCCATGTTAAATGGCAACCAAGCCTCCAAAGTATATTTTCCTAAATTAATGCACCTTCTCTCTCTCTCTCTCTCTCTCTCTCGTGGCGCCTCCAGCAGATCCCATCCTCTCGCCCTTCAAGGAACTTGATAAAAATTAATGAAGAGACCGTTTCTTAATTCTGGTGATTAATAACTAAAACCGCTGCTTGGCTTCGATAATTTCTCCTTTTACAACACACCTGCTTTAAGAGATACGTTCATCCCACGCGCGCGTGCACACACACACACACACACACACACACACACACACACACACACACACACACACACACACACACACACACACACACACACACACACACACACACGCGCGCGCATACAGTGGTAGTTTTCATCTAGGAAGAGTTTCAGGGTGTCCTCGATAGGTCAGAAATTTGTATCGTAAAAATCTCCATTGGAAACATGTTTGTTGGAATTGTTGCTTTCAACGATAATATCTACACACAACTCGCTAACACTTTGCGCCTTTTTAATGTAAGTTAAAGTTTAGTCATTTTTGGTGAACAATCCATAGATTAAAATAAAAACAGAAAGGAATGAATATCTCGCAGAAATGCTGGCTTAAGCAGTAACAGAGTGACAGCATCGTTCTCCACAACATGTTGTCGATTCGAATCTCGATGTGGACTGAATATTTAGGATCGGATTTACGTAATATATGAGTTTATTCTCCGGATTGGAGACCACTATCATCTTTATTGGAGGTCTGACATGGTTTGAGAAAGTTTCGTAGTTAGTCTCTGGATCAGGCTTTCCAGGTTGTCTGACTCTTGGCCTATCTAAGGTAAGACAAGCCTGCAATTCTCTGTGCGTGGAATTATCTTAAGCAAACAACAAAATAAAGTCTTTCACGCCAATTCAGTGGACCACAAAAGAGATAATCAACTGATTTGCGGAATCCATGCATCAGAAATATCTTTAGTGGCAGTTGAGTAAAGACATTGGATTCAGTTAAAGATTCAGAGGCATTTCTCTGTCAGAAAGAAAAAAAAAAGGTTGATATTACAAGAATCATTCTTTCAGAGAGAATTATTCGATGTCTAAAGCGAATTTCCGACAAGAATTTCGAAAAATTGTGAGGGATTCATTTCAGTGTCTACTCTGTTCTGAAAACCCTTAGTCTTACACAATAACCGGAAGTATGATATACATTGGTGTCAGGAGCACAGATTTGGAATGCTGATCAGTGGCAGAAGGTTGAATCATAAGCCTACTAATCTGCAATGATTGTGACAGGGAAGTTCCGAAATTAACTACATGAGATTTTGAATTCGCAAGTGGTTCAAGCGGACGGAAGATCCATTTGGAAAGCTGTTGCACAATGCCTCGCGACCTTCTTCTGTTATTTATCATAAATACGCAAGCGAGTTATAACACGTTTTCTGGCCAAATACAATTCGTGCCTCTCATCCTATAGAACACATGGAATACAGTGAAGAGTCGTATCAGGCAGCAGAAATGCTATTGGTCTAGAGATACCTGATAGAGTGTTCCGGTGTCGTATCTTCAGTCATCAGCTGGTCCTATGCACTTTCGATAAATGAAATAATTGCAAACAATTAGGTTTGGTTGTACATATCATGGAGTAATTAAAGCTCAATATATTATGTCTCAAGAACAATATATTATGTCGTTAATGGGGTATGTTTGCCAGTTTGCATGTTTTGAGGGATGGAAAAGTAGTCTTCCAGGAAACAAACATTGTCATCATTTCCCTTATGCACCAGGTGATTTACTTTCAATTGAAAAATCCTTTTAAAATACTTAGCAGTTCTTAGCGTCCTAGTTTGTAATCACATTAGATGGTAAACATCTGTATTTATCTATTAATATCGAAAGAAAATTTTAGGTGTGTAAAGATGAAACAATTGTGGAGTTATAATTGACTCAACTGGGTTAGCCTTTTGTTTAATTCAAATAGTTTTTGCATTCGTGATTGAATACTACCTATTTGTACTATTTATACTTGCATGCTTTTGCCTTTCTTGAAGTTAATTAATGCATAGTAATTTATCTATTTTAATACACTTAACAGAAGTCTATTTAGCCATTTTGTCTGTTGTCTGACGTAACCCAACCCAAATAAAGAGTTCTTTCTCCCCCATGGTAGGCTAATTAACTTCGGAAAATTAACTTCTCTTTTATGATTATTGTAGTTTTTAAAGTGGTAACTATTTTGCTTGTATAACAATTTTACCTATAAAGTACGTGATTTCGCGTGTTGGTGACCAATTCGTTCATCGTCTTATTTCTTTTTCCCTTTCAACATGAATTGACTCTTCTTGGCAGTCTGCCAACGAGAGCTCTCCCTTTTATACTTGCTGGTTTCTTTCGCTAGTATAATAACAGTAGGTAATAGTTCCTTTAAGTTACAACATTAGCTTTCATTGGTTGGTTGGTTGGTTGGTTGTTTTTTATTAGTTTCGTTTTATGCATTTTGGCATAGTTCACTTAGCTTCTTCTTCTTCTTTTTTTTTTTTTTTTTGGTATTATTAATGTTGGTTGATATATATTAAAAAAAAAAAGATTTATCAACATTTTTATAACTCAGTTTTTTTTTTTTTTTTTTTTTTTTTCCCTCTGAAAGTCTACCTTGACTCCCCGATCTTGGAAAAACCCAGTTGGTTGTAATGTAATATTTAAATTAAAAAAAGTATTGTATTTTTCTGTTTCCATTAAAATTAATTCGCATTCATAAGGTAGTGTAGTCGAGAAAGTAGAAGGTTTTATGTAGGTAGATATACAAAAGTTTGGAATATCCTCCTGGGCATTAAAGATTATGGACTCCGCGCTCAGCAAATTTAGGCCTCACTCAATCTGAAGTTTCAAAGAAAATTACAGACACATAAGCTTATCAAGTGCATATTTGAACATAAAATCGAAAAATATTACGCAAAAAAAATAAATTAAAAGTAAATATTTTCTATTTATTTTTTATTTATATAACTGAAATTAAAATAATAAAATTCGGTTATCCATTATGTGGTTTAATATTTTCAAATGTTTTTGTTTTAGACAAGTCGTTTCATTGAGAAGAATTATCCCTCTCTCTATCAAACACACAAATCCATTTTATGTTATCTGTGTATTACTCTCATCAAAAACAGCAGTTCACCATGTTGAAGGCTTTTGTTGGTGTGTGTGCGTTTATGCAAGTATTAAAATTAATATATTTCAAAGAGGTGAATACATGACATTAGTTTTAATTGCCGCTATGTTGAATCGTATAAAAAACATTAATGTGAATATGAAAACAAAATCAAAGTTTAGAGAATGTCATTAAGACAGTCTCCGACCTTAAAAGATTCTTCATTGACGGAGTAGATGCTGTTTGTTGAAAAGTATTTTAATTGCAGCATTTAACGAATGATATTGATGAGTTAAGAAGAAATCGGTTCATGTTGCGAACTAGTTCGCTGATTGCTGTACTTGTTTCGTTGAAGTATCCATTGCCCGGGGAAGATAAAGGAAGAACAAAAATCCAGAAACTGCATCAATTTCTTCTTTCCAAACTTTCTTCCCCAGCAATCGCTGTATCATCTTGATATCAAAGAGATTGATGGAGCAGTTGGGGGGGAAAGGGGGGGGGGGAAGAAAACCTCGAGCTCCAGGAATGGAACGAACGCCAGAGGCAGCCGAAGAAATGAAGTAGTGCAAACGTCGTCTAGAGCGAAAATTGTAGCAATGGATGTTTGTCTCGTTGTCGAATTGACAGCTGTGATTGATCAACGTCCACGTGCTCTATAGATCTGATTGGCTACAAGGAGACACGGGGTTGCAGAGGAAAGCATACACACACACACACACACACACACACACACACAAACACACATTCATAGCAGTTGAATCAACTTGTCTTTTATATGGAGGGAGCCTGTGAGGGAATTTCGAGAATCTGTTCGGTGGGATGAAAAACCTATTCTTATCTGATGAAGATGGATCGCGTTTCATCCTCCTGGACCACGCGGCAAACCAAAACATGTCAGAAACACCCGTAAGAATAAATACTGAGCATATGCAGCAACAAAACCGATCTGTGGAGCCTTCAAAATCTTCTTGGGATAAGACATAAATAAAAAATCAAATCAAATATTCGTAGACAGTTTATCTGGAGAAATTGCATTCTGTGGTCTTCGCAATCAGATGGCATCATTCAAAATCTCGTAAGAGCTTTCTTAATTGCATAAGTGAATAATTTCTTCTCATTATGATATATTTTTCAACTTAAACGCAAAGAAAATGTATTACTACGAAAAAATCCGTTAATTGCATTATTGAGCAATTTATTAGGATTCGTTCACAGATTATGGAATGATGGGAAGAGGGGTAGCTGTATTTTGTTACAGTAGACCTATAATTCAGTTATACTTGTAACAAGTCCGTGGTGGGAATACATCGCCTAGTAAGTGAGTGTACGTGCGGTAAAATGTGCACATACTCCGAAGCGAAAGTGAAAAAATGGGAAGGTTTGGTGATGATTTTAAACCTTGAATGGTTTCTGTAAGCTCGTGTAAATATATTTTCGTGTATGTTCTTAATAGGATATTCCCTAAAAATTTTTCAAAACTGCAGAAGGTGATGTAATATGGATAATGCATTCCAGGATGGCAGCAACATTTATAGATGTAAAGGAGTTAGCTACTGTCCATACGAACATAGCACTGCTTTACCAAAAATTCGTGGTTGAAGCCAGCCAGCGGAGGAACACACGCAATTAATACATACAATAGACTAGCCTCATAAGTCCCTTAGATTCTTTGACGACCACTTAAGTCAAACACCAAAGAAATGCATTTAAAAAAAATTAACTGATGAAGTCACATCCTGATATTTTGAATTAGTTAAAATGGCGGTCTTTCATTGAAGGCTTACGAATACATCGTTACAATTTCAGATTTTTATTACCAGGGATGGTAATAAAAATAGTCGACCATAAATGGCAACACTATCGACAAGATTTTTTTTTTCTACGTTAGTACATCTGTCATAAGCATCCGCGTGAAATTTCAAGTCATTCTATCAAATAGTTTTTTTTATTCAGGTGTCTGAATCAAAAGTATTGTCTGTATCCCTTGAAATGGATAACATTGAGTGTTGTGCGGTTAAAAAATTCTTTGTGAAAGAAGGTTTAACGCCAAAAGAAATTCATTCGAAGTTCATAAAAGTTTATGGGCACTCTTCTCCTTCAGTTTCGACAATTAAGAAATGGGCTGCCGAGTTTAAACGTGGCCGTACCATGAAAATCTCTGAATAGTGCTTGGATCGTTTTAACAAGAATAAAATTGATTTTGTACGTCGAGTTATTACTACGAATGAGACTTGGATTCACCATTACACACCAGAATCCAAATAGCAGTCAAAACAGTGGACAGAAGCCGGTTGTTCAGCACCAAAGAAGACAAAGTCGATTCCATCAGCCGGAAAGGTCATGGAATCGGTGTTTTGGGATCCATCTTGTTTATTAGTTATCTTGAAAAGAGTAAAACAATAACCTGGGAATATTATTCTGATCTTTTAAACAGACTAGACGAAAATATTCGTGAGAAAAGACCCGGTTTGCAAAAGAAAAAAATCATCTTTCATCAGGACAATGCACCTGCCCACAAAGATGTTTTGGCAATAGGAAAATTAAGGGATCTGCACTATGAATTGTTGGAACATCCACCTTATTCCCCAGATTTGGCTCCCTCTGACTTCTGTCTCTTCCCAAAACTAAAACTTTTCCTCGCTGGTCAGCGATTTTCTTTGAATCAAGAGATGATTGCAGCTGTAGAGGGGTATTTTGAAGATCTACAGGGACGAGATAATGGCGCTGTAGCATCATTGGAATAAATGTATTAGGCGTAAGGGAGGTTACTTGTTGAAAAATAAAAATAATTTTGAAATTATAAATTCATTTTTTTTTATTACGCCGAGAACTTTTCAGACCACCCTCGTAAGTAAATATTTTTAATGTATGACTTATTCGTGTTTTCTTTATAATTCTACACGAAAGGTTTCAGACCTATGGTACATTTAGTACCGTGGATAGGCTTCGATAACGGGAACCTACTTTTAGCCTAATTTCAAATACTCCAGTATTCATTCAGAATCTAGCAAGATGGAAGCAGTTTCTTTACTTGGATTACCGAGCAATTTCTTCTTTTTAGCGACTAAACCGAAATGCTCTGACATCCATACAAAGAAAGATATAATAATATTCTTTAACACTATGAACATAAGATAAAACCATTTGGGGGGGGGGTTGTCAAAAAAAAATCTAAAAATAGATTTCCGCAAAGGAACAATCGTGTAGAGAGTTCTCTGCACAACTTTCACTCAACGAACAATGAGATAAGTTGCTATAGTAACAAAACAATTACCTTGATCATCCGCGTGCAACGGTTGATTCGGATCTGTACCCTATCATTTTCTGCCGTGCTACCCAGCTGGTTGCGTAGACGGTTTGTTTTCGCATATTTCGCCATCTGGACCTTCGCTTTACAAGAGGTCAAAAGGTTTCCCAGTGGATTATTTTGTTACGTTTTGGATGAAAATGTGGAATCAAGATTGGAATTAAACGTATTGAAACCTCTTGGTAATAACAAAAGGTTTCAATCAATCCATTTTATTCCTATCCTCATCATTAGGTGTTCGAGAAATTCGGCATTTATCTTTTACATAAAAATAGGCAAAATAGCCATAAAAATTAATAAAACTTAGGATTGAAATTGTTCAGCGGTGATCAAAATTAAATATACACTGGAATTCAATTTTGACACAAATTAAATAATTTTATTTTTATTCTAGATAGATGGATGTTTGTATACGATGGCTCATTTTATATACAGCTTCTGTTCATCACATCCATGCAGTGTTCAAATAAATATCGGTTTTGGATTTCAATTTCGATGCTAAAAATACTCGCGCTATTATGATAGTGATGTAGAACCTGCCAGTACAATAAGATTCATATAAATATTCTTTGTCAGAAGCTAATGTGCTTTTTCGGTGGCAAAGAGTTACGCCTTAAGAGACTCTTTACAGCTGTTCGAAGACCATGACACATCGTTCTTCTATTAGAAAAGACGGTTTGTACATTCTTGTCCTAACGAGAGAAATATTTATATGGATGTTTTCAAATGAAGATGAGCTAGATGATCGTATTGGAGATAGAAGAGAGTTTTCTTCCAGAAACTCGGGTTGTTTCATCCGCATACAGGCAAATCGGCCAAAGAATATCCGCAGTTAACAGACGAAAATGGTAATAGTGTGCGATATAAGTTACTGAGTACATTATTTTTTGATATAAGGAAGTTGTAATTCCTCTTTATAAGGCCTTGATACGCCCACATCTGGATTACTGTGTTCAAGTCTGATTCCCAGGGTTTCTTGGGAATGAAGAAGCAGTGGAGAGGATTCAGAGACAAGTGATTAAGATGGTCATTGGCCTGTGGAATGTTCCCTATGAGGATAAATTGAAGGTGTGTGGATTGTACAAGTTGGCTGACAGGAGAAAAAGAGGTGATAGGACAAAAATATTTAAGTTGCTTAAAGGGTTTTATAGGATAGATGCAGAGGGGAAATGTTTGAAATGTTTCAGCATTTGGCTAGAGAGACGAGAAAAAGCGGTCATCCCTGGAAGTTGAATAAAGGTGTGGTCAGTAGGGGGTATGAGGACTAGATTTTTTGTTTGGAGAATGGTGAATGAGTGGAATGGGTTGCCAGAGTCAGTTGTGTTAATGGATTCAAGGAGAGGTATGATAGATTGTGTGGATAGATTAGGTCTCTTCCGATGAGTCTTCGGACTCCATGGAGGTGCCCATACAGTAATAATAATAATAATAATAATAATAATAATAATTTTTTTTAAACATTTTATTATGTCTCAGTATAAATTACATACAATAATAATATTTACAATATTTACAATTAGGTTTATACAGAATTTTTGAATTTGGAATATTATAATAATAATAATAATATTTTTTTTTTTTTTTTAATTTTAAAAACGAATTATTTGTTTTTACAATGATAATGATAAGGTTTACTATCACACAGAGTATCTGCACACACACGATGAAAAACATATTATCTTTTCTGTAGTACGAAAATTCGATATACAAAATGCAGAGTACATTTTATAAGTATGAATATACATTTTTTTAAACTAGCTAAATATGGATTGGCACCAATGTGCACACAATTCACGATGCAATGCAGTAATGCAGCATACACATACAATTCAATAATAATAATAACAATATTTTTTTTTTTTTTTACATTTTATTATGTCTCAGTATAAGTTACATACAATAATAATATTTACAGTATTTACAATAAGGATTATACAGAATTTTTTTTTTATGTCTCAGATGAATTGCATACATAGTTGCTGTAGTAATTATATGTATATAATATTTATAACGCATTACAAGTGTGTATAACAGATACTTGCAAGTTAGTAATTTTCTTCCTCGAAGCTTAGCAGAGCTTATCTGAGGAAGATAATAGATGACAGAGGGTGGTGGTTTCATGGTTGTGTTCCTATAGTGGTCACAAGCCAGGTGTTGATTTTACTGTTTGTTGGTACGTGCTTGAAAGACTTCGACTACTATTACAGTTTAACTTTTTTTTTTGTGCTAATAGGGTTGGATTTAGACATGGTGTGTTTGTTTCTTTGTGTTCTTGTAGTGGTAGTTTTTTGAGAGGAGGGGTTGTCGTAGGTTTGTGTGTGTGTGTGTGTGTGTATGTGTGGTGGGGGAGAGAGAAACAGGAATTGCTCTAATTTTCATTCTCGCTATAATATTTATATAGTGCCTGTTTCAGCTCTCTGTATGTTCCTAGGTTTCTGTTGTCGAACGGCAGTTTGTTTATCATGTCAGGTACGTAGAAGTTTCGGGTGGCTTTGCTGTAGTGATTGTTGTACTTATATGTTATGTAGTTTGTTGACTGTGGTCTTGTTATTTGATATGTTGTTCTGGTTACTCTATATGTTGGGCTGTAGTAGTGTTTTAACATGACTGTGTAGTGGCGTAAGTGTTTCACCTTAAATATTTTGTGTTTTGTCCATGCTTCCTGCATAAGAGTGGGTTGTTCCCAGAATATCAGTTTTATCATTTTATCTTGCAACCATTGTAGCCTATATGTTATGTAGTTTGTTGACTGTGCTCTTGTTATTTGATATGTTGTTCTGGTTACTCTATATGTTGGGCTGTAGTAGTGTTTTAACATGACTGTGTAGTGGCATAAGTGTTTCACCTTAAATATTTTGTGTTTTGTCCATGCTTCCTGCATAAGAGTGGGTTGTTCCCAGAATATCAGTTTTATCATTTTATCTTGCAACCATTGTAGCCTGTTAAGTTTGTAGTCTGCGCAGAATGCGTATGATGTGATTGCATATCTTAAAATGTTTTCACATAATGCTTTATAGATTAGTATTTTTATGTGGGTTGGGGCAATGTCTTTTAATCTGTATAATTTGCTTGCTATTATCCTAAGCTTGGTATGTAGGTAGTTTGTATGGCTATTCCAACTTTGATCTGCATCGAAGTGAAGTCCAAGGTAGCGTGTTGCTTTCACCTGTGTGATGGTTGTGATTTTAGGTTCTGCACTTTGTGTATAGGAGGATGAATGTTTGATAGTGAGATATTTAGTTTCTATGGGCACGGTTTGGGGGTTTTTGAATATCATTAGCTTTGTTTTTCCAGGGTTTATATATATGCCGTTTTCGGTTAACCAGTTAGTGATTTGATTGATGTCGTGTTGCATATTTTCGTAAGCGATTTTTGCAGTGTTGCGAATGGATACTATGGCAGTGTCGTCTGCATACTGGAAGATTTTACTTTTTTAGGGGGAGTTGGCTTATGTCGTGTGTGTATATGTTAAATAGAATGGGAAATAGGACAGCTCCTTGCGGTACTCCACAGGTTACATGTACCTCTTTGCTGTGTGCTGATCCTATACTTGTGATGTGCTTTCTGTTTTTCGTGTATGCTTTAAACCACTGGAGTAGGCGACCTCCAATTCCAATATGGGTAAGTTTCGTTAACAAGGTTTTATGTGTTAGTGTGTCAAATGCTTTTGTTAGGTCAATGAATACCACTAATGTTATTCTGTTTTTATCCAATGCAGCGTTTATTAGATCTGTGAAATCTTCCAGGAGTGTTGCTGTTCCTTTATTTTTTTGAAAGCCATATTGTGATTTGGGTATGATTCGAAAATTTTCAACGTATGTGGAGAGTTTCTGATGTACAATGCGCTCCATGATTTGGTTGATTACAGGCAGCGTGGCGATAGGTCTGTAATTACTTATTATGTTTCTTTTTCCCTGTAATAATAATAATAATAATAATAATAATAATAATAATAATAATAATAATAATAATAATAATAATAATAATAATAATAATATACTTGTTTGTTTGGGTGGCATTTCGGCTTTCTTCCTCGAAGCTTCTGAGGAGCTTGTCTGAAGAAGATAATACATGGGCGATGGTTTCGTGGTTTTGTTTCAGTACCCATCCGAGCCAGGTGAAGATTATAATAATAGTAATAAATAAATTTAGTTTTGCAACCAGAGCTAACTAGAAAGGCGAAACGTGATTATCATGGTATAAAGATACTGATGTAAACACCCATAATTGTGAACTAAATCACCTAATACCACAGACAACATGATTACTTAATTTACTTATAATTAGCAAACTTCCATTCGCTAACTAAATAAAAAATATAATTTATTAACAATACGTTTTTGACAATACTGAAACTTCCATTGGTTAATGTGAGCAAGCAAGACCTATCTCTGTGATGATAGCTTGATGTCACCCATATATCAGTCAACAAACAAACAAATAAATTTTACTTTATTATATAGAACGATTGCAAAAATAAAAAAGCAAAGAAAAAGAAAAAAATTAACTAATGGAAAAATTAAGAAAATCAAATTGAGAATTCTATTTATTCTTTTGTAAAAACGTGAATTGGAATGCTTTTTAAAAGTCCTGGTGCATTGCGTCAACTTGTGCTACTCCAATTGAAGATATTAGGTTAATTTTTAAGCTAGTGTACTGAGCATTACTTTAATATTTATGTGAGTTTCTATTTATCATTATTAATTCATTGTCTTCTATAATACTGTTGTCGCAATCCATTTTTTACTTTGGGGTTGAATAATGAAAGATGTTTTAATTTTCACACAATCAGTTTTAGTAATGAATATGCGGATTTCAAAAGAACCACCAAATGCATCACATCTTTGTTTTATTGGTTTAAATAGCAAATTTTTGGTAGCTCCCAATAACTTAAAACTATATTTCTAGTGTATTAATTTTAATATATAGAAATTGGTGGGAATAATAGAAGGAGGCAGACTTTATTCACGCACGAATTGCATTTTTCAATTTAAAACTGAAGAACTCTCAGCTATACAATCTAAGTGGCACAAGTTCTGCAAAACCCAGTTAACTGCAACAGAGCAGACAGGATGATTTTAAACAGATTTTGGTCCACGGCCCTATCTACCTGTCAGCGTTAACAACAAGAATCACCATGAAGAGCGCCACTGTTGCTCTCCACTCACGTGACTGTCGTTGTTATGTAGGTCATTTTAGTATGTCTTCATTGATTGTGTAGTGTTTAATTTGTATACTAGATAAATGCGTAAAAAAGTACTGAATATTACAAATTTCTAAATGTGCCACATCTGCGTGGTACTCTCTTTCTGCCTATGGCTCTACATCCTAAATCGAGCCTTGGCATCCTGGATTTCAACCCTGTTTGTAGTATGATGTTGCTATCTTGATTAATGGTATCTATCCATCTTCCTCTTGGTTTTCCACTTGGTCTTTTACCAAGAATTGTACTATTTATTACTTTTTATACCATCCATGTGGCACAAGTCTGTTAATTAAGGTGTCAGTGCGCCTTACGATTGTATACAGTCCCGAAAAAAAAAAACATTTATTACTACAAATTCCTCTCCTTTATAATGTTAGTTAATGAGCACATTAATAAAATTTACTGCAATAAATTATTATATTGCAATAATATTATACTTTGTTTATCTCATATCAAATACAAAGCGAATACTTGCATGATTTCTTTTGTGATATGATAAAGATAAACTTTGAAAGGTCTCTATACTTCTTCCTTCTCTCATGATAACAAGATCAACAGGATTGGATATTCATTACACAGAAATGCACATAATAAACATCAAGATCAGTTTTATATTGAAATTTACTATAATTCCTTGACAGAAAATACAGGCTATCTATTGGGCAGAGACTTTATATGTATTCGAAATCACCTGTCTCCCTTATGATCATCACAACGCTAATTACGCTAATTAAGCCATATTAGTCTGTTCCAGTCTCATTATCCATCTACGAGTAATATTCTCTTTTTGAGATCTACCCTGCCTTCTCTTTCCAATTGGCTTATATTTTAGTATTTGTTTAGGATATCGGGTGTTGGCCATTCGGTTGACATGTTCAGTCCATTTTTGTTTATAATTGTTTAGTTTTTCTTCTATTGATTTTGTTTTTAGTTCTTTTAAAATGTCTTCGTTCCTTTTTTGATCTTATAATGTGTATTATGTAGTTCTTCTCATAAATCTCATTTCACTTATTTTTATTCTTTGTTTATCTTGTTTGTTTATTGCCCAAATTTCACTGCCAGATAATGTGGGCACTGCTAAAGTATTGTATATTTTCAAGCGTACTATACTTTTGGTACTATATTTGGATTGAGTGTTCTATTTAACAGGCCTAGAATCTGTAAAAATGTTGAAGTTTTTAATTTTATGCCTTTTCCCCTTCATGTGATATTTCACATCTAAGATAACTGAAATTATTTATATGCTCTATGATTTTATTATTAATTATTCTTTTACTTCGAACTGGAGTTGGTCAACAAAATGCTATTGTTTTGGTGTTTTTAATCTATGGATATTTCATTCCAAGCTGTTCTACAGTAACGTTTAAATTATATATTGCTCTATTATTATTATTATTATTATTATTATTATTATTATTATTATTATTATTATTATTATTATTATTATTATTATTATTATTATTAATTGTAATAAACGTATTGTCTTGCGATTTAAATGCATCGCAAGACAATACGCCAATCTTTCTATCTGAGTATTTAACACTTTTCAATCAGAATCTTTTGTACCAAGCAAGAAAAGAAAAAACAGAAAAAAAGTATCAATTTTTATGGATCAAAGACGGTAAAATATTCTTGAGAAAGTCACAGACTTCAAAGTCGATACAAATAAAAAGCTCGGAAGATATAGACAGGTTGCCAGAGTGAAACAAAAGACTCCAACTTAGTTCAAAAAGAAGATCTCAACACAACAAAAATGAATGTCAACCATCAGATAGATGTAATTACACCAGAATACATCAGTAATTGTATTTTCGAATCGCTTGATGCATGGAAACAAAACACAGTACAAGCGAGAGGTCTCTCAATCTTGCATATTAACATCAGAAGCATCCGAAAACACTGGTTATTATTATAGGCTTATCTGAGGAATTAACCTGATGTTATTGAATTAATTCTTACAGAAGTATCCATAACTAATGAAGAAGCGACTGCTTTCCAATTTCCAGGCTTCCAACAACATAGATCATGCCGCCAAACAAAAAGAGGGGGTGGAATATTAATATTTATCAAACATAAATTAATAGCAAAAGAAACGGCCCATCAGTTTGAGCATGCTGAAATCCTCTGCCTCGAAATCACTAATACTACCAATAGACAGCATCCCATAATACTAAATGCTATTTACAGGCCACCAAACCTAAACATGATAAAATTCTTGCACGAACTCAATTGCTGGCTTTCACACCAAGAAATATGCTCAACCGAATACCTAATGATAATTGGCGACATAAACATAAACATTGCAAACGAAAACCAGAACAACACTGTACAATACCTAGACACACTATCCATGTACAATCTAATACCAACAATAACATCATGTACTAGAGAAGAAATATTCGGAAATACTATCACTGCCTCCTGCCTAGATCATATAAACGTCCGAACACCACCAAACAGTTACACTGCATCAGTCATAAAGTGCAAAGTAGCAGACCATTACTTCACCGCTCTAAACCTGCACACCAAGACAATATCCATACAATGTCCCACAGAAGAAAAGCGACAGAAAACAATAATAGACGAAGAAATAGTCAACCACGAAATAAGAAAAACAAACTGGGAACACCTGGCATCAGATTCAGCAGATATCCTATACAACAACAACATTAAACTCACACTGGAGGAAATATATAAGAAAGCTACAAAGAAAATCCGAATTCGTTCAAAAACAACACAAATTCCTTGGATAACACAAAACTTAATCCTAGAAATGCACAGAAAGGACGCTTTATGGAAAGAATTAAAGCGATATCCAAATAACACAGCTTTAAAAACTGAATATAAGATAACAAGGAATCGCCTTACAACACAAATCAGAAATGCAAAAAGAAGCTACTACAGAGACAAACTAACCTCTGCACAAAACAACATGAAACAAACCTGCCATCTGATCAATGAGATGCTAGATTTTGTTCCCAACACCACCGCCTCCGAAACCATAAAACACAGCTTCAAGAAAGACGCAAAACCTATCCAACAACTAGCAAATGACTTTAACCAATACTTTGCAGACTCCATCCAAGAATTGCACAGAAATATTCCCCCAATCACAAAACGAGACCCTCCACTTGGACCACAATCAAAACAGGCATTATGGTTCCCAACCATAAAAGAAGCAGAACTTCTGTCTGCAATAAATCAAATCAAACCAAACAAAGGCACAGGAATAGATGGTATCAGACCTAAAGATATAAAGCAACATGCAACTAGTTTAAGTCCTATCCTACTAAAACTAATAAATAAAATATTTAAAACAGGACAGATACCAAGTATGCTAAAGACCGCCATAATCACACCCATATACAAACATGGAAAAAGAAATTTAATCAGCAATTACAGACCCATAGCAACATTACCAATTATCAATCAAATTATGGAGAGGATCATACTGAAGAAACTCACAGCATACACTGAGATCTTTCATATTATCCCCAAAACACAATATGGTTTTCAGAAAAATAAGGGAACAACATCTCTCTTGGAAGACTTTACAGACGTAATTAATACCGCCTTAGACAAAAACAAAATTGCCATGGTAGTCTTTATTGATCTAACTAAAGCATTCGATACACTTACACATCAAACCTTGTTAGAAAAGCTGAAGCATGTTGGAATAGACGGGCCTCTTCACAGGTGGTTTACAAACTACCTTCAAAATAGAAAGCATATCACACGTATCGGGTCAAACCGAAGCAGAGAGCTACCAGTAACCTGTGGAGTACCACAGGGAGCTGTACTCTCCCCAACTCTATTCAACATTTACACGCACAATATTAATCAGCTACCACTCAAAGGTAAGATATTCCAATACGCAGACGATACAGCAATAATATCCATCCTAAATAACGCAAGCATAGACCAAACAAATATGCAACATGACATAAATCTGATCATAGACTGGCTCACGAAAAACTCCATACACCTAAACTCAGAAAAGACAAAATTAATGATATTCAGAAATCCACTGACTCGACTAGTTGATAACAAATATATAACCATCCAACATCCACTTTCCAACACAAAAAACACACAGAACAGCAAAACCACTACAATCACTCAGGTTGAAACAATACGATACCTTGGAATTTACTTCGATGCAGATATGAACTGGAATAGCCACATAAATCACCTGCACAACAAACTCCGAACAATAAGTGGCAAACTCTACAGGTTAAAAGACATAGTTCCCACACGCCTAAAAACACTAATATACAAAGCACTATGCTAAAATATACTAAGATACGCTATAACAACGTATGCTTTCTGTGCACCCTACAAATTAAATAGATTAATGTCGCTACAGTACAAAATGATAAAACTGACCTTTTGGGAACAAAGAGAAAATAACGACTTTATATACACTGCAATGTCAGAACACAAAATACTGACTGCAAAACATTTATGTCACTATGCAGCTTTGCTAAAACATTATTTCGATGCCAACTACAGGACAGTCAGAAATACATACCGTATAACAAGACCTCAGACTACTAATTATATCACATATAAATACAATAATCACTACGGAAAGGCCACGCGAAACTTCTACATCTCAGACATGATAAACAAATTACCTTTTGAATATAGAAACCCTACAAACTACAATAGCCTGAAAAGAGCTCTAAGGACATACTATGAACAAGAAACATGCACCCAAAATACCATACAAACTTAATGAAACACAATATATTTGTTCAGGCTTCCAGTTCAGCGATGCATCAATGCATTCCAAGTTATTGTGTGTGTGTGTGTGTGTGTGTGTGTGTGTGTGTGTGTGTGTGTGTGTGTGTGTGTGTGTGTGTGTGTGTGTGTGTGTGTGTGTGTGTGTGTGTGTGTGTGTGTGTGTGTGTGTGTGTGTGTGTGTGTGTGTGTGTGTGTGTGTGTGTGTGTGTGTGTGTGTGAGTGCGCGCGCGCGAATTTCTCAGTCACAGATTTCGTAGCTTCACAACACAGCAAAAAAAAAAAAAAATTCATAATAGCATAGCCAACTGGTGTCGTCCTCAGATAAGCTTACATATAAGCTTCGAGGATGAAAGCAAAGAAATTAGTTCTCATCCAAGATGTATCATATGTAACCAAGTGCATGTAATGTACGCATCACATGAAAACCAGAGTATGTAACGTATGTATTATATGTAAACCAATGCACGTAATGTAACACATGTAAACAAATGTAAGTAATGTATCATATGTAATCAAATGTAAAATGTATGTAATGTATATAATAACTGTAACAAATGTATGCAATGTAATACAAAAATTTAATTAATTAATTAAAAAAAAATTATTATTATTTACTTATTAAAGATCGGCAGAATAAGAAACACAAGTAAATATAAAGACTGCATTTGAAAAAAAGGCCAAAAGTAAAATTTTCTCATCTTCACATTTTTTTTCTTTTATTTGCTAATTGCTAACAAGGAATCAAAAACCATCCTGACTAATAAATTGAATAAGGTTTTTTACCTTGGGTATATATTATATATTATGTTAAAGATACCAAGCAATTTTATAAGCTAGGTTTTTAATCCTTTTTCCCAGGTAAGCAAACAGACAAGTAAGTCAACTTTGCGGCTCATGCAAATACAAATTTGCATTAGCCGCAAATGCAAAACACATTTCCTTGCGGAGATGTATGATGCTGTACATTAAGGTAATGGTCACTACCCATACCGGTTTTGACCTTTATTGAGGTCTCTTCAGCGACTCCACCTTTACCACGAGTTGCCTAGTGTTGCACTACATGCAGCCGCAAACTTGACTTACTTTTCTGTTTGTTTACTTGGGAAAAAGGATTAAAAACCTAGCTTATAAAATTGCTTGGCATCTTTAACATAATAATAAATTGTATGTTTAGTTTACGTTGTGGCACTAAAGGTGTTAATCGAGTGTTGGTGCCTAAGGGCATTCTCCTACGGGGTTGGAGTCGTGCTGTCTGTTCTGTGGAGGCGCAGTGACCAATGAGAACAATTTGCATCGATGTTTCACTTTGATGACTGTTCGATTCTCACAAACAAATGATGAAAAGAGCGTGAGAAGAAATCATTGGCAATTTTTCCTTTGTCGTAGCGAGTGACACTCCTTTATCCGCTGGATTTACATCTGTGCTAATATTAAGCTTAGTTTAGCCTCCGTTCCCAGGTCATTTCGCTTATCTTGCAACGAATGATCAAGTTCCTTCATAACACATGCACTGCTACTTTGATTAACTATGTGTGAATCAAGTGGAAAGGATTAAACTTTAAGTGTGACGGCTTAGAATTAATAACCGCCACCACTCAGTCATCCATGAGTGAACTCCGAATTAATAAAGAAAGAAACAAGAAGAGTGATTGGTAAAGGAAAAGAAAAGATGGATATGAAGGAGGATATGTGATGCAAGTATCCTGAGGAAGGGAAGTGTTATCGTGAGATTATAAATGCATCCCAATCTTAATAAATGACTTTTTCCTTCCTCGTGATATACACGAGTTTATCTACAAAATCTTGCATTGTTTAATATAAAAACTACGCACAACGGATTTGCATAAAACCAAACAAGAAAAAAGAATTAAATATCATGTTTAGAACAAAGAATTGCACTCCTCTGTTGCTGTCCGATAGGTGGCATCTCATTTTAACTTTTTTTTTTTTTTCCTGAAGAATATGATGCGTTAGCACTGCGAATGTGGATACGTTTGTTTGAGAGTTCGTCATGCGAATGACTTTGTGAATTCGGGGGAAAAAAAAAGGCGAAAAAAACATTTAATTCCAAAGAGTATGAAACATTTTAATTATTATTAACTCACTAATAGTTAATGGAACAATGACTGGAAATTTTCATTGCAATTCATTGTGCAAATATGATTTCGGCAACTAAATAAAAACTAAGTGAATTGAGTGAATTTTGATTTTAAGTATTTATATGTGAATTAACTCAAAGTGATGCGTTTTTTTTTTTTTTTGCTATTCATAACTACACTATTTACATGTAACGCTATGTTCCAAATTTACCGCCAAAATTTATGTCGTCTGCTTCACATAGCATTTTGCTGATCATGTCACGTGCAATTGTTTTCTTACTTTTTTATTTTAAATTATTTTCCTAACCTTTAATTATGAGTAAAAGAATTAGTAGGCAAAAAATAGAAGTGTGAAAATGATTCGAAAGGTAATCTGATTGGAAGAAAAACTTGAAATAATAAAGAAAAATGAACAATGATGAAACCGGCCTTTTTTCGGACGCGAATGCCTTCCAAGACTTTTTTAGCCAAATCAGAGAAATCTCAGCCTGGTTATAAAGTCGCAAAGTCGAATGAAATCACTGCTAGCAGTCTGCGAGCCGTTTGGAAGCACATTCTTCCACATTATACAAGTGATTTTAGAGGCTTTTCAAATGAATCTAAGTTAATTAAATCTCATTCTGAGAAGTTGAGTGATTCCGACCTGCTAAATTTAGATGCACAGCAGGAAGATCCTGAAGAATTTGAAGAAACTTTAATCACAATTTGAAAATAGTTTTCTGACAATCGAAGTTTTTAAGCAGCAATTCTCAGAGACCGACCCTGGTTAAGAGAGAACCAGGGTCGGTCTCTCGGCCCTGGTTTGTTGAGAACTAGTCCCTGAGACATACCCTAATTCTTTTATAAAAAAAACTTAAGTGTCAAAAAAGAAATCTGAGGAACGTATTATACATTTTCCCATAGGTTACTATATTCGATTGATGCGCCTGTTTTAAAGAACGCATTAGGCGCATTAATCGAGGGATTGCTGTATACGAGTGCATCTTAACCGCTGCTTGTCTTGGAACAATCATCGCTCGAAAAACGATACTATTATATCCTTTTGGATCTTTGTGATATCTTACTTTTTCTCGTGGATGCAGTTTTTACATTCTTGATACACTGTGTTAGCGTATAGGACTACACTCATCTTTATATATCGATAGACTAATATCGTCTGATGTCAAAACTTAGTGTTATGGCATTTTATGTGGCTTTGATTCATTTGTTATTAAGTGTAAAGTGTGTAGTTGGCTATTCATTGAGGGCGATGGGGAACCAACAAATTTCAAAATTAGCTTTTAGTATAGCCTAAATAGAAATATTCGAAGGAGAACACACACACACACACACACACACACACACACACACACACACACACACACACACACACACACACACACACACACACACACACACACACACACACACACACACACACACACACACACACACACACAAGCGCGCACTCATACACGGATTCACTACTTGTTCCATTACAAATGCCATTTTTCTAATTCTATTTCTTCTGTCGTTTTAATTATTTCCTCCGCACTTAAGTGTAATGACCCATTTCTCTCTCTTTCTCTCTTTCTCTGTCTGACATCGTATGCTTGAAGACCGATAAATCAGAAAGAGCTTCCGTTTCGTGCCAAGTGTCCATTAGCTTGCTGGGTTTGGTGCAGTAAATGAGCCAGACTGACCTCACAGCTAGGAACTCACCTCTGGCAGTAATAGGAACGCAGTTTTGCGGGAATAGAGATTTAATTGGAAGAATGGGCAGAGCTGGAGGCCACTGGAATTAGCATATGTGCAAATGAACTAATGCAAAGACATTAATTCTCACTCTCTCTCACTCTATTGACAAAATTCAAATACCCGAGAGATTAAGAGAAGTCAGCTTTCAGACTAGTACGATAGGTGTCGCCACTAATTTCATTATCTTCTTTGAATCTATTACGAGTAGCTTCAAGTAATTTTTTATGAATATCCTGGCATACTCTACAGTAGCAATGTTTCAACTTTTCCTAGACTTTCTTTTTAAAAGTATTTTTGCTAACCACCCTCTTCATGAAGAGTCTGTGATGTCACTTTCATGTGATCAAAGAAACAACGTTATAGAAGAACTTCGCCTGTGTTTACGAAATATAAGAAATACTCATTTGAATCGTTTGTTTCAGGTTATATAAAGTTAAGTAAAAGTTTTTAAATAGGTGGGCTTCGTTTAAATCAAAGTGAGCCAAAAATAAAAGTGGAAAGTCTACTCAAACGTATAATGTTACTGAGGCTTTTTTTTGATTTTTTTGAAGGAAGGAAACGCCGACAATTAAAATGTAATTTTTATAGAAAGTTAACAAAATTAAATGGAAATATTTAACTACCAAAAATAAATGAAAAATAACACTGTGAAACCAACAAAAAACTAAATAATAAATTTAAACATATATATATATATTTATTTATTTAGAGATAATTAACTCATTCTAAAGAATAATTTCACTCATTCAGGTAATTGCAGGTCTTCAATCAACAGATTATATTTAGAGTTCTAAGATGTCAAGGGCATCTTAGAAAACTAGATGTACTTGACGTCAATTGAGCCTAACACCCAAGATGAACATACTATCGTTGAACTATTAATGATCATTTTTTCTCTATTATTATTATTATTATTATTATTATTATTATTATTATTATTATTATTATTATTATTATTATTATTATTATTATTATATCCCACGTTAAATAGATCCCACATTTACATTCAAACAAATTATAGAAAAAAGAATAGAATTTAAGTTGTCAACATATATATGGTTTTCCAGGATTATAAGAAAGCATACGATCACATCAACAGAACAAAATTAATCAATATACGGTATGAATTGAAAACTCCACCTCAAACCTCAAAAGCAGTAGCATATATAATGAAAGAAAGCTATATTAAAATTAAAATTAATAATGAAACAACCGAAAAAATTAAAACCAATAGAGGTCTCATTCAAGGAATCTATATGGGAAAAAAAATTCAAGGGAATGCAGAAAAAACAAAATCATAGGAATTAAAATAGGAAATAAAGAATAAACCTGCCTTTTGTATGCTGACGATCAAGTTATTTTTGCTGAAAATGAAGACCAATTACAGAAAAATCTACACAACATCATCATCATCATCATCATGCGTATCAAGGATTTAGGCCTAGCATGGCCTGTTCCGCCCTTTGAAGTCATCGTTGAATCGTTTAAGAGAACGTCCTGGTTTTCTTTTTCCTAATGGCTTGTACTTTAAGGCTTGTTTTGGTAATCTTTCTGTTTTCATTCTTTGAACGTGTTCCATCCATTTATGTTTATATTTTTTAATTTTTTCTATTACTGGTTCTTGGTTTAATTCTTTCATAATTTCTTCGTTTCTTTTGTGATCAAATAGAGTATACTTTGCAGTTTTTCTCATAAACTTCATTTCTGCTGTTGTTTGTCTTTTTGTTTTATTGTCCAGATTTCGCTTCCATACATTAAGACTGGTAGGGCTAATGTATTGTATACTTTTAGTCCGGTTTGTTTTTGAACTAGGTTTGGTTTAAATATACAGTTAATTACATTGTTATTTTTAAATATTTTGCAATTTTTACGTTTATATCTTTTTCATCAACGCTGGAAAAATCTACACGTATTGAACAAAACAATAGAACAGTATAACATGAAGATCTCAATAAATAAAACGAAATCAATAAAATTTCAAGGTAAAGAAATTAAAAGATGCAAACTAGTCATCCACAACAAAGTAATGGAACAAGTGAACAAATTTAATTATCTAGGAAATTACATAAGCCCCAAGTGGAGAAATCGACATTGCATATAAAAACCAAAAATTCCTAGCAGTCATCGGAATTTTGAACAGACACTTCAATAAATAGATTTCTAGAAAAACCCAAATAAAACTATATAAAATAATAGCCAAACCAATTCTGAAATATGGCAGTGAAACATGGACTTAGGGAGAACGAGATAAAAGACAAGTGGAAGCTCCAGAAATGAAGTTCCTAAGACCTCTCGGAGGCTATAAAAGAATAGACAAGATAAGAAATTAAGAAATAAGAAATTATCCATAATTAGCATAACAGAAGATATCACAAACTGTAGAAAGAAATGGAAAAACCATGTAGAAAGAATGAATGGGTACAGATGGCCAATATTGCCTGGAAATATAAACCAAAGGGACACCGATCAAGAGGATGACCCAGGAGCGAGATGGGCAGAAGAATTTTTAAACCCTTGAAAACGTTACAGACAAACAATTGCCTAACACGCGAAGCCAAGAAAAAGAAGATTATTATTATTATTTACTATTTATAACCAATATTTATGAGCTGTATTTAAGCGATTTGGTCTCTCTCGCTCTATCAAGAGCCAAAGTTGTATCCTGACAAACTTATCCAAGTTACTAAAATTATAGCAGCTAGTTATATCGAGACATTTGTTATTTTGAAGTGAAAGTTTTTATCAAACTATGAACTAATGGTTCAGTTTTGAAAATCAAATGCTGATCATGATTTTACTTCGTCTCTGAAGGACATCAGTTAGCCACAAATGCATTTATTCATTTTTACAGATAACGAAGTATTCGAAGAGGGGACTTGAGCACTGATACTGAAATTTTACGCGCGCACATATACACACATGTCACGTGATTCTAATCCACGATCGCCGAACGAACCCAAACGATATCTGGGGACGAAAGAAAATCGATGTTGTGCGCGTTATAAAGATTCCGAAACTCCAGTGTAAGGTACGCTCCCACTTCACCTGAGATATTTTGTTATTGTGAGCGATTCCTTGCCAACATCGCAATTTTGTGAACACCTGACGCTTTCACTCGCTTCTGACAGACACTACGGTGTCTGCTTCGGATAACGAACCCTATGGTACCCTATATGAACTAGTTGGCAGTCGAAGAGAATGTATACCTAGTGGAAAAAGTACTATCTTGCTTGGTTTTAATTTGGGCCCCACAGTGAAGTATTGAATCATCTCTAGACTGCTAGGATTTCGATGCAAAGACCATTCAATATATATATCTGAAGATGAATAAACTAGCATCATATCAAACAACATATAGAATTATATCTAAACTATTGATTACATAGACGAAGGCAAAACAAAGTCCTTGGGTGAAAATTGTTGGAGAAGAGAGCGAAATGCATCTTTGGGTTTGCTCATCTCGGTGATGAGCAAGCTGTGGTTGCTCTTATGTTGCCCAATAGGAAAATGTCATTGTAAATTGCGTTTTCTATTTAAATTTTTGTTTTTTTATTTAGAATACAGAAGTATGGTTAGCTAAACTCATACAATTGAGCCAGATTAATGTAAAATTTAAAAAAAAATGGGACATTCATCCAATTTTATATGTGGTCCACTCATAACGAGTTTTAATTTTCAATTATCTGTTGACGATTTCTCCAAAACGGCCAGCACACCGTCATGTTCACTGTTAGTGCATTATGTACATTTCTTTCATTTAGTTGTTGTTTTATCTTTTTTTTATAATTCATAATTTTGGTTGTTTATAATTTTATTCGTTATATTTATTTATATTTCTTTTCTACTATTTCATAATTCAATACACACGTGTTGGTTCTTATCTTCCAAAAAGTTTTTAATCTCACAATAATTTTGACTCAAGATGTCTAAGTATGTTCAAATGTTTTCGATTTATAGCTTAATTAAAATTTCAATTACTGATAATTTAATTAGCAAACAAAACTTAATATGTCGCCTACTATTAGTATTTTAAGGGTAGTTCCATTTCTATTTATAGGCTTAGCTATTCAAACTTCTCTGACTTATCTCATGTGCAATATTTTCAGATTTTTATTTAGACTTTAATTAAGCTATAAATGGACCTCAGTACTTCTCTTAAAAATAATAAATCGTGTATTGAACAAATATTTGTTAAATTATTTATTGTTCTAAAACCTCGTTTCCCACTTTATCTGAATTTACACTTGACACTTTTAGTCCCTATCCATGTTGATTCAAAGTTAAAATTAAGAATAGTTTCTTTAACTATAATATACTATTAAAAAAAAATTGAAAATCAGCGATTGTAAAAATCGTTGAACTTTAGACCCAAGTACGCTTCAGCGCTGATACCGGTTTTATACCTTCAACTTTTTGTGTTTTTAAAGAGATGATTATGAGCTTTCACTTAACGTACATAATTTCACATCAGTAAAACGCGTCCTAGCGGAGTACATCGGCGATGCTGATGTGTCCCCTGAGTCTAAATAATTGCACAGTTCAACCCAACCCTAATGCAAACTCATTATGGAATCAATGGCGGCTTCAACGTCTTTGCAAGATCAGATTACTTTTAATTTTTTTTCACAAACAAACCTGTAAATTTTTCCTCAACATGCAAACAATTATTTGTGTTCTTTGGGGACATTTTTGTTTGATCTAAACAAATCCCACCAATCGAGCTATCATTTGTACACACACACACACACACACACACACACACACACACACACACACACACACACACACACACACACACACACACACACACACACACACACACACACACACACACACACACACACACACACACTCTTGAACACCCTTTTAAATCTCTTGTCAAAAGACAAATGCATGTGGTATGGCGTAGTATGAAATTGGTCTACTGATTTTTTTTTCTTCTCATTATTATGAATGGAGAAGGGCATCTACGCGATTTGGATAATACCTGCTAGAAGCCAGTCTCATACAAAATAGCAGACTTGTTTTCTCCCAGAATTATAGTCTTATTTTTTTATCCCCCAATTTACAGACATAATATAGTACTCTCACAGCCGTAGCTGCTTCAGTCATAATTCCAAACAAATGAATATCCAATCTATGCCGATTCAAGTGATACTCAATCTCCTGCGACACTGCAAAGTTTGCTATTATTGGAGTGAGCTAATGGACTGGGCTGTTCAGGGAACTCGATCTTAAGTCGACTGAGTGCTTATGGCAGGGTTTCCCCAAACTGTTTTTAGGTTCCGCGAGAAGTTCCTGGAATTCGTCATTTTAATTTTCTAATAATTTTTCATGAATAAATATTTTATGGTGGAAATATTCTGAGGAGAATAATATTCGTGAATATGTCAAAAAGCTCAGACCCAGAACACCTAATAACATCTGTGTAGCAAATGTTAGTAACCAAGCCGTGTATTTTTAAACGTGGAGGAATTCATGAATTATCGTTAATTTTCACACATCGAAACCTTTCAACATTTGGGAAAGGGAATACCGCTGTTTATGATCGGTCATAAAAATTGCCTGCAAGCCGATTACAACAATGGGCGGCGTATCCTCTGTTCTCAAAACTGAGCGAAATAACATCAGTGTCGCAAATGTTAATGACCAATCAGCAAGGAAGTATGAAGAAAATTTTTCCACTAAAATTGAAGATCAAGGTAGTCTGTATCCGGTTCTCAAATCTAGAAATACTCAATATTTTCTTCGCAAGTTCGTATTGTAGGGTGAAATTTTCGAACCGTAGTGCCGTGATTTTTTAAAAGTCATAGGCCTGCATATTTAAATTTTAATATGAATAAGAGACAAGGGACTTTGTTTAATTTTGGTATTAAGAAATCTCTTATTGAAGGTGTTTGTGACGGAGCAGATAGTGACTCATCCATCACCAGCCTAGAAAGCGATCCCAGGATGTACAAAAGGAGGGGAAAACTACCAGCACACAGGAGAAAAAGTCTGCATTCACTCGTAAGTAGTTATAATAATATTACACATTTTTGGTGATCAGAATTGGATATGCCAATGAAAATCAGCACAAATTAATTTAGTGATGTTTATGTTCAATTGATGTTTAATTATTAATTAATAATTAACCTTGAGATCCCCACCCTACTTGAAAGATTTCCATGCTTGATATTTAAATTGAGATAATCCGAATTCCAGGATTCTTACTCATAGCTACTTACATTTCTAATTTCTACGTTTCCGACATTAGAGGGCGTATTCAATGTTGTTAACCTTGTTAATTTCACGGTCAATAATACAAGGTTTCAGAGATTGTTTATTATTATTATTATTATTGGTCATTTTTTATTAATTAGTTTATAAATGATCTTAGTTTCTGTTTGACGTGTCTAGTGGTGCAAATTGTTTATGGTCGTTACAAGACTTCGCAATTTCAAGTTTGCATGAATAAAAAAAAAAAATGGAAAGAAAGAAAGAATGCAGTTTTGAATGTTAAGGAAATACTTCGCTTCTTTCCACGCTTATATAATGTAAGAATATTATATTTTATCTTAAATATGTTTTCGTCTTCTTTGATATGATCTTACATAGATTTTATTTAGCTTTCAGTTGTATCTACACGTCAGCATTAATAACAGAAATCATCACGAGGAGCGCCACTGTCGCCCTCCATGCACGTGACTATGCTGGTTATCCAAATCATCGTTTCTTGTCTTCGTTGGGTGTTGTTAAAATGTCCTTTATAATGCTAGAAGCTAGCGAAACGTCGATTTGTAAATAGCTGATGTTAGTTCAGTAAAATATTTATTTGCATTCCACTTTCTAGGTTATTTTCTACTCCAGAAACATCGATATAAGTTAAATTAATAAAGCTAGTTCATGAATTGTTCACATTATCGGATCCATTCATGCAGGATTTTGTTTTTTGACAGAGAAATGTTTTTTTTTTTTTTTCAAGCTTGCTGAAGACTAATTCTATTAAATCCCATGAACACTTCCTACAATTCGAGAAATGTTCGCTAAAAAGCTGACTTTCTATTTTAGTTCTTAGTAAGTGAGATGTATTCTTCACTTGCATAATGAAAGAAGAACACGGCTAGGACACGTGGGGGGGGGGAGAACAGTTATGGGGAACATCGTCAGTGGGATGTGTTGTTACGCACGCGTCAGTGTATTTCTACACCAAATGCAATTGCTACCTTCTGGACAATTTAGCTCCATTTGAGTTGATGACAACACCAGTTTCCCTAATGGGGGAAAATGGGAGGTTCTAACTGAGGGGACTGTGATTCCACTCACGTCGACCTTCGGAGACAGCCACCAGATCAGGGAAAAAGGAGGGGAACAAGCCTGTGCGAGAAACATAGTCGCTTACGAGGTGGTCTTGTAGCGCGACGCTAAAATATGACACTTATCTCTGTCCTTAGAAGAACAGTTTCTTGTTAACTCACTACTGCTTATCGTCCCAAGGATACGACTGTGGAATTCCAGATGATTGGCGACATACCTGAGCAGGTGATCATCTCATTGCTTGGGACTACAGCGGTAACTCGTACTCCCATTAATGGACAATAAACTGCCACAGCTTTGCAAGGAGAGGCTTGTCGGTTTTCTTTGAAAGCTGCCTGATTAAGGAGTGAGGGAAACTGTCGGAAACATTCTGCTCCTTCTCCCTCCCTCTAGGGGCATGAGCGCTTTTAAACAATTGTTTTAGTGTTAATAACGGATGGGGTCTAGCTAACAGTCCTAATTACGGTGACGTCACAGAGGCAGATGTTTGTGTGGGATAAAAGATTTTCCTAATTTTTTTCCGTCGAGGTAACAAATGCCCGGATGCTCGCGCAGTAGCTTAGTTGGTCTCGGCAGGCACGGGTTCGTTTTTAAAACAGTAACCACCCCCCTGCCGAACAAGACAACTGTCAGTCCCGTTTACTTGCAATCAGAAGCTGATTAAAATTTTAACCAACCACTATCATTTCCGCTCGCTCTCCGAGAATATTCGTGCTTGCTTAGTTACCAAATTACACTCGAACTTATCTGATGGAGGGAGTTTCCGGAGTTATCGATATAGCAGATGACCCGGTGACCTCCGCTACTTCATTACGTCGCTTAGGTCGGAGGGACTTCATTAGGACTCCGAACACGTGACCGCGACATCCTCCTGTAATTAGTTGCTTGCGAAATCCCTCTAGAAAGACGGAGGTACATCGGAAAGGGTGCAGCTTGATGCTCTTTCCCCTCCCCCCTCAGAACCACCTGTAGGGGGCGCTGCTTCATCGCATAACGGACTTCGCTTTTTTCCATGCAGTGTCGTGTGTGTGCCTCGAGTGCATTGAAAGGACGCATAACTAAAAACTTCCATGCTTAGATTGTTTTAAGCGAAGATAAATTTACATAACTGATATAAGAAAGCCAAAGCAGCCTATTGATGCTGTCTTGCGTCCTGCATGTACTGTTATAGAGACCTTTGTCCCTTATCCGCTCCCACTCTCAAAACTAACAGTATATATGGTAAAACAGTAAAAGGTGATACAAATATTTAATATAGTACGCCCACAGATTCGAGACCCTTCGACACTTCTGCGCATGTCAACAGAAGGAGAATCCATTCCGATAATAGGATAATCAATCGGTATTGTGGGATGAGTTGTTTATTATTACACGTCGGAAAATTAACTTCTCTTTTATGATCATTGTAGTTAAGTATGTTACTTGTATAACAGTTGAAAAATTTGACCTATAAAACACGTGATTTCGCGTGTTGGCGACCAATTTCTTTCTCCCCTTCAGCATGAATTGACTATTCTTGGCAAGTGTCCAAGCGAAGCTCTCTAAAGTGTGGGCATACAATTACAGCGTATACTTTTTTGCTCATTGAAAAAAAGAAGTACAAAAAAGAAAGCTGAGAATGACAAATCTTAAGAACTTTCTGATATTTTTGTCCATATCAAAATCTTCACATAAGACGAGACTTCCCTTATTGGGAGCAGCCTCTAATCTTTCTTGGCATAAGCATGTTACAACTGTCGTCTCCTCAGCATCCTAGAAATTAGGTTTTCTCTTCGCGCAACCTCTGAACAACTATTAGTTCTCAGAGAATAACTATAACACCCGGGTTCGATTCCCGTCCATGACGTGAGGAACATTTATTTGATCTCTTTCGACTAATGGTAAGTTAGCCGGTCTCATACTCTGGTAGATGGGTTGTTTTGACCTGGAAACTCGGGTTTTTCGTCCCTCAGAATAGACAAACCAGCCCGTGAACACACACGAATCTACAGTCATAAAATACATTAATCCCTCACTAGGAGGGTTCAAGTCGTAAGGGGCGGTCGAGGAACGGGGGAAACCCCACACGAATAAATAAAAAAATTGTCAAAAAAAAAAGGATTTGCTATCAATCATTACTCGTTCTCCTCTAATCCTTTAAGACAACGTGCAGCTACCATCCATTGAGCATCAAATGGACAATTTTTCCCCATCTTCATTTTTTCCTCTCTACTGCTATCTTTTGGAAGAGGCTGATTAGTTTATTCAAATAAAAGCTTAATATTGTGATAAGTCAGTGTATGGATACGAGTTATTAGGGAAGCAGTGGAGCATCTGCTACACTAACAATAATTATGCACGATGCGGCTACTTACACATGTAAACGCCTGCTGTATTGACAGCTGGTTTGCTGGCGACCGTTCTCTCATTATCATTGGTTATTATTGAGCAAAGGGGGGAAGTCAGGTATTAGTAGTATGTTGTGCAGCTGCCTTCGTGAGGGATCTCCTGCAGTGACACCTGCAGGAGATAATAAAATAATCACGCAGGCGGAGGAAGGCATGTAAGCGTATGTCAATGGAGCTTTTATTGCACCCATGAAACGAGACGATTGCTATTGTATGTTTTCAAGTGGACATGGACAGGTCTGATCATTTTGGGGGTTTTGGAAAAGGGGTTCGTGAAAGAAGGGAACTGTCACTTTGCTGATTACTAGTTGCTGGAGCCGTTCAACTACCTGATGAGGTAAATTTGAATCAGTATATCCAGCTAGGACATTCTGGACGGAGGCTCTTTTCTTGTTGTTGTAGCTTATTGAATCTCTAAGGGTCCTCGCTGCACATACGATCTTCTTTCACTTCTTTTTTTTCCTGAGTCCTTCCACTCCAATTCACAATTTCGTCTCATCCAAGTCTTTTTCGAAGAGAGAAGACCAAACCCGTTGTTCTTTATAATCTCCTGTGGCTTGCTGGATCGTTTCTACTTCCCAATTTGTGGGCTATTTATAGAGTTCCCCTTGAGCAATGGCATGGGTGAAACTCTTTGGTTAGTAGATTATTTTCACCGCCTGGTATGAGACCAACATTCTGTTAATGCGGGTCGGACGTGGTTAGAAAAAGTTTCATGTCTTTCATGTTCTAGGAAGTGTCTAAATCAGGATCCCCCATTATCTAACTCAGGGTTTCCCAAACTGTGTTCCGCGAAAAGTTCTCCTGAAATTTGTCATTTTAGTTTTCTAAGCATTTTTCATGAATAAATATTTTATAGTGGAAATATTCTGAGGAGAATAATATTTGGGAATATGTCGAAAAGCTCAGACCCAGAACGCTTAATAACCTTTGTGTATCGTTAATTTTCACACATCGAAACCTTTCAACATTTGGGAAAGGGAATAGCGCTGTTTATGACCGATCATAAAAATTGTCTGCAAGCCGATTACAACAATGGGCGGCGTATCCTCTGTTCTCAAAACTGAAAGAAATAACATCTGTGTTGCAAATGTTAATGACCAATCAGCAAGGAAGTATAAAGAAAAATTTTCCATTAAAATTGAATATCAAGTAGTCTGCATCCGGTTCTCAAATCTAGTAATACTGAATACTTTCTTCGCAAGTTCGTATTGTAGGGTGCAATTTTCGAAACCGTAGTGCCGTGGTTTTTTAAAAGTAACAGGCCGCAGATTTAAATTTTAATAATTAAATTTTAAATTATAATAATATTATAAATTTTTGGTGATCAGAATGAGATATGTCAATGAAAATCAGCACAAATTAATTTAATGATGTTTATGTTTAATTGATGTTTATTTAATTATTAATTAATAATTAATGACCAATTATTAATTAATAACAAAATCAGCTAAGTTAATAATTAATTATTAATTAATACATTACAAAATAACCAAGGTGTTCCGTGAAAATTTCAGGATTTGTGAAGTGCTCCGTCGTAGGAAAAGTCTGGGAAACCCTGATCTAACTCATAGCATACACAACTACAGTACTGCCATAGAATGATTTCACAACTTTCCGTAGATAAAAGTATCCTAAAAAATGGCTTTTTTTCTCCCCACTTAAACTTTGAAAAGAAGTAGAAGTTAATTTCTTGTCAAAGAGAGAGATCAATGAAAATAAATCTAAAAGTAAAAGAAATTCACATCCAATAACAGTAGGTAAAATTGCTCTCCAAATCACCAGTATTGAAAGTTATATGGATAATTTCAATGTATTTTCCCATTTGCCAGTGCTCAGATTATGTCGCGCACAGTTGAGAGTAAACACGTTAACGTTCCAATTGTAACGTCAATTAGCGTGTGCTGTTCATCAGATTTCTGTCCAGAATGAATCAAGGATTTACAGATAACATGGGTGGGGATGATAGAATGGATTCAGAGGAGAAATACATCTTTGCAGTAAACGTGGGTGATTTCTATCAAACGGTGTTCCTTTGGATCATCACAATGTATGACGCATGTTGACAATTTGCAATTTCAGATTATTTCTTGATGTTGTGTCACTCTTCATTCGCTCAGAAAACATATCCCTCATGACGTCAAAGATGCATTCATTGATTATAGGAACAAGTGAATACATTGTTCCCGGATGGCACGTAGAGGAAGCTTGTAGAGCGATGTACCAAGTTTTTTTTTTTTTTTTTGGCGGGGGGAGGGTTCACCTTTTCGATTTAATAAGATAAAATAATAATTTCATTGTAGCATCTATCCCCTTTGTGAACTTCACACTATCTCTCACAGACTATCTCTCTTTTTCTTTGATGTACGCTTCTCAAATATGAATGGAGATTTGTGACGTTCTTCTGCGTTTTTCCAAGAATGTTACAGAACAACTTCCAGGTCCGTTTGACAACAAGCAGCCCAAAACACAAAATGAAATCAGGTTTGCCTTCGTTGAAATCAAAATCAGCAAGGATGAACACGAATGAAACATCACAACCAATCAAATTCCGCAGACCGTTTTTCTCACATCGGCATGCTCAACCTGTACTTTGTTGACACAAAAGTTGAACCTCCCGGCACGTGTTCACCCACAGGAACCGGCTACCGTTATTCCTCGTCGGTTTTTTTTTTTTTATTATTCGTATTATGTAGAAGAAATATCACTGTGGTGTCACGCGAAGGTCACCATTTTCTTAAGTAGCTGACGGTGATGAACAGGCGTACAGGTGTCGGAACATCAAAGCGCATTTCACTATTTGTTTCTCATGAATGCTCCGACACAGGAGCGAGCCAGTCGACACCCCTCAAGGTGGCCTCTCACCTCTAGACGCCAGTGTCTGTCTGGAGGGTGACAAATAACCTCAGCGGCCATCCGTTTCTTGGTCCATTGTCCGTCTGACAGTCCGCATTCTGCTCCGTACACATTCACTGCTACAGAGGTCACTCGATCGCCGGAGGTGGCGAAGGTAAATGACTTGCTGTAGGCTACACCGATCCGTCCAACTTGGTGTCCTCTCCAAATGGACCCGCAGGCCTGCGGAACGCAAATTCTTGCTCCAAGTCTTCAGTTCACTTGAACTAATTAATTAGGGAGTCTCCAAAATAGAGGGCAAGTCAAAATGTCACTCCCACCATCAGATCTTCCTCGTACAGTTAAAGGCGTGTCTCATATTAACCCCTTATCGTTTACAAATCGCTTCAATTTGAATAAAACTTCAACCATCTGCTCCTAAGACGTATCGTCTCTTTTGTAAACACCTTACCCCCCCTCCGAAAAACTTCTTTCCCCCATTATCAAGGACTGATCGGTCATGTGTCAGTGGTCAGCGTGAACTTTTGCGTGTCAGCCATGCGTTCGTCTCGAACATAGACGTGGCTGGCGTCAATGGCTGTCACACCCCCTTTACACAGACCCCAAGGTGTCTTCTCTCGTTAATGTCCGACGTAATCGGTCGTTGGCACGTGGTGGGGGTTGTCGCCGCACGAGCATTTATCATAAGATGCTTCGTGGGACTTCCTGACAAGTTCGAGCCGGTGGGTTGCAACACGTGGGGAGGAGAGAAGGTTTAATCTCACTCGCTGACTACCACGTACTCACAAGTTCGGCATTGCTGGAGCGATAGGAAAAGAAGTGGAGGCGACAAGCAGCAATGGAAAGGTGGGATCCAAAAGATAAGTGCTGTGAAAGGCACCCCTTTGTCCTTCTTGTTCTCCGAACGTCATCTGAATGTTGAAATCGATGTATAAAATATTAAAATGCAGTTTTAAAATATTTTAATGTAAAACCTTGTAGAGGCTAAGGAATGGCATTTCAATCAGCATATAAGCCCAGAATACTTTTCGCCTGTTTTGACCTTACGATATCAGTTCCAATCTTCACGCTGTCCTTTCTTCAAAATAACATTTCTCTGCGCTTTTTTTCATACCATTTTTAGATATTTTGATCTTCCGATGTGAGTGCCAGAGGTTGGAAACAACTCTAGGTCAACGAAGCGCTAAATCTTCAAGATATCTATGTAAGATGAACTACAATAAATGTAGAACAATTTTTTTAGAACAATCTTTTTTGATAATGAGTAGTGGCGGCTCGTGGATTGAAATCGTGCGGGTGTGTACGTACAGTATGCACAGTATGTACACACTGCAAGTACAGTGTACGCGTGTTTCGATAAAATATCAAAATTATAGTAAAAATTTTAAAGAAAAATATTAAACATGAAAAAATGTCGTTTATTATCGATAAAATTATTCAGTTTGGTATAATTCAAAATTACTTAAAAATAAAATCCATTATCATTACCCCAATAATGTCTAAAATAAAAACTATAACAAATGTCTTTAATTGTAATGTCCAAATATTTAAAGAGACGGAGTAAACACGATAAGCACTACGAACACTCTACTACTGACGCAAACTGCATATAAACAACAGTGGAACTGCGCGACGGACAGTGCCGCATTTCACTATGACGTGCATATGCTTGCAACGCTTAGCAATATGACACTGTGGTAAACACAGTGCTGCTAGCGCCCTCCTAAGTGCTACAAGATGGATTTTTATTATTTTTTATACAAAATAAGAGAATTGTATAGGATTGTTGATAATAAAATTAAATATTACAAGCAAATATAAATAAATTAATAAATATATTTATATATCGAGAAAAATTGGGGGTGCTGCAGTTCCGCAGTACCCATGCAAGAGCCGCCCCTAATAATGAGACCACACGTGAGATCATTAGTAGGTTTTGTCTTCAAATTTAAATGATGTAAACCTGAAGTATTTGGAAGACCTCAAGTATTTGGAAAATCATTTCCCATTGGGTACAGAAGCTGTTGTTTCCTCTACATTGCGGGATTTCCCAATTCTATGCTCACAACTCTGTTTACTGGCGAATTTCATTCCATCTCTGTTTGGCTTCAAATATTTTCGAAATTTCTGTGACTGAGGATCTGTGTTCTGAATTCCAAAAGCATAACTTGCTGTTTCTTGACAGCTTAAGTATTGCAAATAAGAAAAAAAAAAATTGCAAAGTACATCCTCGAGGCAAGAGGATGTAAAATGATAGTCGTAACATTTTTGTGTAGAAATTTATTAAACCTTCAAGTCCTGCCATAGAATTAATAGTCATCATCATCATGACTGTTCAGTCCTTTCGTGGCCTGTTCCAGCCTTAGAAATCATCGTTGAATCGTTTAAGAGGATGTCCTGATTTTCGTTTTCCTAATGGCTTGTACTTGAAGACTTGTTTTGGTAATCTTTCTGTTTTCATTCTTTGAACGTGTTCCATCCATTTATGTTTATATTTTTAAATTTTTCTATTAATGGTTCATGGTTTAATTCTTTCATAACTTCTTCGTTTCTTTTGTGATCAAATAGAGTATACTTTGCAATTTTTCTCATAAACTTCATTTCTGCTGTTATTAATAGTTCATTTGTATTATAGGTCTACAACTCTTGCTGACACCCAAGGGTCGTATATCTATGACACGACATTCCATAATAATAATGTTAGAACGCCATATTCGTCAACCCTCCTGTCTTATCCGAAGCCATAGCATTTCCAAAGACAAAGCTAAAATTAGAACTCTTAAAAGGCAGAGGAATCAAACAGTTTTGCTCAAATAGCAGTTTATGAGACAATTCAGTCACAAATTCGTTGTCTTGGGAATAACATAAAAACTGGAATTCATTGCTCAAGCAAGAATGTATTCTTGCTGTTATACTGAGGGTGCACATCTTTTGAAATATATGGAAACACAGATTATGACAGCTCTATACAGTCACCATTGTGTGTTTCTTGTATTTAAGAACTGTTTTTTAACACGAGAGTAAATATTGAATATAGACAGGAGGGATTACTGGGAAAAAAAATCTAGTCTCTGGTCACGGTCTTATCCAACCACTTATTCGGTAAGACTGAAGAAGTGCTTCTCCCATAAGAATTAAAACAGCTAATGGATAAAGTCAAGGGTATTCTGTAATACTTGACCAACTTTAGATACAGTTTTTTTTTTGTCTGTTTATTTGTTTGTTTTGTGCAATGGCGCATTGTATGGTACTGTCTTTTTGACACAAGTTATACAGAGATATTATCTGAACCAATGTACGATGTCTGTTCCACTTTTACTATGTTTTCCACTTGCATTTGCACACTCCGAGGATTGATATCTTCAACGTATTTCAATGGTAAGTGGTAAGTTTTGTTGAGTTCGGATCATTCTACGCAAACTTCAACACCAGAGTTGCAATTATAGTTAATGGTTCCCACAATTCTTATATCATGAATGGGAAAATCACAGTTATGTCCATTTTTCTCGATAAATATTATGTAGAGCCTTTCAAAGATGTTTTTCAATTAAGTGTGTGTTTAGCCAAAAATACGTGAGAATTCTGAAACGGAAATAAGGTCAAAAATCAAGGAATAAATTGGGGTAATTTCGATACGGAAGCATGTGGAAAGATTAGGCAAATAATATAAACAATGGGGAGGACAGTTGAGTCCCAGTGTTCATTGATAATGGCGATATACAAAGTCAGTGTGCCTAGAATAATAAAAATCTGCTCTGTGTGGAGACCAACAGGGTAATTCAACGTATTTTCTCCCCTACACCCACCCCTGCTTCAATCTTATACGTGCTTCCACCACGCAGCTCTAAGGCTGTGAAGTAGCAGCTGCTAGCATCGCGCAGTTAATAAAATCTCGTGGCCGCAAACTATAATAACCAACCTAGTTTCATTTCTTTTATTAGCGGGAAGAGTTCTTAAAAAAATAAGCAATTTACAGCTAAGGAACACTTAAAGCATATCATGAGATGTAATTGTATAATTAGATTGCCCCTTACATGGCTCCCCAATCTACATTTCTTCAAGTCAGGGTTATCGCGAGCCACGCGCTCAGCAACCGCATAGAAAAAAAGGCACCGAACGTATTTATTTAGCAGGTGATGTGACAAGGTCCGACTCAGCAGTTGGCCATCGAGCTCCTTCACACTTTTCTGTGTGAAAAAACACAAATTTGCGTGTGCCCTAAGGGCACTCGATGAAAAATTTGATCGAAGAGACAAGCCACTAGCAATTAGATTTAAAAATACACGTAAGTGTCCCACTTCCTCCAATAGCAAAAGAGCCATCATTACACACCGGAAATGTGACGTCACTCATTGTAAAATGAGATTGTAAACAGGAAGAGTTGAATGGATAAATGTCAGTCAGAAGCGTAAGAACAATAACATTTTTTTTTTCTTTTTTAGGGTTATTTTTTTCTTTTCATTAATATTCTAACATCCGGACCAGTCAGGTAAGCGCCCTCTAACGAGGTGAACGTGCAGAAAGGAACGATTAATTTAGTTTATTACAACAACAAAGATAAAAATCTGAGTTTGGCACTCATTAGTTTTTCAAACTTCCTTGACTTGGGATCGCTTTCGTGTTTGTGCTTTTTTTAAAGCAGGTTATGACGTCATGAAGGTGCGCATGCCAACCAGGCGAAAGTCTCAAATGCCAGCAATATTGACCTCAGGAAATATGCCTCTAGGGAGACCATTAAGAAAAGTTGAGAAGGAAAGAAAACACTAAACAAAACAAGACTCAAGATTACGGTCCAACTTTACTAGTTATTTCTAGAAGGGTGGGGGACAAATAGATGAACCCCCAGCTGGAATTCAAATCCACTATAAAATGTTTACATCCGTGATGGTTGCAAACATAAACACGAAGAACCCTTACCATCTGCGGAGACCAACCCTCTCAATGTATCATCAGTTCCTCTTTGGATGACGTCCGTAAATTTTCGGCGATGTTGTGTCGGCAAGGTGCTGTTGACTGGAAGCAAGTCCCTGTGCCCATTACAGCGATGATTGTAATAATTGATTTATCTTATTTGCCGGAGGAAAGTCTCCTTGGCACCCCCCCCCTGGTCCTCCCCCATCTAACTTCCTTGTCACGTTGCTTTCATCCCGCCCTGTTAATTGAGGGGTTGCGAGGCGTCAAGAAATGGACGGTTGTCCTTTATTTGTTGCGCTTCACCTCCGAAGATTGTGATAACAACCCTTAGAAGTGTCAGAGCGATGATAAGAAGCTTGTGTGTGCGCTTTGCACGATTTTTGAATCTGAAATGTTAAGTTGTAAGCTTTAGATTGGGAAAAAGAAACAGTCAGGAATACAAATGCGTGTCGCTCATTTCTGCCTGTAATTTCTTTGAGTTGCTTTTGAGTGAAAATTAAAGTTTCAGTCATCGTGGATCATTCAACAGTTCATTTTAGAAATCACATGCTGTATATGATCGGGCATTGTCGTGTTGAAAGAGACATGAGTCTGTTCAGCTAACGACGTTGCAATACGCAGAAGGGTTACATATCATTTAGCGTCCATTCTCACAGGTATTAAAACCGGAGGTTCGAGTCTATACTACTAAGAGAATCAGTTTAGGACCATTACAGTGCCATCACCAAATTGCACACTTAGTATTACTCAAGCTTCTGTAATACAAATAACTTACTGATTAGTCAAAAATGTTCTTTGCACTAGTATAGTCTGAGCTGTCGATGTTCATGGTTGATATTTGGCTTATCTTCTTCTTTAGCTAGTTGAACCTCTAAGGTTCTTAGCTGCATCCACCACCAGCCTTCTTCCATTCCTTTCTGTCTTGAGTTTTTTCATTCTAGTTCTGAATTTGGCTTATGTGTAACAATATTTCCATAGAAGTCGAGATTGTGTACCTCTTTACGTAGCGTCCTGCTACTGATTTAAATTCCTGTAGACTGTTTGACTTCCTTCTTTGATCCTTTCTATATCTGACTTCCAGGATGTTCATATGCCATCCCTACGAACAGTGTATATTCGATGTATATTTGCTTGCATCTAGGGCCTTTCTCAGCTTTTCTTGGCTTCAGGGGAGAATTCTCCATGCTTGCTATGCTTGCTGCGCAAGCTCATTAATTGAGAAAGAAGTAATATTTATGTGTTAATAAATGCATGCATTTATAAGCATTCCATTTAGGCTTTTATTTTTGTAGACAGAAGACGTTTTAAGCTTGCGCGGCAATAATTGAGCTTTGCGTTGTGTATCGAAGGCTGATGCTTGCTCGTCTAGTCAAAGCTACCTTGGCTGCTCGGTTGTGGGAACTTCCAAGTCCTCGCTACAGCGCTGTGATTTCATGCGCGCGCATAGCCATTTCCGCTCCCTTCACGTCGTCTTAAACACAGGCCGTATGCAGTGAAAGTAGCTCTAGCCGGTGAGCTTCAGCCATCTTTTACAAGTGTGAGTGTTGCTTGGGAAAATTAAGTTACAACCAACTTTTTATGACGATGTTATTGACCAGTTCATAAAGAAGAACCGTAGGCTAGAATTTGTATTCAAGTCGATAAATTGAAAAAGAGAATATCATTTGTAAAATAAATGTTGTATTTGTGTGATTAAATGTTCACAAATTTCTAAATATATAGTTTTAAACGGTCAGTAATTCATTATTCCACTAATCAGACTTCAATCACACATCTCACTCCCTGAATGATAACAAGAACAAGCATGAATTTCAAGACCAGCATTCGCCCCTGCTTGGCTGAGATGAACCATGCATTACTATCGGTTGATGATGTTGCCTTATTTAGTTTGAGTAGCGTATTCTTGACTTACTTCATATACGAATAGATCATATATTTTCTCTTTCGAAGTCTGTATATTCTTCTTGGAGTACTTGATAGTATACAGATGTATAGTCAGCTGTAGAGTTACACCTATTTACGCAGCATTCATATCTTTGAAGCCAAGCAAAGCATTTTTTATAAAATGCGTTATGTTCTTTGGTTGGTTTTAATGTTTTCAAGGGCAAAATGCTGTCACTTTCCTATGACATTGGTTAACTAATCTTCAGTTGAAAAGTCCTTATAACTGTTCCTTCAATAGGAGTCGAACCCAAATATTTCCTATTGATATTCCTCACTATTCAGTTGTGCTACGTAGGTTGTTTAAGGACAGGTAAATACGGAATGCTTGGATTATGGGTATGTAAGTGGCTAACGGGTGATATTCTAGGCGTTTGTTACTACACACAGGAGTCTTTAAGATGAAAAATAAAACAATTCTGGATTTAAAACAAAACCGATTATATTCCAATATACATTTCTTATAATTCTGTATAAAATTTTATAGTAATTTCTTTTTTATATTAAACGTACTTTATATTTTAAACGAAACATATAATATAAACTAACAATGCCCATCTTTTTTAATCCAAAAATATTCTTAGATGTTAACAACAAAATGTATCGAAAGAATGTGTGTGTGTGTGTGTGTGTGTGTGTGTGTGTGTGTGTGTGTGTGTGTGTGTGTGTGTGTGTGTGTGTGTGTGTGTGTGTGTGTGTGTGTGTGTGTGTGTGTGTGTGTGTGTGTGTCGAATCGTTTTCGACTCCTGGTGATTCTATGAACATACGCTGTCATTCCAGATCTGTCCCTGGCCATATCTTTCAGAATTTCCAAGCGCACTCCAGTTGCTTCTTTAACTCCATCCACCCATCTAATTCTTGGTCTTCCTCTTCTCCCGCTTCCATCACCTTTAGGAAGCATCATCATCTTCTCCAGACTGTCGTTTGCCCACATAATATGTCCAAAGTATGACAATTTTTGCTTGATGATCAGAGCTTCGAGGGAGCAATCTGGCTTTATTCTGTCTATCACTGATTTTTTGGTTTGCTTTGCAGTCCATGGTATTCTTAGTAAGCCTCTCCAAACCCATAATTCAAATGCATCTATCTTCATTCTTTCACTCTTTCTCAGGGTCTAACATTCACATCCATACAATACCACAGGGAATACCATTGCTTTCACGAGTTTGATTTTTGTTGCAAGGCTAATCTTTATCTTTAAAGATCTTGCTTAAATTTGTCATTGTTTTCTTTCCTAGTGATAATCTTCTTCTTCTAATTTCTTCAGTACGGTACCCATCTTTATCACTTCGGGATCCTAGGAGCACAAAATTGTTATCGGCTTCCATTTTCTCCCCATCCACTTCAAGATCATCAAGTTCACGTTGCCATAACTTTTGTCTTTTTGAGGTTAAGTTTAAGACCATATTTAACAATTTCTTCTTTAACTTTCATAATAAGTCCCTCCAAATCTTCTTTGCATTCTGCTAGCAAGATGGTATCATCTGCATACCTCAAATTATTAATATTTCTTCCACCAATTTAATTCCAACTGAAGACTCCTCCAGCCCTGCCATTCTTAAAATGTATTCGCTGTACAAGTTAAACAGGTACGGAGATAAAATACATCCTTGTCGCACCCCTTTACCTATTGTGAAATACTCAGTTTCTCCAAGATCTGTTCGGACAGTAGCTTCTTGTTCATAGTAAAGAGAAAGATAATGAAATGCTCTGGGACTCCCATTGTTCTTAACACATTCCACAGTTTCACATGATCTACAGAGTCAAAAGCCTTGCTATAGACAATCATCTCACATTACGTGATCTAATCTCTTGTTCCTCTGCCTATATATGTATGTTAAAGTTTAAAGATAGTTATTTTTCATACTGTTTTATATAGTTTACATTTTTTGAAAGGTAAGGCCTGGTGTTTCTAATCGAAAGAAATACTTCCTTTTATCCGCATGCAAAAATCTTATTTTTGAAGTCAAATACGAACACAAATGGACCATCCATTTCGAATAGTTATAGTTCAGTAACAGTCAGGTTTATCAACTTCTGTATATCTTTCTTTTATTGAAATTTATGCATCATAATCCCTAGTTAAGACCTGTAATTTCGACAGTCCTCTGCCTGTCAAAATTACAGGAGTGAGCATTGTGGAATATTGCTCACTTAATAGTTAAACCATCAAATTATGAATGCTTCTCCCTCCTTAAAGCCAAGTAAACATGTTATCGATTCTTCCTTTATCAGACTTATTCTTCATTTTCTTTTAATTTCTTGTTTTCTGATTTAAATACACCACCATGTTCCGTGAACTGATTAGGCCTTACCTTCCAAAAAATGTAAACTATATAAAAAAGGATGAAAAATAACCATCTCTAAACTTTAACATGCATATCATATGGATCATTAAAGACAGACACTCCCTGTGCCAGTCTCATCCCTATTATATGTACCCCAAATTAGCCTTGAAGCAGGAGTTATAAGTAACCAGTTAACCTTGAACCAAGGTTAACCTATTACTAAAATTCAATTCAGCCTCTAGAGGTATTTTATAGATGGAATATGGCTAGTAAATAATTGTGGATGGAAGATTATGGTAGAAATATTTTAATTGACTTAAGACTGTTCATTTTTATGTTTCCATGAATTCAGTTAGCAGGCTTCGGGAAAAATTAAAAAGGATGAAACCTTGTGCTTCTGATGATTTATCTTATAGTTGTACTTACATTCTGTCACTTAGGAAAATAAATATCGGTTGGAGTTCAAGGATTGGAATTTTTATTAATAGAAATGAAAATAGAGGGAGAGATGTTGAAGAGTTCTGTAGGATGATCGCATAATTGCTGTCCTACCTCAATGGAAACAGATCAGCGCCAGCTTACAGACTACCGCCGTTTTATACTACACGTTTGCATATCTCATCCATCAGACAACTTGTTAAGAACCAATCTATTTGTATTTTATCAAGTACGACTCAACTATGTCCAGTCTTACACTGGTCTCATCATTATTATTGAGATTCCACGATCTTTTCGTGGGAAATCTTGAATCCAGCAGAACGCGGGTCAGTTTTCTATAACTTCCTGTTCTAGTAATTGTGCAAATAATTTCTGTCGCAGGAGGCCAAAACGTGTCGTTGTCCTTTTGCATCAAAAAGCTTGTTCTGGGAACGTCATTTAATTCTTTCAAGCCTTCGAAGGACGTTCGCGTATTCCTGGTTGCATTTCTATTAGGTGTGACTCATTGACAGTCGCGTGCTAGCGTGTTCGGTGCTGTTGTTAGTTATAGGGTAACCCAGTACTGTTTCCGGTGTTCGTGAGAGTTGGCTGCTGATCTTCCGATAAGAAAGAACCGAAGAGTTTGGAAATGTTATAGATTAAGTTTTTAAATGACGCCCTAAAACTCAGGAAAGATTGGTTCGTTCATTACGCTTAATAATTGTTTTCTGCCCCGAAACCGTTCGTTATCTCCAATCACGTGACTCACTAAGCAGGCCATTCTTGCCTTTGTAAATATTTTGTCCATTCACCTTTTCCTACGACGTTCCTCTCTGTCTATCCCCCTCCAAGGACACTCACGAATGAATGCTGCTGTAATGGTCTGAATGTTGAATACGTTTTTATCAACATGAAACAAAATAGTAGCCCCTTTGTTAGTTGCTATTGTCTTCTTTCAGAATTCATTTTACGATCTAATAATTTTTGGGAAACTAATGCCGAACAGTTCATCGCGTGTCGAAGTCCAGCACATAAATACAGTACCAACAATGTCGTTAATGAATGGTAATAGAGTATCAGGCACTTCGTATTGAATTGCATGCGTTCAGACAAACTCTATTACTTAGTAAGTTTGCAAGCTACCATTTTGAATAGTTGAAGCGTTTGAAGAAAACCCAAGAAAAGCTTAAAGAAGATAATGGGAGTTCATCATTGAGGGGACATTATCATCTTTAAGAACCTCAATTTCCAACCTCAATAAGAATCCACTTGATGATGATGATACTGTTTGTGGGCTTTTTTTCCCTTGTGTAAAAAGAAAAAAAAACTCTAAGGCAAGTTTGGATGGAATTATCTCGACATGTAAATCGCTGAGGTCAGTTTGTGATGTCTGTTAATTATGTATTAACAGACATCACAAATCAGTGTGTGTGTGTGTGTGTGTGTGTGTGTGTGTGTGTGTGTGTGTGTGTGTGTGTGTGTGTGTGTGTGTGTGTGTGTTCTCCGGCTGGTTTGTCTGTTAGGGAATAAAAGCATGGATTTTAGTACGGAGTATGAGCAAAACTTATGCTAAATACTAAAATCACTATCTGAAAAATGCACAACAAAATTGGTTAAGGGTTAGGGATTTTTTCTGCTTTTTTTTTCCCTACGTAGAGGGCCTGGTAAGTTCTTTTCCCAAAGTCCAGCGTCAGCTATCGACGTCTCTGCCAATAAAACCTTGTTTTATTAATGCTACATATTTGACAAACCAATAAGCAGTTATATTTTGTCAGTGTGTTCTTGGATGAACTTATGAACTTTTGTCAAAATTTATTTGGTCCTCAATTTCCAACCTCAATAAGAATCCACTTGATGATGATGATACTGTTTGTGGGCTTTTTTTCCCTTGTGTAAAAAGAAAAAAAAAAACACTAAGGCAAGTTTGGATGGAATTATACTCGACATGTAAATCTAATAAATATATATATATATATATATATATATATATATATATATATATATATATATATATATATATATATATATATATATATATATATATATATATATATATATATATATATATATATATATATATATATATATATATATATATATATATATATAAACCACTGAAGTTTCAGAACTCTGCAGCTTTCAGTGTGCTGATAAAACCACTGAAAAAATACATTTAAAAAAGGGAAAAAAAGGCGGATCGTGCATCCCATTCTGTTTGGTTTGTTCGAACGATGAGGGCCCATGTTCTGTTAGTGCGTGTGTTCTCAAGCTGATTTTCCTGTTTTAACGAAAAACTTGAGTTTCTGGAAACTCAGTCAACACGTGAAACTGGCTAAATTATCTTCAGCTCTATTAAAAAAAAGCCCTTATAAATGTTTCTGGTATTAGAAGAGATTAGAACCGTCCGCGCATCCAAGGAAGACACAGTCTATCGGTTCACTACTGCGTCATACGTATCAAACACTGTGTTATATAATTAACCCCGACATTGACGATTTTGTTGAAAGAGAAAAAACCTTAAAGTTTCGAAATTGCTATAGGCCATCGTAACGTACTTTCATTTATATTATTTTTATATATGTTATTTTTTTATATTATATATATATATATATATTACACCTGGGCCATACCTGTTCTGAGATATTCAGCAGGCATTGTTGAATGGACCCAGCTAGTGTTGGAGAATTTAGATCGAAAAACTCGAAAATTAATGACAATTCACCATGCCCTCAATCCTCGCAGTGACATTAATAGGCTCTATCTATCTATCACTCAAAAAAAAGGAGGTAGAGGATTATTACAAGTGAAGCAAGTTATTGAAGAAGAAAAACGAAATTTAAATAATTATCTGCAGCAAACAACGGAAAAATTTCTAATTGACGTAAGGAAATAGGGTTTATTTAAACCCATGGAAACAAAATTGGAGTACAAGACCAACCAAGTAAAAGTGAGAACCGAAAGATGGAAAAATAAAGCATTGCATGGAAAATACCTTCACAGCATAGAGGACAGCGCTGACAACAGCTTAACCTGGCAATGGTTGAGAAATGGAGCACTAAAGAAAGAAACAGAATCGGTAATTTTTGCAGCGCAAGAACAGGTCATTTAAACCAACGTTATGAAGGCAAAAATACAAAAAAATTCAAGAAGACAGTAAATGTAGATTGTGCAAGGAAAAGGAAGAAACGGTAGACCACATTATAAGTGGGTGCAACAAAGTCGCACAAATTGAGTACCGTAAAAGGCATGATAACGTAGCTAAGATAATCCACTGGCATTTATGTAAAAAGTAGGGGTTTGAAGTATCTAAAAACTATTGGAAGCATAAAGTTCTCCAGAAAGTGGTTGAGAATGAAAAAGCTAAAATACTCTGGGATTTCAAAATCCAGACTGACAAAAGCTTGGAATGTAATACGTCCGATATCACAGTGGTTGAAAAAAGTGAAAACAAGGGTGTTCAGTTTATCGAAATATCAGTACCAGGAGATAGTCGGATTGACGACAAAGAAAATGAAAAAATTACAAAGTATCGCGATTTGCAAGTCGAAGTTGAACGAATCTGGCAAAAGAAAACGAAAGATTTGTTCCCATAATAATAGGTGCTTCAGGCGCCATCCCTAAAAACATCCAGAAGCACTCGAGTTAGATGGATTAAAAACTTGGCAGTTGAAAACGACCGCTTTGTTCGGCGCAGCTTTCATATTTAGAAGGTATTTCCATAAATCATAGGGGTCCTTGGGTAGGGCTCGAATTAGTGGAATATAACCAGCCTTTTACTTAAGATAGGGGAAGCAAATCAAGCCTGGATGAATATTATGTATGTATATATATATATATATATATATATATATATATATATACATTTCTGAACAGCAGCTCTATAGATTAGTCTGACAAGTCAAGGATGCGCAAAATAATTTCCGAAATCAATTTTGTCCTTTTCGCAACAACAATAATCATAAAAAAGGGGGTTTCCTCGTGGATCTTTAAAGCTTGATGAGAGGGAAGTAGATGTAGTAGAAAGGTCTGACAAGCCCTGACTTAACGTCGCGTGATCAGCACACTTCCATTCCCTTCAATGTGGCGAAGTCTTTTGAGACTTTCTTACTCTCTCAACGTCTTGCAGTAGTCATTACCGTAGCTACCTACTTAGAACAACGTCTCCATAGTAACCGGCACGTGCGCCTCGGTTATACACGGTCTCTCATTGTTGCTTGCAAGTCAACGGCGTGGTCAGAGAGACAGAGAGAGAGAGAGAGAGAGAGAGGCAGGTGCTTCTGGTGTAGCTATGACTTCCAAGGTCAGAAAGGTCACTGTTCGCTGCGAGGTCAGTACGATCCAGCTTCGTTGGGAAGATACGGAGCCAACGAAAACTACTTGATCGAGTACACCTGAAGCCACACGCACGCGGTATCAATACCTGTTTAAGAAAAGGTACTCCGCATCTTTGTACGCGCGTGTGTGTGTGTGTGTGTGTGTGTGTGTGTGTGTGTGTGTGTGTGTGCGCGCGCGCGTGAGTGTAAATGGCTAAGTTTGTCAGTCTTTTAATTATCATGAATAGGTAGAAATTTAATACTATAGCGACTTTGAAGGTTTTTAATCGACCAAAAATATAAAAATGATAATTTTTATATAGCTAGATGGCAAGCTTAATGTTCAATGGAGCACCCCTTAGCCATGCTCCTAAAAGATGCTTTCGAACACGCAAATTAAAGCGTTAGTTTGCTATCTTGTTGTACAGAATCTAATGAGAACATCACGAATTTCAGAAAAATCTAAACAGATTCATTTTAATTTATTTACTGATCAAATCCTGTTAAATTATGGATAGAGTTCATAGGTGTCGTTGATGCATTCTTTGGTTTTTTTGAACAATAATGATGTTCTTCCCAGAACTAATGGAATAAAAGAACAGATGGGTAACCGGCACTTACCATAGTTGATCTCTAAAGAAGTGGTACTCAAATTCTGTCAAAAAAGCAATTTTTCCTTATTTTTTTAAATTTTTGGAGAAAAAAATTAATTTATGTTCTGGGGGGAGTCTGCGTTCCTCAGTTAGTAAAGTTGATCCCTTTTGGTTGAGAATAAAACACGTCATTGTTTTATCCTTGTACAGTAAGGTAATGTGCCGGTGAGACGTTTGTCCATTTTTAAATGGAAAAGTGCTTCTCCATGTAGTGGCGAGACTATTTAAGTAATGAGAAGCCAAAGGTCTTCACGACTTCGAAAAGGTTTTATGTTTCACTCTATCAAAGGCTTTTTTTCATATTCTAGTTTACATGTTGACTTTTTTTTCGATGTGATTGAGGTCTCTGGTTAAATGTAAGCTATCGTGTATTTTCTTCTTGGTACGAAGTAGGTTTGATAGTATCCAATAATATCAACCAGCGTGGATTGCAATTTGCATTACTTTGAAAATTATTTGCAGTCTATGTTAATCAATGAGATTGGACACCGGTTTCAAAGGTCTGGGTTGCCTTCTAACAATGGGGGTACTAAAGTCTTGACAGATGATGGAAGCCCGTTTAAGTAAACTTCTTGCAGCATTTTAAGAAGGAATGGTTCGAATTTGATCCTAGAGCTCTTGAAAAAACTCTAATATGAGTCCATCCAGGCCTGGAGATTTAATTTTGGCAAAAGATTTGCAGAAGTTATTATTATTATTATTATTCGTGACACCTCCAAGGAGTCCGAAGACTCATCGCGGGAGGACACCTATTGTACAACTCTCCGTCTCCACCACTACTCCGAACCTCTACCACCAATCAACAACATCAGCGCCATCTACTGCCCATCACCACCACAACTAATATTTTTTGTCTAAATTGCGTGTGTTCTGAAGGGCCGATTTGTCTGTATTCAATTTTTCAAATTTTTAGTTCTTCCAAGGTATTAGGTGTTTGTAGGCTGTTTTGTACTACAGAAGATATTCTGTTTGTTCCTCTGCGAATTTCATGGACAACCTCGATAGAGCACCGTACATTGTATGTTGTTTTGTAGTATTCGTAGATGATTTTAATTGGATTTTTTTTGTAATGCTACCGTGCTGTAGTCTAATAGCTGAGATGCAAGTTATTGCTTGCTATTTTTATTTATTTATTCTAAAGAGAAGTACTTCGTGGGGAGATCTAACAGATTTATGCTTCTGTGACGTCATTTAAGTAAGACGTCATTGGGAGACGGTTCAAATTGGACTGATTCGTAAAAAGTTACCCTTTTCTTCAGAGTGGTGCTGCTATGAAAGTTGATTGATTCTTGTGTTTCTCTGTTGACTTTTCTGATTACTGTCAATTTGTGCAAATATTTTCAGCCAATCTTTCTGGTTGATCCACTATATATTCGTGGATTGTGTTGTTGCTTTTTATTGAGCAAGATTAGCTATCCAACTCCAAACATTCATTCCATATTCTATTTATTGTATTGAGTTTTTGATTATCCAATAAGTGTTTCCTGGTTTGGATGTTCGAAGAATAATATAAGAAGAATGTGTGACATAGTTCTGATTAGGGGAACAGGTTATTCGAGTATCGCTCTGGTCATTCGTGGAAGGGGAAGGTGATTAGCAATTGTGCTATCCTACCTCCAGGCGTAGGACCTCTTTTAGGACATTGCTACTTAAAGACGTCAGCATATATACTTAGGTGCATATACATATATAGATTTTTTAAAATACATGTTTTTGGGGGGTCTTTCTGGATGGGGTATTTTTCAGTTATTTTGGTGGTGAAGTTTGGAACTACTGGTTTTCCTTTTCAGTCGTTTCCGACCGTAGGTGACTTTGTAGTCATTGCCCACAAAGAATTCCTGGTGAGATTTTTTTACAGGGTAGTTCACTATTGCTTTCCCCCTCCCAATTTTATCCTGGCTCGGGACCGGCATGTGGCTGAGATGTATTCGAATTGTAATCGATGTGTTTATGGGGACCGGTTTGCCTGTTGTGGGGGACAAAAAACCCTATCTCCGTATGAGAGCGGATGACTCACCTTTAGTCGAAAGAGACCAGATAAAGGTTCCTCACTTCACTGACGGGAATCGAACCCAGGTCTTTCCGACTAAAGGGATTCGTCTATACCAACTGAGCTAAGGAAACTCTTTTGAAGTTTCGAATCAACTCTTAATTGCATGAGAATATTCTCATCGCCTTTTTCGATGTTGGAGAGGATATCAGGGGTCTAGTTGTCCAAGATGTCAGATTTAAATTGTCCATTCTTCAGTGAAAAATGAAACAGAGTTACTTCTCTATGGTGATACTCAAGGAATATTCTTCTTGTACAGTTTTCTTCGTAGTATTTAATAGACCACTTAAAGTTTTCCCTAGATTAAGTGAGTAATTGATGATTATTGTTTCTTGTGTGTGGAAGTTGTAGTCGATGGAATTTGTAGCGATGAAGTACATGCATATTCCATGGCTCTTGCGATGTGTGAAGTAAAGATGCTAATATTCTTCTAGCCAGTGTTTTTGATAGCCCAGAGTAGTCCAGGGCAACGTCCAGCTTAGTGGAAGAGATTATCTTTTTAGTATATGATGCAGTTCTCGGCCTTTCCACAGTGTTGGATAACAAGTCGATAAAATTCTAGAACAGTTGGGAAGAAGTTGGTCCGTCGCCTTTCTGAGGCCCGCGGATAAAAGGAAATATCTGCTAACTTTTTAAGAATACATTCCATTGTAGATAGATGAGTGTTGTCGGATGACTCATCAGAAGAAGATGATTCGGAAACGGTATTCTTGATTTCAAGTGTGCTAAACTCTCACCACTTCCATAGGGAGATCTCTATATACAAATAGATAGAACGATATGACCAACATAGGATGTTCCAAAAGTTCTGAGTTGAAATCGAGACTCTGCGTAAGCCAGTCAAAATTTTAGATATCGTTCTCCTCTCAAACCATGTTGGAATAGCACCTGACATAGGACATGATGCATTGCCGTGTTCAGAAAAGAAATGGCTATTTCCTAAAGACTGTCACAGTCTACGAAGCATCGCATTATGGCCTCCACGTCGAAGACTTGCAACACCGTTGAAGATGTAGAAATGATCAACCTACAAGAATTCATTTCGAAAAATATGTAAAGAGCTGTACGCCCTTGGTTTCAATAGAAGAGTACCGCTCTTTACCGCTGTCTCAGATGGCTCTTTGAAGGTCTTGATCGATCATTTAATTTCCTGCGTTTTCCTCAGCATATCTATCTTAAGATAGCATTCTCACATTTCCATCGGCTGATGCTGTTACTTTGCTATTGAGCAAAGTGGCGATGCAGTCTTTTATTCAGCGTCACAAACGAATAGGCCACTGAAACATCATCCTATGATAAATGATACTTCTTTCGAAGCCTATAAGTTCTCTGAGTGATGTATATAATGCAAACAGATATGTAGCACTATAGAGCACGTGCGACAAACAGGAACATGCTTATAATCATCATCAACAAACCCCCCTCTAAATATCCACGACGTTCCAAGTATCCTGAAATTTCGTAACCATAATTATACCATAAGCCAATTAGCCATATGCCTTTAAGCATTCATTGTATGTAAATTGGGTATGTGTTTACCCGATTTAGAGACTACAAAAAACCTTATAACGTCGCATGAGACTGGTTAAATCAGACCTTTATATACTGTGTATAAGAAAAAGGACCTTGTCATCTCTATGCGAAATCCGTTAAATTACCAACGTTAGTTCCAAAGCTGTTTGAGGTTTATTTGTATCCTACACAGAATTCGAGGCACACCTTTCCGACCGAAGGACGTCGTCGATACCGATATAAATTAATATTTGTATCGGTATTTGTATATCGCTATAATGTTTGTATTAATTACAAACAAATATTTTATTTATTTCTACGAAATAAATAAAATACATAAATAAATTTTAAAAAATTAAAAAAAAAAAAACACGGACATCAGATTTTTGAACTTGAGTAATTTGGGTTAGCTTTCCTTGACGGACTATTAATTCCACCAAAAAACTCCTGTGGGTATAAAAATTATCTCTTGGTGATCTTTCTAGAAATACACACTCCCTGTATGCTTCAACTTCATCAATTGTTCACCTTCATATCGCGATGAGATCTTCGTAGGCTTAGAGAATATAGAGATGAAAACATTGAAAACGTAAAAAAATAGAATCCATAATAATAGTAACCAAAAACAGGGTAATCTGTCTACGAACATTAAGTATATATGAAAATAATCAAATACAAATAAGATTAAATCATGAGCTATCATATACGTGAGAGATAAACCAAGGGATCCAACAAGGATGTACCTTTCAGAAACTCTTTTTAATGTTTATCTAAATGAAATATTCATAAAATTGAATACAAATTGCCATCAAGGAATTAAACTTTCTCCAACTGTGAACTTAGACACTGTCCTTTTTGCCAACGACCAAATAATAATTAAAAATTTTGAAGATAACTTACAGAAAGCTATTTAGATCTAAATGAGATAGCCAAAGATTATGGAATGATAATATCAACAGAAAAATCAAAAACGATGGCCTTTAAAGGACAAGATCCAGCAAGAACCAAGATAGTAATAGATAACAAGATCTTAGAACAGGTGAATTCATTTAACCACCTAGGATGTACGATCACATATGAAAATGAAAAAGATATAAACGTAAAAATTGCGAAATATTTAAAAATAACAAGTGTAATTAACTTTATATTTTAAACCAAAGCTAGTTCAAAAACAAACCAGACTAAGAGTATACAATTCATTAGTACTACCGGTTCTATTGCATGGAAGTGAAATCTGGACAATAAAACAAAAAGACAAACGAAGATTAACAACAACAGAAATGAAGTTAATGAGAAAAACTGCAAAGTATACCCTATTTGTTCACAAAAGAAACAAAGAAATTATGAAAGAATTAAACCAGGAATCAGTAATAGAAAAAATAAAAATGGATGGAACACGTTGAAAGAATGAAAACAGAAGGATTACCAAAACAAGTCTTAAATTGAAAACCATTAGGAAAAAGAAAACCAGAACGTCCTCTTAAGAGATTCAACGATGACTTCTAAGGCCGGAACAGGCCACGCTAGGCCTAAATACTTAACAGGCATGATGATGATGATGATGAACATTAATTAATTAATTAATTACTATCTGATGATATAACTACTTTGAAATCAATACCGACTGGTACCTCAGTGTTTGGGTTACCACTGCTTTGCTATTGGTTAAAATCTCTTTTATGTGTAGTATTCTGTTTTGGTTTGCTTGGGTTTGTTTGGGATGAAAAACCTCCGTATGAGACTGTCTACCTTCAATTGACCAACTATTAGAAATACTCTATACACAGGATTCGAACCTTGGACTTTCTATCCAGAGAATATTATGTTACCGGCTGAGCCAAGGAGGCTTTTCTACTAATACTGGTGCATAATTTGTGAGATTCACGAAAAATGTTAATCGGTTATTCAACTAATCCCAGTCTGGATTATTGAAAAAAGCTTCCATTTGACAATGCAAAGCTCCAGAATGAAATTATATTAAATATTCAGTTATTTTTTCTTTACCAAATAGACAGAGTATCATTTGGATGGCCATCCATACAAAGGCTCTCATTTTTATGAGTTCAGACACCAGCACAGAGTTAGAAGGCGTGCCTACCATTCTCTGGAATGTAGTTTGATTCTCTTTCGTTCCCCACCCTTTCAGAAATTGGATTAGTTCAGGCATGTGGTGTCATTTCCACTTGTATTTTCGCTCTATGGGAGCCTGAGAGGGCAGACAGAGAAAGGGGTTAGAGGTTAGGTCGCTGTTTCGACAGACAGAGCACTTTCGACACAGGTGGTTATGTTGGAGTTGGTGACTACTGGACAGACGCGTTCCTGCTGGCGTTCCTTTGTCCGTGTCCACAGGAGGTAGTTTGTCAACTTGCGGGAAACGCAGTCGATGGAGTTAACTCAGCAGGATGTGCCCCGGCGGAAACAGAGGCACGTGCTGTGTGTTTACTCTTGTGCTTCGGTATCTGCATCCAGATGAACTCAAGAGGTGGGCGGAAGTTTTGAGTTACGTGACTTGAGATGAAAGATTTTTATTACTGTGAAAACAAAGTAGAACCATAAGCCCTAATTCCTGGTCCCATCCCCCCTTATGGTCAAAAAAGCATGCATGCTTTAATCGTTGAGGATTGAAGGAATTGAGATATTTCAATAGATGCCACAACTGGTTTCAGAAACTATCAAAGAACTTTGTAAATAGATATAGAAATCCGGGTGTTTTTCGACATTCAATTTTCCATACATCAAACCATACGATAAGCGTTCTTGGATTTTTAATTCGAACTTTTTAATTCTGCAAATCATTTCTGATGTTATCCATGTTTTCATTGAAGGCTCATCAGACACTTCAGATTTCTATTTCTTGATCTAAACCCGATTCTTAATGTCTGCTTTCTTTCCTAATATGTGTAGACTTTATCGATAAATTTGTACTGCGATTCTGTGTAATCAATATTAGCGTTTGTTCTAAGTATGTTGAAATACAGCGGATGTAGACAACACTAAGAATGAAATTAGAATGTTAATAGGCACATTAAAAAAAATAACACTTTCAAATAAGAAAGGTTTAAAACCCTACAACAAAACTTAGTACTGTCTATATACTAGAAATCGCGAAGATAGAATGAACTTATTTGAAGTTGTCAATGAACCTAAGGTGAATCAGGAAAGCCTGAAAATAAATGTGAATTTCGGGAGAGAGAGAGACTGGTCTTATTTAAGCCTACAAGCACTGTAAGATTTGTCGAATGAGAGGAAAGAGTGGAATGTGCATCCCGCTGAAAACTGTGCCTAGGATTTCAGGTCAGGAAGAGAAGGCTATAATGTATAGGAGAAGAAGAATAGGTCAAATAATAAAGCCTCTGAACACCCCATCATTAGTAGGAAAATCTAAATGCGAGAAGAATCCAGTCATCCAATTACAAGAAGCCTTCATTCCATAATGCTCAGTTCACGTGTCAAAAACTACGTCGGCAGACGAGATCTTAAAAACGAAACTGGTGGAATCTCATCTCCCACTTAAGAACATTCGCAACCGACTAAAAGCTATTATCAGGCACCCTGTTATATACATCTCCATTTTTACGTTTGAAAGTATTCAAGTGACAGCATCGAGCAGACTTGACACTTATAGCAAAGTTATTGAAGAATTAGAGTCGCACATTCTTACGTAGAAACGAATAAGGTTGATGCCAAGAGCCAGGTATGCATAGAAACAAAGGATAAATGTTCGTTTTTGCTTTAGCATCTTTTAAGAGTGGTAATAAAGTGGTATTTTTGGTTGATTTCGGTTAAAAGAGCGGCAATCTTGTTTATATACCATAAAATCGAATAAAATCCAACTGTTATTATGCACTTACATTTGACTGATGTCACATGTACGGCGGCCATATTGCTAATTGCTCCGATATGAGCTGTTGCTATAATAAAAATACTGAAATGTCATGCTTTATAGTTGCATATTTTAGTAATTCTGCATTTTAGTTGAACCCTCATAGAAGCAATGGTTGGAGACTACATTTTACATTCTTACAGGACAACAAGGGAGGTTGACACTGAGAGCGACATATGATGTGCATAATCACAGTCATTGAAGTGAAACTACTATCTAGTCAACTATTTTAAAAGAAGATTCATTTCGATTATGGATTTGCATCTGTTAATTTTGGAAAAGTTGTATTATATACTTTTATTTAAGAAATCGGTGTATTATGCTTCAATTAGCTGATAATTTTCTCCTTCTAATTATGAATCAAATACTAATATAAAGAAATTCCATTAGGCTCACCATTGTATTTGAATATCAGTTTAAGCCTAACATTGCTTTAAAATTCTTTTCCAAATCTTCTGTAGGCAACCTGGTTGGACGAGTGCTTAGCATATCCATTCAAAAACCAACAGACCGGGTTCGAACCCGGCTTGGATATTTGCAATTGTTTATTTTGGTTGGAGGTACGATACTTGAGGTATACAGCCTTCGGTGAGTGGAAGTCACACCTTTTATTCAGTGCGCCTGTAGAGCCTCTGTTGGTTTCGATGGAGCTCTTTGGTTGGAAATTTCGACCTGGGTTCGAAATCCGTCTAGGAACCTTTATTAGGACTTTTCAATTAAAGGTGAGCGAGTTAGTCTCAGGAAGTGGAGGGTTTTCCAGGAAACTCTAGTTTTTTTCATCTCACCTTGGACACACGTATCTACACACACAGAATGTCATTGGACAAGGATGACAAGAGAAATACATTATCTAGATATTCGACAGAGTTCGATAAAAATTAAAAGAAATAACATAAAAGTTGTTTGCTAAGTATTATCTAGGAACTGGAAACAATCTTTATCTACAGTTAAATTAAGAAATGCTGTCTATTACATTTATGTTTTCGTTAAAAAGATATTTTCATCTGTTTGGTTGTCAGTTTTCCATCTACTGACATCTCTTCTTCATCGTGTACTAAAATTTTCACTTTATCCCCTGTTTCGTTCATTTCTTTTTTTGAAGTGCGTACAAACGCGACGTTTTTACATGTCACAGAGCGGCTGACCTTCCAACTTGATTTAGTTTGGGTTGAATTAATTAGTCAATGGTATATGTAACTTTGTTCACGCTGTGTAAGTGAAATTTTTTAATTGGGTATTGTTGCTCGCTCATGGAATTTTAAGTGAAGGATTACATCAGTCATCTTACCAACCATTTTCTCAATTTATTTATAACAGGTTGACTCAATTTTATTGATTTCAATTTTATCTTTCTCAAATGAAAAAAAAAAACATTGGAATATTAAATTGAATTCGGATCATTGGAACAGTGTTTATGAAGAAAGAAAGAATATGGGAGGATAGAAAGAAATGGAAAACTTTGATCCTTCTGACCTGGTAGTTTCTTGTGGTAGATGATGGACGGAATCAGAATTGTTATTCATCATCATTTCGTATGAAGATGATGGTGATGACCACTATTATTTGGAATCAACCATGATTGGTATCGCAAGAATTAAGAAGAGATAAAACGAAGAGGTAATGCTAACCTGTAACCAAATAATTAGGTATAATCTACGAGCCGTAACGATTGATATGAAAAAATTAAGGTCAAAGGTGATTACGATTATTGCAGATCAATATGCTTTGACAATAGAAATCTTCGCAATTTTTTTTTCATTTCATTTTCCTATGACTAAGTCATCGTTCGTTTTTTTAACAACAAGAAACTTTGGTAGGATTATGAATGATGTTGACTGGTAATTTCGGTGATTAACAACAGTCAAGAACAATATTGTCGATAATATCAGTACTGTGATACTGTTACGATAGCATCACAATAATATTAAATTACGTGCGTATACGTCACTAATGATCGATTGGATGGAATGATAATCGGACTGGCTTTTAATAGAAATGAAAGGCATGTTGGAAGGATTCTCCTTGGTGGAAAGATGCGTTTGAATGGTTGGATGATTACGACAACAGAATATGAGCGAGCGGAACGTGAGAGATTATTCCAAGGACGGGTTCGAGCAGACTGCTATAATTCTCGGGCATTTTAGTCAATCAGTATCCAATAGTGGATGACACGCTGAATCCCTTTTCACGGTTGTACAGCAGGCCAAATGAGTGCTCGTGCTTGCGGGTGTCCTCTGACATAGTTACTGCTCTTGTGCACACCACGAGGGGGGGGGGAGGGAACTCCGTCAGTAATCCGTGATCAGACAGGTTCTAATTCGTGCCTTACCTGTCAGGGATGTGATCAGTACAGCGGATGGAGCCGTCGGAAACTGTCATTGCGTAGCCAGACGTGTCCGCCATCCCACTTTTCGCCGCCGCTGCGTTCGTACGATCGCGTTGTTTTTTTTTTTTTTTTTCCCCGCTGTCTCCCTCTGGCGGTCTGCCGCCATCGTCATCCATCCCGTACGTCATCGCCAGCAGCACTGCCATTGGCAAGCCGCTCCCGAGAGGGGCGTGGCCTTCCCGAGCCTGGCTGCGGCAGAAAGTGACCCATCAATCACGGCGTTGAGATATTAATAAGACGCGATGGCCCGGCGACTGTGTCTGCTGTGACTATGGTGTGGCCCGCCGTCCCGTAGCCCGCTTCCGCCGAACCCGTCGAGGATTAATCCATCTCTCGCCGCAACCTTTTACTTGCAACCTCCAGTGGCCGCCGGGTCACGTCGGAACACTGCGGTCAGACTGCAACACGGCAGGGATGATCGCAAAGCCGCGAGCCTGTGACAGGCTCCCAGCAGGAGTTGTTGGTGTGTGTCTGTAGCTTCAACGGTAGCGGTGACTCCCGAGCCTTCCGACATGAACCACCTGGGCACGATGTATGCCACGAAGAGGCGACGTCGCAACAGCAAAAGGTAGGTCTCAGTGAGGGGCTTCCCCCCCTCCTCTCTCGTCCTCCCCCCACCGTTGTTTCCATAGCGTTTCGTTTAAATAGAATGTGCCGTTCTGCTAACCACTATTCTTGACCTTTCATGTCCTTTCGCTGGTGTCCTGCAAGAAATGCCTTCGTCATTGATTTTGTACTGACGGATCCTCTTAAAAACCGCGGTTTCTTTTGAAGCTCTTACCGCGTGTCATGAAAAGTCAGTGGGATAACATTCCCACATCAAGCCACGGGCGAGTGTTTCATGCTCAACCATTTCTTGACGTCAAGAGTGGGCCGATCGCTGCCCCTGTGATTACTTAATTAATCGCCACGAGAAGTGGAAGATCCAACCTTCTCTTGGAGAAATTAACTTCAACAGTTGTGGCCTTTGATCTTGAGAAGAGGTGCAGGTGGTCCTCGCGTGTTTTCGTTGTTGATTTGGGTCATCCTGCGAGATGGTTGAAAAAGGAATCTTTTTCACCTTTTTCAAGAAACACTATTTTTAACCCGACCTCTGGTGCATGTAGATGTATTTATTTGCACACGTATCATTGTATAGAGGATGGGGACTTTGGGGGGAAAAGAATTTCTTCCAATGTTAATCACACGCTTATGATGCATTTCTGATTTGTGATCTTGAGCAACTGTCTGTCATGTCATACAGAAGTGACTGTTGGGGATTTGATACGAATGTTTTAATTCATTTCTATCTACAGTATCCTCGAATCCGAAACTCATCATTCCAAATGGTCTCTTCAATACACGGAAATGATTTAGTTTTAAAAATGCATTTGAACTTCCAGACTGAAATGACATTTTGTTTGCTAAGAAGTATAGTTGGATTTGGTATCATAAGAGGCGTATCCTTGGATTTAGTTTTCAGAAAACGACCCTGGGTTGGCAATTTTTCTGTTTCTCTCCAATGAAATTGCGTTCACGGACTATGAATTCAAAACTGACTGCAAGACTTATTCAACATGGGAATCAAAATTATTAAACAGAAGAGAAGACTTGTTTTTCTTGTTTATCACTTTATCTTCAGGTGTTAATATTGTCCATCATTTTATAATATTTAAATAGGTTTAAATCTTTTCTTGTATAAATATTTTATCAACACATCACGATAAGGCTTTTAAAGATGGATTTATTATCCCATCCTGGATCGAGTGGAGGTAAGATCCAATATGTACACTACCGTGTCTGCAAAAACTATGTTACATCTTGTGTTACAAGATCTACGTATATCCAAGATTGTTCAGTTGTTCAGGCTTCGTGATCCCTAGATGTTCAATCTTAAACAGCTTATGTCTTTCACTTTGAAAGCTAGTATAAACATTTATATCTGAAAGGAGTCAATGGTGTCTTTCTCTGAAATGGTGGGAATTTATCCATCGATACTGTGGCCTAGTTCTTTAAGAGTATCTAAAATAATTATCAGTGGATGGCTTTATGGTCTGGACGCGTAGTGAACTTTGGGATTTCATTTTCATTGTAATCATGTAAGAAATCTTTGCAAAATAAACAAATGTATTGTTGAAATTGGGGGCTCACGACTCCAAATAAGATGGGTTTTTGACATCTACACTGCTGATGTTAAATTTTTGATAAAGGAAATTATTTGGTAAAACAGATTTATCTTTTTTAGTAAATGTTGGAATAAGATTAACACGGATGTCTCAGTTACAATTTTTGAAAGACCATCCCACACTACAGACCCAGTTCATTGGTATTTTATTCACCCCGCCACATAAACATGCCATCTTTCGGTGTATCTTCAGAACAAATAGAGTTGTTCTTCCTACAGTCCTCCTGGATGCGACTTCGATACATTTCAAAGGTGACGTCACTGGCAGTTAGTGTTCTTTATCTCAACTGCAGCGTACCATTTCCTAGTAGTGTGTTTGGTGCGAGGCTATTTATTATTTTAAACGTGTAGTAAACAGAAGCGGTAGACGTGTGCTGGGGTCACTTAGGTCAAGGCGAAGCTCCCCAAAAAAGCTGTTCCGACGTCGCTTCCTTAGAAATGTGCATTCCCCCCAACCCTCCCTTCTTGACTAGATGGTCCAATGACTTAAACAATGACGGGTTTGGGGAGGGTAGTTTAATATCTTTTTTCTGCCTTTTTTTCCTTTTTTTTTTAACGGTAAAGTCATCGATAATTAAAGGGTCACTTGGACTTTAATCAAAGACGAACCTGTACGGCTTTCTTCCGTCAATTATTTCTCCCTGTAAAAATCCCCTCGTTACACGTTCCCTTGACAATTGTTCTCGTTGCAATACGGGAAGAATGAAAGATAAATTTGCTCTTTCTGTCTTTCTATGAGTTCGCAAATGAAGACAAAAACTATTCACGGGGATGTGCGTGACTGGACCTGGACATTCTCTTGCTAATCTGCTTGATGTTTGCTTTTCCTTCATTTATTATGCGGTTCATCCTTCTAAGGGTTTCTGGCCAGCTTGTGTCTCAATCTTTCCATGTTTTCCCAAGTTGCTTGTACGAAAGCGAACCTCATCTACTCCGACTCATTTTCGATGTTTGTTTTTGCTAGAAAAATCTCCGCTAATTTCCAGAACCATACAAAAAAAAAAAAAAAAAATCTCACTAATTTGCTTCCGCCTTGGTGATAAGAACAATCCCCCCTGGCGGTTTAACATTTTAACATTTGAGCCATTTTTTGTAATGACTTTATTCACTGATAGTTTTTTTTTCTCTGTAATTATTTCAACTTCGTTTTTTTTCTCTCTCTCTTTTTTTTAACCCTGTCTTTCAGTAGTAATAGGGTCAACCTTCTGTAAACGGGATCCTAATACATACTGGATTTCCGATAGTTTAAAATAAAATAACCTAAAATTCGAATTATAGTTTTTGAAAGATTCACAGCTCTTAGGGGCCTTTACGAACTGAATACCCTCTACCCCTATGTGAGGTATTGACTACTGACCAATACACATAACCAGTTTTCTCATAGAAAACTGGTTATGTGTATTGAATTTATTGAATGTGGACCAAGAATAACAAATCTATTGTCAAAAAAAGTTACTCAACTCAGGACTGAACATAACAAAGAGGCTATTATTCATCCACCGTAGCTTAGTTGGCATAGACGAGCCCTTTAGTTGGAAAGTCCTGAGTTCGAACCCGTCTATGACTTGAGGAACCTTATCAGGTCTTTTCAATCAAGTACTGAGTTAGCCAGTCTTATATGGAGGTTGAGGTTTTTTCTCCTGAAAACTCAGTTTTTAATTCTCTCAGGAGGCAAAGCGGCACTTGAACACACAGATCTACAGCCATAAATACTTGCATTTAAGCGATGCAATTGAGTAGTGATGTGTGTCGGCTGCATTAAGTCGGCTGTACTAATAACCCGTGATCAGGGGACTGTACTCGTCTTAAGGGACAGATTACTTGATGAAGCAGAAGGCTATTATTATATTTCTGTACTTTTTTTAAACAGATAAATGTTTATAAATAGATAAGTAATATATTTAAAGACATCCTTAGTACAAAAACACAATAGAATCAGACTATATAATGTCTTGTCAAAACCAACTCTACCATACGGAAGCGAAACATGGATCACAAAAAGGAAATATTGAAACAGCAGAAATGAAATTTCTCAGAAAAACAACTGGATATGAGCAACATATCCAGGCAACAAGTGAGACCATAAAACAAATGAACAAATTTTACAATCCCTGAATATAAAACCAATAAACAGATGGCATGAGACCGAACAGGCCAGTTGGCCAGAAATCCTTGTTAAGAAGAAGACTTTTTTTTTTTCCGAGTGGTTTTCATATCAGGGTTTGATACACTATCGTAACTATTTACCATCTTACAAAACCCACCAAATTAATCACAAGAAAGGAGAAGCTCCATCTATGTCTGAATGTAGCATTTCTATTTATTATTTTTCCAAATTGTATATTTTATTCATCCTCTTTTTTATTTTTCCATTTCATCTTTATTTTGGAACATTATTAATTTTTGAACCATTCCCAAGAAAGACGTTTATCAGAACGAACATTATGTGGCACTTAAACCAGGAAAAGCCCGTGGAGGTTGCTAAATTAACATTAATGGTTACCTAGGTGACAAGAAATCGATTGGTCCCGTCTTAATGTCACGCTATTTGGGGGATCGAATTGTGATAGCGAAGAAATATTAAATTATGGCTTATCTCTTTGAGAAGTTGATCTGGGAAGGAGAAACTAAAGGGAGACTTTTTTTTCTTTGATTTTTAAATAAATTTATACCGACCGTTGCCCTTACATCGAAATCTAGATAGGTAACTTAGATCCTCACATAATTAATCGGATGGTATTACGAATCTTTCTTATTTGGGGATGGTACCTTTGGAGACAGCCAAGTTCCAGCTTACCTCCCAAATAATCTCTGCAGGTCTCTGGACGAATCTGAGGGGTCCGATGCCCAGCAGGAAAATGAACGAGGCCTTCAAAATTTGCATTGCATACACTTAAAAAAAAAAAAAAACAACCATAATTTATTACGTTGTCAATAAAATTGAAGCCGCACCTAGGTGTCGCTCTTGTAGCCTACAGGGCCCGACGTGAGGACATTCCCGAGACTACAATGACAATTGCGCGAGGCCTAATGAACGGTGGAAGATGACTTCTCTTCTGCTAATTACAGGTTCTGTCGGCTACAGACTGCTTCCCTCCTCTCTCCGTACTTCTGTTCTCTCGTCGGGAGAGTTTTTGCCTACGGGGTTTACCGGCATTCAGTCCGCGACCTTTGCTCTGTGGTTACCCGAAAAAGGCAAGGTCATGTGACTCGAAGAACTGAATTATAATCGTGAAATTGTGTTTGTGGTCGACTGCGTCCAGAAACTTTCCTTTGTATGTTTGCGGCAAGGGGGATGATTAGTTCAAAGAAAGAGTGAAAAAAGAAAAGTAAAATTGAAAATAGGATGACAGGATGTGTTGCATAACCACATGCGCAACGACTTTCAGGTCCGCTGTCCTGAGGAAACAAAACCTACAAGAGTGTTAAAGCTATCCCAGATTCTAGGAGCCACATTCTCGCAAATTCCCCTCAGCTACACATCAGAGAAGGCAACCAATGTCTTAATTACGCATGTCCTCGAAGCTCTGGTACCATCTCAGAGATTTTTTACCTGCGCATGCTCTCTGTTTAACTTGTATACCGAAAACACCCACTTGTTGGAAGGTCTGCCAAATTTATGTTAATTCCCCATTGCTAAATGGAACCGTAGATTGATTTCCATTTGAAGCGCATCCCTACTAGTCATAGCTAGAATAAATGTCTTCCTTGATCAGCATCATTCTGTAGTGATGACTTCTGCTTTTTCCCGATTTCTACAGCTAATTTACTGAAGCATAATTTACTTAAGAGGGGGAATTCTAGAGTTCAATTTTTAGAATCCTTATATACATGTCTTACTTAGATATATAGATATATTATGTCCCATATCCTACTTATTGGAGATGACATACTTCAAAAAGTATCACGTGTGGTAGTATCAGTGATACTTTTCAGATGTTCAGCAACAGTGGGATCTTCAGATCTCACTGTTGTTCATGATGTTGAACAACTAAAAGAGTAACTGTTCGGATGATTTAAATTTCTCCAAGATAACCTTAAACAATTGAAGAATTGGAGATGGTAAATTGGAGAAACACTTATCTTTGAAGAAATGCAATCATATAAGATTTTATAACTCAGTAATATTAAATGGCTACCGTTTGAATGTAGTCTGGGAACAAGTTGCTGACTATAAAAATTTGGAAATTTTGATTTCTAATAAGTTTAAGTTCAAGAATTGTTGGTAAAGTTCTTCTTCAGTTCGATCGGTATTGAAAAAATTGAGTGCAACTCTTATATAAGACACGAAGAATTTTTATCAAGGCTTTTCAAATGAAGGTGGCTTAGACGATTTTATACAAAGGGTTTTTCTATCGGAAATTCAATTTTTTAAAAGATATTTCATATATATTTTTATTATTATTATCCTGAAAACAGGAAAACCAGCCAGGAGAATACAAACCCAATTTAAATACGTGTTATACTTATACCTTATTTTAGAATTCTAGTTACGATATCCAAGTTGGAAGGTCATGTGCACTTAAGGGACCGTTATGACTACTGACGATGATGATAATTATGATAATGAATCATTTAGGACAGCTGGCAAAGGACAGGAGACTGTTGGATAATCTGAGAATGCTTATAGGAGGAAGAATAGTACTCTTTTAGGATGTCCGTAGTGCAACTACTTTCTCAGAACTCTCATCATCCACGTTTTTGACGGATGCCACGTTAATCGATAGTATTGGAATGGATTCAAATATTTAGCGCTTGTTAGGATAGTTAAAGTAATTCCTTGGTTATCTATAATCTATTGAATTTGCCGATATGAATTGGAGAGGTCTCGAGGCTTAATGGGAATCAACGCCTTCTTAAGTAGAATGTTTCCCTAACGTCAGAATTGCTTGTTAGTCTTATAGGAACCTTCAACAGAGTTTGATATTAGAATCGCTTGTAGATACGTTTGTTTGAGACAAATGTTAAACAGTTTGTTTGATTCTGGTAATTACACCAACTCTAAATGGACCAATCATTCTTTTCTTGTTCGCTGATTTGTAGATTATCTTTAAGCCTTCATAATCGGGTTATTATTCGTATTTTATTTGTGTGTGTGTGTGTTTGTGCCCTTTTTCTATAACGTTTGCTCTTTTGGGAGATCGGATATAGCGTTTGTCTGTATATGTAGTGAGCACTAGATTTTATGAACAAGAACCTCTCATTGCACAAACATAACTCCATTGGAAACAAATGATATAACAAACATTCATACGTGGACTATTTGGCGACATAATCACTGTGGCTGATTGAGACTTTTTTTGTCTCAGATTAATATCAATGAGGTGATGTCGGTAGCGAATGATTCCAGCCGTTGTACACACGAACCACTGACAAACATCTCATAGTAACTATGGTGTGTGTGTGTGTGTGTGTGTGTGTGTGTGTGTGTGTGTGTGTGTGTGTGTGTGTGTGTGTGTGTGTGTGTGTGTGTGTGTGTGCTCATTTCAAATAACTTGGTACATAGAGCATCTATAAGAATTTGGTAGGTAGAACAGTACACGAAAATAAGACATGAATTTCAAAGATTTAGTTGTCGCTGTGTTACTGATTGCCAGAAGGACCTCATTTGGTTCTTCCGAAAACACTCAAGAAAGAGCTGGAGGATGAACCATAGTGATAACTAGAAAATCAGTGGATGGTCACTGATTGAACCAGAGGTTGAACCGCTCTGATAAACTCCTCATCACAATACTATACACGTTTTACTCAAACTGTAACGTTTTATGACGCAAGTATCGTAAAATTATTTGAATGAATATCTGATTTAAATCTTTGTTTTCATCTCTTCCTGATAAGGATGGGTTAAGCTCCTTGTTAGGGATTTACAGGCGTTCCTCTAGTATACCCCACCCCCCCAAGAGTAAGCGCTTTAGGTAGTTACATGTGTAAAGGGTGCAAACGTGTGTAAAGGTATACAGGTGCTTCGCTTACTACACGGGATTTGAACCCATATCTTTCCAACCCAAGGATTTCGTGAAACTCAGCTAAGGAGACTGTGGAAGAGGAAACCTATCTCTGAAATAAGGATCTCTATCGATTTAAATGTTTTGGAATAATTGTTCGACAGAATGACTATGCCAGGTTAGAATTTATTTTCCTTTTCTTAAAGTTTTAACAGCTTCAAACATTTCAGGTTTGTCTTTATAGGAATTAGAATTAGTTAAGTCCAAAACGTATCGGAACTGAACTTCTGTATATTCAGGGTTACCCGTAACGCAGTTCAAGTGATGAGGCGAGTGTATTCTATCTGTCAATTGGGTTACCAGCTTGCTTGTCTGTTTTCTTTCTTTCTTCTTCTTCTTATTATATTTTAATCACTGCACCTTATTCCTTTCTTTTTTTCAATTACTTTTGATTGCGATCCTCTCTTCTTTGTTCCAGATATTTTTGTTGTGACTTCCATCTTCAAGCCAAACCGAAGTGTTTGGTTTTCTCAATTGTCCGGTGGGTTTTTGAATTAGCTGACTTCCCAGCTCAGTGATCCTTAATGAAACAAAGGGTTTCCTCATTCTTCCTTTCGGCTTCCCCCCCCCCCCACGATTAAGCAACCCTCTTGCAGCCTGTCCACACTCACACAACAACAAAGTACCTCTGTCCACCTGTAAGGACATTTCCCATTAAGCACCAGAAGTCGTTGTCCCCATAACAGTGTTACAATTCTCCTGGGAGACCCTCGCACATCGGCGGTCAGTGCATTGATGGCCTCTCTAATGACCGGTGGCCACTTAGTCTGATGACTATGGAGTTATCTTAAATCTTGGCCACGTGGCGGGTGAAATGGGAGGGGAGGATTCGGTTGTGTGTCGCTGCTTTTCGTGTTACACCATCGATATACATTCGGGCTTCCTTTAGCAGTGGGAGTGAGGAAAGGGCGATGATTGTACGTCCACTGCTATGTACTACCAGCCAGCGTTGAGTAAGACTTCCATTGTAAATCGGAGGGATGTCATCACTCGATGTTTCATTTTATGCATCAAAGAAAAGTAGTTGAGATGAATATGAAACATTGAATGAAAAGGAAAATGCATTTTATGGATCTAATAAGCTCGCGTGTATACGGAGAATATTCCAGATATCTTTCCTTTCCCTCCTCATCTAGTCACATCCATTGAAGACTTCTCCCTCTTTATTTCTTCCATAGATTTTTAGAATTCTCTTCACCTAGTTTTTCTAAGGTTGGTCGATTGGTAGAGCCTCTGCTACTAATGGCTCACACAAAAAGTTAAGCAAGTTTGAGCGCGGTTAGTAGTTGGAAGGGATATCATCGTTCGATGGTGTTGGCACACTTTCCCTCGATGAGTCTTTGGACTCCTTGGAAGTGTCACATAATAATAATAATAACCCCTTCTGTTACTTCTTTTGCTTGTATCAGATTCAGCAGCCCGTTATAGCCAAACAAACTTCTCACGTAGTTGGCCGACATGTTAACGAACAACAGTTTGGCCATATTTGGCTTCCCAAAAGAGGATTCCGAATTTTGTGATAAATATATTATAAAAATAAGCTCATCCACGCTTCACATATACAACAGATTTACAACCTCTCGAATGGGAGTTACTTAAACAAAAAAAATCCGAACTCCCATAGCTGGATGTTTCAATGCGTGTGTTCTCTAGACGATTTTTCTGATAGGAGGAAAAACTTGCCGCTTTCTTAAGACGCGATTAACTTACTCGCAGTAGAAAAACTGTTATGGATGTTCTAAAATCGTAGATGGTTGAGTCAGTTCTCTCCTCCAAGCCAAAGAGCGTCGTTGCTTGGTAAACCTCCCCATTTATATTTCTGTTCATCTTTAAATATGTTTAAAGAGAGGACCGCGTGCACATCTGAGCCGAGTTTATTTAGTTTCGACCGAGCTCTTTAGTTGGAAAGACCTAGGTTCGAGTCCAGTCTGTAGCACGAAAAACCTTTATCATGACTTTTATCAAAGTTCAGTTATCTAGTCTCATAGAGGGTTTATCGTCCCTCTAAACAGGCAAACTGGTCCCTTGAACACACACACATCTACAGGCGTAGAACACTATTGGACAAGGAAGGTAACTGGAAGCCACCTTGTTTTGTAATATTTCCCTAGTAATTTAGCATTGCTACCCTAACAACTATTGGATTGAGGGAAAATACATACACGCAAGCGCATCTGTTTGTCTTGGGTGGGGGTAATGGTTTGAAAGGCCGGATAATGTGAAATTTAAATCACCACCTATTCAAATTTCTTATTATTATTATTATTTGAATTATAAGGGAAATTTTAAATAAATATTATGCGTTAGACTAAAAAAAATAGTGCGAAATGTTGAGCAACAAAAACCTTTGATCACCTTCAAACAAGCAAACATAAAAAAGTGTGGATTTGCTTTATCAAAGCTGGTCCATTGGTACAGAAAAAGTCGTACATTTATGCTGTTTATTATTTACTCCAAAAGATCCGAGGATGATTCTTTTAGTCCCAACGAAACCTTGTAGATAAAGGGTAGAAATAAATACCACTTTCAGAGGACTTAAGTATTACAAAAGATATCATCTGCGTGCGCACATCTTCTGCCACCTGACTAACGACAGGTGCCCTCTGCAGTACTGTAATTGTAGCATTTGGTGTATCGCTAATTGGATATCTAACTACTCCACCCTTAGCGAATCCGTGCAGTGATGACGTCAGCAAGCGAAATAACACCATCTCTTCCCTTACACCGCTAGACGAAGGTCTTAGAAACGCCTAAGCGCGGACTTCAAGCTATGTTTACCTGTGAACTGGAACCGATCCAAATATAAATAGCGGATGACGTCATCAAGAGATATCACAGGAGATTGGAACTTAAAGATAAGCAAGAACACACAAATGAAAAGATTACGTGTTAAGGGTGACATCATAAGAGACTAATTCGATCCCCAAATGAGATAAACGTATCATGGGATTAAGTAGTCAGTTTTGATTCATTTTTTTCTTTCTCTAACCGTCTCTAAAAATAGACTGATCATCAAATTTAAAAAAAAAACGGAATTAACCCAATCACTTTGCTATTCATTTAAATGTAAACGCATTAATACCTATCCATCCAACAGAAATTGGAATATAATTTGTAATAGAACAATTAAAAACTAATTTATTACTAATATAAACAATGGAACTAAATAGTTGAACACAATAGATTATTTTGCATCGACTGAAACAATAGATTACTAAATGGGGCAGTGAATACTATGATTTTAAACATGTCTTTTTCTTCTATATTTGACAATCTTTTGTCTTATTGTTTTTGACGATTATATGTTTCACTATTATGTAGATCCTTAGTGATTGTTGTCATAGCAACTAGAATTAAAAGAAACATACATACAGTTAGGGCGCATGATTACAATAGAATCTCATTAAACGTGCGTACCGTGTTACAGAAGTAAAAAATAAATAAAAAAATAAAATAAAATAATTATTTAACATTATTTTGTATGACAATTTCCCATACTTTAGGAATAGTAAGAACGTCGTTGCAGTTTAAATTTGGTCTGTGTAGTAGGGCTTCAGAACTTTCTTTATATAAACGTTCATGTTTATATAAAGATCGATGTAAAAGTTTAGACTTTTCCCAATGGATCCTATGGTTTGGATTTTCAATTCCGTGTTGAGAGAGGCCAGATTTCTGCAGAATCCCTAACTGTATGTTATTCCTATTATTGTTTAAACTACTGTACTGATGATGTCCTAAGATACTTAGGATGAAATATTTACAATTAAATAATTTTCACTGTAGTTAATACGTATGTTTCTTTTAATTATGATCTCACCACAGGTTTCGTTATTTAAAAAAAAAAAAAAGCAAAAAGGTTGCTAAGGTTGTTGCCTACGTTTTTCTTTGAATATCATTATTGTTTGTCCATTTCGACTGTAATTTGAATTGTGTCACAATGAGACAAGTTTTTTCATAAAGTGTGAAAAATATGTATGTGCTATACTTGACACTATTTTATTGTCCGTCGGCTGCGTTCTAAGGCAGTTTTGTCTCCCTCTAAATGGAAATTCCCATAAAACCTTATCTCTTAAAATAAGCATCCATAATCACTAAAACTATACCCTCCTGCGTGTATGATTTGTTCATTTTTTATATTCGTTTATAAGTATGCTAATTTAATTTGGAGCCACAGTCCTCACCAACTCGCTGTTTTAACTAACTTTTAGGACATTGTTATATCACCGAGGTAATTGATGAGTCTCGGCGAACAAGACAGCGTCTAGACACACTGCTCATCTTCTTCCTCCTGCCGAGTTCACAGTCTTTGGAGATAATTATCGCACCTCTCCTTTAAGTTCTATATTTCCGTGTGCATCATTTGGTGTTTCGATGGTCACATGAATAAATTCGTTCATTGCTACTTCTTAATTTTTTTCTTTGCTATGTTTTGCACAAGTTTTTTTTCCGTTTTTTTTTATTATGTATTAATAAACCAGCTTTTGTTAGATGTTTATCTTTCCTTCTTGCTTTTCTGGAAAGAATGATGGGTATTTTAGAGAAAGGGATCTATATATATATATATATATATATATATATATACTATCCATTGACCTACAAAAGACCTAGGCCTTACTCACGCAACTTAATATTGAGATGAGTGAGATTTTTCAAGGGATCACCATTCAGTTTTTCGTCTTCTTGATCTCTTCAGTGAATTACTATTCTTCTTAGGAATCTGAGAGTCATCAAGAAGTGGACTTGTTGAACAGAAAATGGGAGAACATGCAAAGATAGGAAGATTTCTTCATCTTCTTTGGATGGGAGGGGGAGGCTTTCCTAATAAACAAAGTACTAGGAAAGGCAAACATCTTATAAATCTTTAACTACAGTTCAAGACGGAAATTTTACGTAATAAAAAAAAAAATCACTTAGTTCTCGGGGCTCGTGTGTTTGGCACTTCCTCCCAGAAAGTAAAAGTGTGTTTTATATTTTATCAGGAAAAAAAAGGCAGATTGAAGGACGTCACTGTTCGCAGATTACCTCATGCGAACAGTGACGTCACATCCAGCAAAAGCTTTGTTCTCGGGCGCGTTAGTCTCACTGCGACCGTGAATCACCTGGATGACCTGTGACCTCGATAATTTTGGCAGCAGGGAAGGAAACGCTGCAGTTAAAGCGGTGATTAGGAGTGAAGAGATTTGTACCTGGGTACGGCACGAGCCCCCGTCGCTGTGGCAACATGAATATTTCATGGCGTAGGTGCTAATGGGAGCTCGGAGGAAGCGGATGGAACATTGATCCCTCTCCCCACCCACGAATATCGAACGCACAGCTGTCAGGCATCTCGTTGGCAGGAGATGTTTGTTGGGTGGTTGCCAGGTAGCGATCCGCACGCTCTGTCCAGCTGTACCCGAGACAGGGGAGGGGTGCTCTATTGAACATCGCGCTCCGCTAGAGCCTCCTGGGCGCTTACATGTGCAGCAACGCTATCTTTCTCTGCCCGGTTCCCATTGCAGGCACCTGTCAATCATCCATCGTAGACCTGAAGCGGCTCTCGGTAACCCCTCTGAATTTACCCCGTGGGTGTAAGGTCGGAAATATCGATAAAGGACTTTCTGGGTTTCAAGTCTTGTCTTCCTTCTAACCTAGGAGGCACTGTTAAGTGATAGACGACAGCAAAAAGTACTTTGGCTTCGCTAGTGGCCAACTAACTGGAGGTTAGAGGTCGTAGAGTATAGGTCATTACTGATAAGCGTTTGTAGTTGTCGAAGAGCGAACTCACTTGGATTTGTAGCTTCCAACATTCCTCAGACAGGCAGGTGTAAAATTACAGATTATTTGTTAGTCTCGATTTTGGTGAATTTCTGCACCTCGTGAAGTCTAGGAAGAACATTGTGGAATGACGATCATCAATATTATGATAAACATAATCAAAATACTACACTGCTCAAAACAATTAGGGATATATTGGTTTTCTTGTAAATTATAAAGCTATAAAAACAATTTAAAAATGTAGCACATTTATTTTAAAATATTCTTAATATACAGCAGTGTAGAACACCCAACTGCGTACAAAATCATGTTAAGACTTGTCAAAACGATCGCTTCAAGAGATCAAACAGTTCTTGTGGGAATTATCCCACAAGAACTGTCTGATCATCTTATCCGGCCCTTGCAATCAAGATGCACCGCTGTTTTGACTATTAATGGAGACCATACGTCCTATTAAAAATTAACAAAATCGTTTTTGACTATTTTTGTTGTTATTACGTAAAATAATTGTACGTTGTTACGTAAAATTATTTCACGCTAAAATGTATAATTTGTCAAATTTGTAGTAAATATCGATTATTTAAACAATATCTCACCAATTACACCCCGTCCATAAGTAAGAAATATTTATTCAAGTATAAAGTGCGCAAGAACCGAAAAAACCATCTTCAAATTAAAGCAGAGTTGAAAGTATCAATGTTATCGGAAGCTACCTATAGATCAGTCTGATACAGAAATACCTGATTTGTTTTAAAATAAAAAGCAGTTAACATTTTTTTCTGAAAAAAAATCAGAAAGATATTGTAAACTGTATTCTACCAGCGCGCTAAACGCAACACTAAAATGCTCCGCGCAAGCAGCTCTTCAAAAACAAGCAGGCTGTTCTTTTTTATTGTACACAATACAATATTCTTAAACAGAGTAATATTTTGCTGTTGCAATAACAGTGCCATTTCAACTTGAATTAGTAGTTTCAAATAGACAGTACTTATCGCGACATCCTATGAGGTTTCCACAGTCTCTTGAAACCTCACAACTAGCAAATGATGGCCAGTATGGATTCGTCCATTCTCGATCTTATTCTTTGTATTTTGCAACTGGGTTACCTGTATTCTTTCCTCTTGTACCTTGCCTATCATAGTCTTCCTTGTCAGTGCAGAATAGAGCAGTTGGGTTGATTTGTGATACATCCCCAATTCGCTTCAATGTCCATTATCTTTCGCATTTTTACTGCTTGCACTTCAATGGCTCCATAGTTACTGTTCATGAGAACTGGAATCGGGAATTTCTGCACTCACCAACAAGTGGATACCTATTTGCCCATTTCATCTGCAATTTTTTGTTCCATTCCTTCTGTTGTTGTTGTCCTTTTTCAATTCTTCGTATTGGGAAATGATCCACACGTTTTCAAATGTAATATTAATTTTTCTTTCATATCCTCTGCCTATTTATTGCCCGTATTATTATAGATTGGAACATCTGATACATTCGAGAAGCATAAAATTCAGGGTATCGTTATGACTTAAAAAAAAAAAAAAACCTCGACTGAAATCCCACCAACTTTCTTTTCGTTTACTATGCGGACCCTTAAGTGCCAGTGCAAAGATATTCTTGGATTTCGTAACCATGATTCCAGGATAAGGTAGTTAGCCCTATGTCTATAAGTATGCTATTGTCTGTATAGTTTCCGAGAGAGACAAAACTGTCACCTCCATACGAGACAGGTTAATTCACCTGCATTTTTAAAAACCCAAATGAAGATTCTTCGCATTCTACACATCCAGAAAATATACTAAAATACACGCAGATATGGGCTGATAAGAAACTTAATTGAGTGGCTTACGTTGCCGACCTAAGATGCAGAGCAGTTAGTAGCACTGTCACCCTTAACCTTCCAGATGTAAATCCTTTATTGTATACGAAGGTTGGTGAACAGAACTTCAGTACTGATTAGACCACACCAGAACACACTGCGCAAATGTATGACGTCGTAATTTCTTTAATAAAATAAATTTTTGTTTTTTAGCAGACATATTTACATTCAATGTTCTTTGCATAATGCTTTTAGTGCAGAGTATCAGATTTTGCCATTAATATGGATAAAGAAACATAAACAGATATCGTTAAAGTAATGTGAATTCACTGTAAATCAAATAACCCCATTAACCTACGTTTCTACAACAGTTCAAATATACATGTTTAGGCTATAACGTAAATTACCTCACTGCTTTATTTGCATTATCAAAGAACATAGAAGCAAAAGTAAATAGCTGGAAAAAAGTCACATGTATCGATTGTAGCCGATTTGATTTATTTCTTTTTTGTTTTTTAGTAAAGACAGTCTATTTGGCGCTTTCTCAGTTGGTGGACCAATCGCAAAGGAACGTGTCGCATGCTTATAAAGTGTCAAGACCTTCTTGTAGTAGCGACACAGAGGGAGAAGGTGGTTGTTAGATATAAATAACCTTGGATCAATACAAACAGGAAACTGCTCATCTTCAACCATGTTAATTATTTTTGATCACGCTATACAAACTGGTATTTAGGGTTTTCCTAGTTTGCAGAATAAGAAATAATTCCTACCTGACAAGATATTTCTAATGAATTTTTTTTCTTCTCCTAAGCTATTTCTAGAGGATGTATGCGTTTCCTGCTTTATTTGTTTTAATGAGTTGCTGGAAATGAGACAGAAACCTGTTAGGCAACTGAATTGACTTTTAAAAAAAAAACGCTTTGGGTAAGGTCAATAAATGAATATCCCCAGAAATGTCGTTGACTTTGCGTGTGCGTATAGATCTCCAAATAAAGATAGGAGTTAATAACACGCCTTCAGTTTGGGGTCTGTCCAGAGGGCGCTCTGAAACTAACACTTAGGGATTGATTACGTTCAGTTTCCTGGATTTGGAAACAGGTGCTTTAAGAGTAAGTTGTGATCATAAAATAAAAGTGCAAAGCGTTTGTTTTTATTAGATGAGGGTGGTCTGAAAAGTTCTCGGCCTAACAAGGAAAAAAAAAAACGAATTTATAATTTCAAAATTATTTTTATTTTTCAACATAACACCTCCCTTAAGACTAATAGATTTATTCCAGCGCCATTTTTCCGTCCCTGTAGTGGTTCTCAGTAAAATCAGCAAAATACCCCTCTACAGCTGCAATTATCCTCTTGATTCAAAGAAAAACGTTGACCAGCGAGGAAGAGTTTTAGTTTTGGGAAGAGACACAAGTCAGAGGGAGCCAAATCTGGGGAATAAGGTGGATGTTCCAAAAATTCATAATACAGATCCCTTAATTTTTCCATTGCCAAAACACTTTTGTGAGACGTTGCATTGTGGGTCTTTTCTCACGAATTTTTTCGTCTAGTCTGCTTAAAAGATCGGAATAATATTCCCCGGTCAATGTTTTACCATTTTCAAGGTAACTTGATAAACAAAATGTCTTTAGCCGATGCCATGACCTTTCCTGCTGATGGAACCGACTTTGTTTTCATTGGCGCTGAACAACCGGCTTCTGTCCACTGTTTTGACTGCTGTTTGGATTCTGGTGTGTAATGGTGAATCCAGTTCTCATCCATAGTAATAAATCGACGCACAAAATCACTTTTCTTCTTTCTTTCTTTCACTATGCTTTATCCCATGTTAAACGGAGTAGGCACACCGATCTTCAACCTTCCTCTTTCAAGTTCTCCGGTCCAGGGCAACCTTCGAACTCCATCCTTTCTCCCTAAGATCCTCTGCCACCTTATCCCTCCACCTGAGCTTGGGCCTGCCTCTTTTCCTCCTTCCCTCCAACTCCATATACTCCACTCGTTTACCAACATACTCCTCACCCTTCCTCTCTACATGTCCGAACCACCTCAGCCTACTTTCTTGTATCTTCTTGTCAATTGGTCCCACCTTAACCGTCCCTCTGATGTAGTCATTCCTTATCCTGTCCTTCTTTGTCACACCACTCATCCATCTCAACATCCGCATCTCCGCTACCTCCATCTTCCTCTCCTGTGCCTTTGTTATAGGCCACGTCTCTGCGCCATGAAGCATCTCCGGCCTCACCACCATCTTATACAGCTTTCCTCTTACAACTCACTCTCTTGTCGAACAAGACCCCGCTCATCTTCCTCCAGTTCATCCAGCCGCATGTTATTCGGTGCTGTATTTCCTCATCCAGGTCACCATTCCTCTAGACGACCGACCCAAGGTACTTAAATTTCTTCCCTGAAATTAGCCTTTCACCCTGAAGTCGTGTGATCATATCCTTGTCACTCCCCGTTGACATATATTCAGTCTTCTCCCGGTTAATTTTCATGCCTCTCTCCTCCAATACCTTTCTCCGCTCTTCCAGGGTATTTTTAAGCTTCTCTCGGGATGATTCGCATAGAACAATGTCGTCGGTAAACAGCATGCTCCATGGTGCCTCCTTCTTGACATCCTCCACTAGTACATCCATGACCAGGTCAAAGAGCTATGGGCTCAGAACTGACCCTTGGTGTAGCCCTACGACAATGGGGAACACAAAATCCCTTTTATTCTTGTTAAAACGCTCCAAGCACTGTTCAGAGATTTTCATGTGAGTGCGTTTTTGATCTGCTGTGGCAAGCGTGGCACCCATCTTGCGCCAAGCTTTTTCATATGCAATTCTTCATGCAAAATATATCCTACACGTTCTTTTGAAATGCCTATAGTCTCAGCAATTTCACGCATTTTGACTCGCCGGCCATCCAATACCATATCGTGCACTTGATCAATGATTTCTGGCATTGTTATACTTTTTGAACGTTCTTCACGTGAATCATCAATTTCATATGGATGCTTATGACAGATCTACCACCTCAAAAGAAAAAAAAGTCTCTTCCCGATAGTGTTGCCATCTATGGTCAAGGCCCAGGACTTTTCAGACTACCCTGGTAATTCATTTTATTTTTATGATCATTTACCGCATTCACTATTAGCCCGACTGCAGTCCCAACTCATCAGCTTAGTAATCTCTTAAAATTATACATCGTTAAATAAAGAATCATACAAAGTGACTCATTTTGGTCTACGATCGCTTGGTTGACCTTTATTTATAAAAAATTAGCATCTTTTATATGAAGATGAATGCCTGTTCCTTTATCTATCCAATACAGGAAATTAAGGGTTTTTCTGTAGGAAAAACCATTTAACTTCGATGAGACTGGGTAGCTCACCTTCAGCTGAAAAAAACCGTATTGATTCTTAGCGCTCTAGATGAGATTCGAACCCAGGTCTTTCTAACTAAACGCATGATCGAGACTGGGCCACAGTGGCTCTATCTATCGGAAACGTTTGGCTTTTAACAATCCTTTTTTTTTTTTTTTTTTTTTTTGCAAACGGATGTCACATAAAAAAACTGTAACACGTTTACGTTCAGGAGCAAATTAGAGCTATCTTGAATGTGAAGTAGGAAGTGATAGTGGCGGTTGCTGTTGTGAAGTGGATCACAGATAGAATCACCCCCCCCCCCCCCTACACACACACCTTTCTTGGATCGTTGACCTCTACTAGTTGGTGTAATAGAAGTTCACCTGCTTTGATGTTCCTTATGAAATAAGGGAGAAAAAAAAAAAGAATATCAGATAAAAACACTTTCACGCGCACACAATCAACAAGGAGGGTTGCTATAGCGACGTCATCTGCTACTTAGTACTGTGCCTTGGTGCAATGACGTTTCGCGAGGGTTTGGTTGCACGCGCGTGCGGTCCTTATCTGAATTTTAAAACGTGTGCCATTTATTTAAGTGGGTTTGACAAACCGGAGCATGTTGACTTCCAAATGAGAATCGGGAATGATAAAATCTAAGCTTTCTCCTCTGGATGCAGTCCTGTGTGTATTTGTAACAAGCCAATGGTAATGTAGACGGATGGAGAAACGACATACAAGCCAGAATATTCGCAAACTATTTTCTTCACAAGTGGGCAATATGTAGTTGGCCAGTTTTTTTCTAAATTATTATTGTATATGGTTTATTATTGTATTATTGATTCCGCAGAGTAGGAGTGTCCGATCGGTTGTAGAAAACTGGCCAACTACGCAAGAAAGCCCCTTCTTCTAGGGACTAGCTTATAAATCTTTCTGCAAAGTGATTTTGTCGTACACACATAACACTCGCTGTGATGGCGATCAGCAGTTAATATTGAAATACGTTCCACCTTTAAAATTAGCAGTCGAGTAGGGTGCGTGATTGATTAGCAAATAGAATGGTCGATGCTTTAACTGATATTTATTTTCACCATTTTTCTAAACATATTATTATTATTACCGGCAACTCCAAGGAGTCCTTAAACTCATCAAGGGAGGCCGCAAACATCATGTCATGGACTATCCAACATTTGTGCAGTATCTATCATACTTTGCCTTGAACCCACTCACAGTCATGGCACCCACAACAGACTCTGTCAACCTAGTCCACTCATTCGCGACTCTCCAAGCAAAAAACCTAGTTCTAACACACTTACTAACTACACCCTTACTCAGTTTCCATGGATGACCCTAGTTCTCCAACCAAGAGACCTGTTCTGAAAAACTTCCTCTGAATTAATCTTGTAAAAATCCCTCAGTAATTTGTATGTCTCGATCATATCACTACCACAAATCTTCAACCTGTTCTCGTAAGGTTTATTCCATAGATCAGCTACCATCTTGGTCAATCGCCTCTGGATCTTCTCTACCTTCTCCCATCAAGAAGAAATCCTGGCGCCCAGATCTGGGCACAGTAGTCAAGATGGGATCTTATCAAGGCTCGATAAAGAGGAACAATAACCTTCTTGTCTCTGTTCGTCCAAGTATTCTTCAGTAACGAAGTGATCTGATGAGCTGCTTTAGCCAATTTTGTTATGTGCCCCCTAAATTTTAACCCCCTATCCACTAACACTCCCAAATCTCTGGCTTCGTCAATTTCTGGGAGTACAGTTCCATCAGTGTGGTATAGTACGCAGCTGGTAATCTTTTCAACCCCCAAATGCATAACCTTTCACTTTGCTACATTAAACTGACATCCATCCTTTTCCCAGACTGCCAGTCTATCGAAACCACCCTATGTTTTTACCTTAATAGCATGTCTTGTCTGTTTGTGACGTCTTTCATCTCTTAAAATTGTAATGCACTCTTTGGAATCTTTTATTAAAAAAAAAAAAAAAACTGCGGGAAAATTTCCGTCTTCAATTTTACGACTTAAAGTCCTGTTTGTAATCTTTAACATTAGAAGTAGTTTCTTGTTTATGTGCTGTACTGATACACACGCAAATGTTGAGCAGATGTTTTATAAATGAATTCACAAGTATCTAACTTTTTCTACTTCCTGTATCCGTTAGATGGCACTGTTGTGCAACAGGAATAGTTAAAAAAAAAAAAAGAAGTAAAAAAAAAAAGTGATTTCGAGCTTCGTATGGTTTCCTCGCTATCCCCGTATGTTGTTTACATAACAAAGACCAACAGATCATCGTGCCGAACTCCGTTATGTCGTCGAACAGCTGGCGAAACTACAGTGTGCTGTTACACTTTGTAACTTGCAACATTTTCCGGACTACTGCCATCATTGGCCCCCCCTATTAGACGTCGTAATCAGATGTCATCTCCAGCACATGCTTCGCTCCGATGGCTACCGTTAGCTAGTCATCAGTTTTTTTATGTTGTGTTGCGAAATCCAGACCGTTCAGATGGAAGCACCCGAGCGTGTAATGTACGGAAACATCGTGGGTATCACGTGAAAAATACAGTTTCTGAGCATTTGAAGGAGTTGCAGTTGCTCGCTCAGTGTAAATGGGCCCATCAGACAATGTAAGCGAGAGTTTTGAGATGCTGAAAAAGATCACACACGTACTACTCATGCGCAAACACGTGATCCTGATATTATAGTTAGAGGAGGGGGGGGGACTACCGACTACGTGGATAGTCTTCTGAGTGAATATACTGCTTGCATTTGCCTAATTATTATTATATTGTTTGATTGTTTCATGTTCCCTGAAATGGTCCAAGTAATTGCATGTTTATCATGCAATTACTTGGACCATTAGGCAGGATGTACAACCCACTACGATTTTTAAATCATTCATTCGATTTATTTAAAACGGAGTTCTTGCAAATCTGTTATTTTAGCTACCTGTACCATGTTATCAAAGAGTAGGCAATTACCCTAGTTAGAACACTGGCATTGAGAGAGCTTTATGCTTACCATAAGTCTCTTTAGATCGATTAGGTGCGTTTTTTGAATAATGGTAGTAGATTAAGAACCCGTTTTGGGTTGATATATTCGCAAATATCAGCTTTCTTAACTGCAATAGGATATTATGTAGGGCGTCATGTTTAAAACAGTCTAAAGCTGGGGAAACCACAAACCTGGGAACAACAGATTGCACTCTGGTAGTTAAATACGAAATAGAGATTACCTTTTTTGGTGGACCTGTGTCTCATTTCGGATTTCTCCATGAGTGCAGGTTACGAAGATGCCTCCAACGATCTCGATCTTGAGCCTCTCTCTTCCATGTTATACCCATAGATTTCACTAGTGGATCTTCCCATCTTGTAGGTGGTCTTCCTGGTTTTCTCTTTATTCTTGGTTGCCAGTTGAGTATTCTGTATGTCCATCTGTTATCCCCGAGTCTGGCTATGTGACCTGCCCATCTCATCCTGCTTTCATATACCGCAGTTACCACATATTTTATGCCTGATCTCTTTCTTAGTTCCGCGCTTCTAACATGCTCCATTTTGTTGATGTTACAAATCCTACGTTCCATTGCACGATGAGTTATCCTGAAAGTCTCTTCTTGTCTTGTCGTGTTCCATGTTTCTGATCTGTATGAGAGTGATGGAAGTATGTCACTATTAAATAGTTTTGCCTTCGCAGAGATGTCAAGATTTGGATCAGTAAGTGTTTCTTTTAGTCTTTTGAATGATAGCCATGCAGCTTTCTTTCTTTTTGCTAGTTCTTCAGATAAATCATTATTCATTTTTATTGTTTGTCCTAAGTAATTGTAGGAGTCAACACTTGTTCTATAGGGATGCTATTAATACATAGGTGACTGTCACTTGTGTAGATGCTTTTGATCCATTTTGTTTCTTTTCTAGATTCATTTCTAAGCTTATCCTACTGATGTTTGTGTATATTTTTTCAGCCATTTTTTCTAGATCTTTTGAGTTGTGGGATATCAGTATTAGATCATCGGCAAACATAAAGATTTGTAGTTTTTCACCTCTATGCTTATTCCTCCGTTTAGTTCTATTTTTTTTTTTTCAGAATGTATTCTAAAGTGCTGGTAAATAGATTTGGGAAGATCACATGGCCTTAGCGGACCTCTCTCTTTATATCTATATTTGTAGGTTGATCAAATAGGGTTATTTGTGTGGTCTGATTTATGTTAATTTCTTTTATCATCTGGATGTAAGTAGGGTCCACATTTATTTCCAGTAAGGCACTGATGACTGCATTGTGTTCTATGCTATCAAATGCTTTTTTAAAATCGATAAAGAAGAAATATAGAAGGATACGGTATTCACTGCATTTTTCTGTCAGTTGCGAAATGACCTGGATATGATCTACTGTGGAGAAGCCTCTTCTGAATCCTGCCTGCTCTCTACTGGAGTTGTCTTCGAGAGTGGAGATTACAGACACTATTTTTGCATTCAGAGAGACAGAGAGAAAGAGGAAGTTTTAGTCCGTTTGAATGCAGTCAGAAGTTCTCCAAGGCTTTAGTAGAACTGGCTTTAATTTCTTTCTCAGCCAACGACCTTTTTTTTAATCAGATGATCATCACTCGTTACTATGACAACCGCATCGAAGAATGGAAATCTTTGGTGACATAAATGGTGGTCAAATATTGGTTTCTTTATCTAGTTCGAAGTGTCGAGTTTATTTCTCACTTGTTCTACTCCCTGAGGGTGGGTGGGGGACTAATGGCCATTCTTTACCTTCTCCGACACGCAATTACAAGGACGCTGTCATTAGTAGGTGACAACAAGAAAGCATAATTAGCCACCTTATGAATGAATCCAGTGTGTAACTGTGGTGTTTATTTATTAGTCTCTTTGACGGCTAACAAGGGTTAGGCAACTTTGATAATGAACTGGGTCATGGTTGGTGGAACCGGAAGTCGTATTATAAGGTGGCGGAAAGAACTGGAAGTTCTTATCTAGACAATAGAAACAATAAATGAATGAATGAATAACCAGCCCTTTCCGTAGAGGACTTGACACTATTTGCAAGGCTAAATATCTCCGTGTCTCCTTTTTTGTTGTTTTCCCCCTCCACGCACACACCATTAAGAACTCCGATGTTATCTACTGAAAGATTCAGTCTTGTTCTTTTTCATTTAAAATCTTGCCGATTTAAGCGAGCATTTTTTTTTCTTTTCCTTTTAAATAAGAGATCAGGGATGTTGGGAATACAGAGACACATCAACAATTTAAGAAAGATCCTTGTAAAGCCGAAGCATTTGTTTAATTGTTCCTGTATGATGCTTTTGAATTCTCCATAAACTTAGATTGGAGATTATTATAAACGAAAAATTCTGTATAATAAATAAGGTTGGAATTCATATTTACATGTTCATTTATATTTCAGTACAATATTAATATTATGATCGCAATGCAAGTGGATTAATAGAACGAAACTTATCAAGGAAATAATCACCTAGAGAAATACTATAGATTGCTTGATATCTGCGAATAAATGAGGATGAAGAATATTGCACGCCCAAACAGACGTGCCACAGTAGCGCAAATGATCTCATTGCGAATGTTAGCAAAAACAAAAATATTCTGACCTCTCTAGGTGACGTACCTTTCCTGTTGGGGCTATATCAGACAATAATCCTCCGCTGTATTCTACTTCTTGTAGCACAAAATCGCTAAAAGAGTGCTCAAAGTCACTTGCTGAAAAAAGGGCGCTGTATCCAGCATTCCAGTTTCTAAATTTATAAATTGCTAATTGAAGGTAATTTGGACTATTTCGAACACTGTTTATAGTGTTTTGTTTACGATATTGAAACTGTTAGAAACGTAATTCTTACAGAAAGATAAATTCTTATTTATTATTATTAATTCATTAGTTTTAATACAAATATATTATTCTCCTTCATTTTTTTTTTTTTTTCGGAGACCCCATTTTACTCTACTTGAGGTTGTGTTAATGGTAAACAATAAAATATTTTGTATCGTATTTAAATTAGAGGTTGGTGCATTGATCAACTGTGAGAGGGCGCTCTGATCGAATATCAAAAAATTAAAACCTGTCTATTTGCATGCCTCATTACGTCAAAATATTCTACAGGTAACATGACAAATCATATAACGAGTTTTGAAGTACTATTTATTTATTGTTGTTTTGTTTATATTTTGAGGCATCTTTTGTTCTGAAATATTTTGAATTTCGTGAGTGAGTCGTTATTGAAGGCGGATATATATATATATATATTTTTTTAAATAGTTTTTTCAGTACTTTGCGAATGAGACCATTTTTAAATGAGGCTAATCAACATACAAGATATCTCGGACTTTTATAGTCCTTATAAGGACTGGCTTAAAGGGGCGAAGCAAGAATGCTTTTCATCTTCCTCGTTATCTGTAGGGGACAGTGTAGGGATAAGGTGTTATTGAGCTATTAAAGCTCTGATCACGGCAGGAGGGTAACAGTAATAGCCGAGCCTCAGTTAGAACTTCATTGGCTACAGCATTGCTATCCATTACCCTCCAAGGGTATTATGTTATATATATTAAATCAATTCCGAACCATCTTGCAATTCCTCTCACATTTTATTTATCTTTATTTATTTATCCTTATAAAATGAGGGAGGAATTGCAAGATGGTTCGGAATTGATTGGCTTTGTGAAGGGTAGATCATGCCTCAGTAACTTGCTCAAGTTTTATGACAAGGTGACAGCAGAACTGGATAAGGGAAATGGGTTTACGGTGATGCTGCCGGACCTGGCAAAAGCGTTTGACAGGATACCACATGGAATTCTAATCCGTAAGCTACAACATATGGGAATGGATATAGGGTTAGTGAGATGGATAGGTGGGTGGTTGATGGAGAGATACCAGAGAGTAGTTTATTCAGGAGTAGAGTCCAAAAGACGGCCTGTGTCCAGTGGTGTGCCGCAGGGTTCTGTTCTTGGACCACTGCTGCTTAATCTGTTCATTAACGATATAGGGAAGGATCTAAGTGGAACAGTTCATTTGTTCGCTGATGATGCAAAGTTGGGTAGGGCGATAGTGAATGCAGAAGATGTCAAATTCTTGCAGGATGACTTAAATAGATTGGAGTTCTGGGCTAAGGAGAATGGATGTCAATTTAATGTGACAAAATGTAAGGTTATGCATTTTGGGGTGAAAAGATTAGCAGCAGTATACCACATTGGTGGAACTGTACTCCAAGAGATTGATGAGGCCAGGGACTTGGAAGTGTTGGTGGATAGGGAGATGAAGTTTAGGGGGAACATTGCAAAAGTAGCTAAAACAGCTCATCAACTCACTTGGTTGTTGAAAAATACTTTGACGAGCAGAGACAAGCAAGTTATTGTACCTCTGTACCGAGCCCTGATAAGACCTCATCTCGACTACTGTGCCCAGATTTGGTCACCTCGGTTCCTTCTGGATGGGGAGGAGGTGGAAAGGATCCAGTGGCGAGTGACTAAGATGATAGCAGGTCTATGGAATGAACCATATGAGAACAGGCTGAAGATATGTGGGTTGCAGAAACTAGTTGATAGGCGGAAAAGGGGAGATATGATTGAGACATTCAAATTGCTAAAAGGATTCTATAAGATTAATTCAGAGGATATTTTTGAAATCAGGACTAGTGGTGGGAGAACAAGGGGACACCTATGGAAGCTGGGCAAGAGTGTGGTTAGCAGGGATGTTAGAGCTGGGTTCTTTACTATTAGAGTGGTAAATGAATGGAATAAGCTGCCAGAGTCTGTTGTGGGTGCTATGACAGTGAGCGAGTTCAAGGCAAGGTATGATAGATACTGTGAGAATGTCAAATAGTTGTGTGGACATGGAGTTTAGGGCCTCCCTCGATGAGTCTAAGGACTTCCTGGAGTAGTCCGAAATAATAATAATAATACCCTTGGAGGGTATTATTCCTCCCGCATTTTATTTATCCTTATATTTATATTTATTTATCCTTATATATATATATATATATATATATTGCAATTCCTCCCGCATTTTCTTAAAGTTCTTAAAAGAACTGGGAGATGGACTGAGTCCTTGCCTCTTAATCCCGTCATCTGAATGAAGAAAATCTGTGTGGATGAGGTGTTATTGGAGCTATAGCTCTAGTCATGGCTGGGTAACGGCAATAGCCGAGCCTCAGTAAAAGCTTCATTGGCGATGTGTAAATATAAAGCCAACTCTAAAAATTCGGACGATCCCTAGACCACTCAATAGTGGTCGAAAGACCGTCCATCTCAGCGGTGGCTCCACTCAGTGATGGCCTTCCACCCACACACCACCACCGAGCAGAACCGCTCATATTCCGAAGAAAAGCATTCACCGACAAAGCCCCTCAGCGGGCCGTGCCGGAGAACACTTTCTCCGGAGCCTCAAATTGCTCCCTTAAGTCAAAAACCTTAAGAGAGCGAACTCAAAACTCTCGAATCTCTGCGCCCCAGGGGCTAACAGCAAGAGCCGAACCTCAGTTATAGCTTCATTGGCTACAGCATTGCCATTCATTATCCTGGAAGTCTTGCATTTTCTCGTTAAAAACATCTTTTATATACACGGCATCTTGTTAAATGTTTGGTGTTTCTAAGATTTTTCAATTTTAAAAGCAACACTAATAAGTTATTGTTAAAAGTTATTAATTTTAGTTAAATTATTAGGGTTGACATAAAATAGTTAATTTTCTAATTTAATTAATATAACATATCTACATAATAAAATCATATACGCGGAACATATATATCACGTGATATGCGATATAGCGTAGAATCTTTGTTTTTGTTTTTTTAATGTTGCTCGTAATAGAGAAGTGTTTACTAGAAATTTCAACCAGGACAACGCAGTTGCCTTGGTAACAGGCCAGCTCACCTGACTGTTTGTTGCGTTTAAGTGTGTGTGTTCAGATACGCGGTGCAAATGCTGGGTTTCTTTCTTTAGCGGAATTAGCCTCCCACCGATGCGTGTGTGGCTACAGCGAATGAAGTCAATGCAATTATGTTTACCCCCACGTCACAGACAACCCTATTTCCTTCCATTATTCTCTGGCTAAGTGAGCACAAAGCATCATCGCTGTCTGTTATGCTGCTGAGCGCTGTATCACGTGCTGCACCTTGGGGAGGGGGAGAGAAAGGTAGGGGAAGGTAGAGGAAGAGAGAAGGAACTGTGTGACGAGAGCAGATATCGCACGCAAGGTAGTCCTAACTGGCAGAACTCCCTTTACTTTTAAATGGCTGTTTGACTTGATGTGCGTTTCTTCCTTCTTTCTCCCCTCCCCCCCCCCCCCCTTTTCATAGAAGGGTTCAGGGATGCTTGATGAGGCGCTTGGATGTCGGCCACTTCTTCTATCGCTCTTTCTGGACCACTTTTCCCTCAAAGGTATGCAAGACGTTAACATCAGGTATTCAAAGCAATCTCTATTTCAGTTGTATGTAAATAATAAACAAGTAAATAAATTCGCTAACTTCATGGACTTTCAAACTAAAGTACGTCAGTCCCATTGAGGTTTCATTACACAAAATACGTAAACGCATATCGCCTTATTCCTTTCATATCCGTGTGCAAATTTAAACAAACAATAGACCAGAAAGTTAGGAAATATGCATACAAATGGATCTTGCAGGCGCATTCTCTCTCTACCAAAATTGTAATTTTTTTTAAATGTAAATCTTACCCTATAATAAATTTAGTTTAATCCTTTATCCAAGTGTAAGCAAACGACGTTTGTGCCTGAAGTATCTTCAGGACTGAGGCAACTCGTGCTAAAGGTGGACCAAGCTCTCATCACTCCTTGCCTTAGTATCTCTCATAATGCAAAGCACATCTCCTTGCGGACATGTATAATGCTATGCATTATACCATTGAAGGGCCACTACCCAGACCGGTTTCGACCTTTATTGAGATCTCGTCAGTGGGAGCCATATGACTTCTCCATTGCTTCTACCTTAGTATCCCCACCCCTGGGTCTTTGGGACCTTCCCTTAATGCATAGCATTATACATGTCCACAAGGAGATGTGCTTTGCATTATGGGAGATACTAAGGCAAGGAGTGATGAGAGCTTGGTCCACCTTTACCACGAGTTGCCTCAGTCCTGAAGATACTTCTGGCGCAAACGTTGTTTGCTTACACTTGGATAAAGGATTAAATTAAATTTATTATGGTCTAACCAAGTGGAAAAAACTTTCAAAATCTCGCCCTAGTTAAACTAAGGATTAAATAACTCGCTTCCGTCCCGAGCTCTAGGGACCAATCCAATTTTTTTAAGTCGCTTCAGACTTTCGGAGCGCTGAAATTCATATCCAACTCATTCACAAACATCCATGTCATAGTGGGATTCGAGCTCAAGACATGTTGGTGGGAGACCAGATACGCTATCCACTGCAGCTAACCAGGAACAGCAGTTTAATGCCAACAAACTCGTAATGACTCTACTACTTAATAAACAAAAGGCAAGAAGTGTATATATATATATATATATATATATATATATATATATATATATATATATATATATATATATCTGGTCCACACACCCACCCACACACACACACACACACGAAAGACTACGAGACCTATAGCACATTAGTGTCGCGCGCGCGCGCGTGTGTGTGTGTGTGTGTGTGTGTGGACAAGAGGAATAGAAGAAAGGAGGAGGAGTATGTTCACATTTTTCTTGAACGGCTGAGGGTTGTAATCTTTGGGGAAGACTGTTCCAAAGAACAGAAGCAGATGGAATGAATGAGGAGGCAGTGAGGTTGGTTCGGTGAGTTTCAAGATGGACTGTAAGATGGTGCTGGTTAGCAGTCGCTCGTGTTTTAATGATTTGGGAGGAGAGTGGGGGAATAATAGGTGGCCAATTCAGCAGAAGCATTTCCATTAAAGTATTTGTAGAAGAGGCACAAGGCAGAAACCGAACATCTATGAGAGAGGGTTTGAAGCGGATCTATGAAACAGGGATCATTAATTAGCCGGATTGTCCTCTTCTGGACAGAATCGAGCAATCTTGGAGAGGATTTTGGTGCACTGCACCACCATGGAATATGTGAGCAATATTCCGTGGATGGGCTGATTTCGGCTTTGTATAGAGTTAGCAGCTGTGAAGATGTGAAGTAGCATCTTGGGCGAAAAAATACACCGAGTTTTTTGGCGACTGCGGTACCTGTAGTTGAAATGTGGTTGTGCCAGGAAAGATCGGAGGGGCAAGTCAGTCCAAGAAGGGAAAATGATTATGTTTGGATATCTCAGTATTACTGAAGGTAAGGGGAAGAGGGATGCATTCTCTTTCTTGCGAGAGATCAGTTAGAACTGAATTTTGGTGGCATTGAAGTTTACAAGCTTGCCTCACTAGATTATAGCTAGGAGATCTGAGTTCAGGTCCCTGGTCACGGTAGATCTTGAGGATTCTAGTACTTGCGCACTACAAGGTTTGTCGAATTAAAAGGAGGAATGGAGTGCACTGTCGTCAGCAATGCCATGGATAGGATTGGAAGTCTGAGAGAGAGCGGGTCGTTTATATACGAGAAGAAGAGAGTGGGTGAAAGAATAGAACCCTGGGGCATTCCTGATTGGTGGGGAAATCTGAGGAGAGTAAACCGTCCACCATGTCAGGTAGTGAGCGACCAGTGAGAAAGTTAGTGATCCAGTTGCAGAGTGGGAAAGGCAGACCACAGGATGGCAGTTTGGTGAGTAGGCCACTGTGCCAAACCCGATCGGATGCCCTCGACATATTAGAAATTTCATCCAAGTGTGATGAGAGGTAACGCTCACTAGGAACGATTAATATTCCAGGTGAGTGTTTTACCATAGCCCACTAGTAGCTCCGGTAGATGATTATCTCTCTGTAACTTCGAGTGCAACTAGTTAAATTGCGTTACTATGCAGGAATGTCATTGAACAACGCATATTTTTATGGTTGGTGCCAATCATCTCCACTTGTTCTTTTTCATAGCAGTGTTTTGCGTCGGTTGCAAAGCCTTATGGGATATATGAAAACAACAGATTAAAATAATATTTTTTTGAGATAACGTCGAATTTGTGATTTTTAAAGGAAAATGTTGAGATCGGATTAAGTTTGTAATATTGTTATTTTAATTTTCAATGGTGACCGTGGTCCGATGGATCTGGATGTTTCCAGTAAGACGACACCCATGTCACAAGGCTCGCATTGTGTAAGCATGGATCGAAGAACATATCCAAGCATTGCATACCAAAGCCATGCCCGCTTAATTTCATATATCCCTTTTTAAGGCCAATTCACCGCTTTCATTTTCCCAACAATATGCGGCTTGTGTGTGTGTGTGTGTGTGTGTGTGTGGAACTGATCAGTTAATCTCATATTCATTAAGACCACACCAATCCATCAGCCTTCCTCCATATGCGTCACACGCTAATAGCACATTAACTGGAGGGGAATGATTAATGCGCTAGCCTATGAAATTTAAATTTATTTATTACTTATAAATAAACAAATGTTGATGTATTATTCTACTTATAAATTTCCAAAGGCCACCCTGTGGTTAATAACAGGTTAAAAGCACCGTACATCACAACAAGCTAAAAGAAGAGAACTCTGTGACCTTGACATCGAAAAACCTAACCTTCCTCTTAAACCTACGTCGTTTAGCTTTAAAAATTCAGGTATTTCGCGATTATTATTTTTATTAATTAATACGCGAATTTTAGTTCTTTTAAACGGGTTTAAACTGTGAAAAATGATTCTAATGTCTTCATAGTTTAATTACAGAGATGGATAAGCTTCTAGAAATGATGTGGTGTCAGAGAGAGTCAAAACAAGATGCCTCGCGTGGATGTCTAAATATGTTAAATAGACTGACCACTCCTTGAAGTAAGTGATGTTGTAGACTAGTCTGTGCACGAACATCACTGGTTCCCAGGATGCAATGGAATAAAGATCCTAAATGAGAAGCATACGTAGTTTCAATGTCCCAGGATAATTTCAAGAAATTTTCCATAGATTTTTTTCAAGCAAATCAGGAGAATTTGGTTTTTACATTGTAGCTCGAGACAAGGCCTACACTCTCCGTCCAAAAAAAAAAAGAAACCGAACTTTTCGAAAATATAAGAAACTAGTGGCGCCACCTGTTGAATCTTTTTGTTGTCGAAAGCGGCAACATTCATTAAGGTAGTATCAACTGTTTATGAGATTTGTTTCTTTAGAAGCCGAGTTATAGTGCCAGGAGTGAGAGTGTGTTTTGACGAACGGTCGGAAAATGAGTTTCAAACAGAGAGCTGCGATTGACTTTTGTGTTAAACTTGGTAAAAGTTTTACCGAAACGCATCAAATGCTTTAAAAAGCATACGGTGATTTCAAAGTGGTTGTGAGACCCTTGAGGACGACGAAAAGCAGGGCCTTCCAAAAACTGGATTGAGCGAAGTTAACATCCAAAAAGTGAGGGATTTCATCCAAGAAAACCCGAAATCGTCCGTGACATTGGTTGAAGATGAATTGGGGATTCCAAAGTCAACTGTGCACAACATTTTGACCGAGAGTTTGGCCCTTCGTAAATTGAATTCGCGATTTGTTCCCCACAAGTTGACCGACGACCAAAAAATGTATCGAATTGAACACTGCAATGACCTCATTAAAACCGCTCGTAAGGACTCAAACTAACTTGAAACGATCGTTACTGGTGACGAAACATGGTGTTTCGAGTATGAGCCCTAAACAAAGTGCCAGAGTGCTGAGTGGAGACCACCAGAAGTGGGGCATCCGAAAAAAAGTCGCTTGGAGAAGTCAAAAGTAAAGACAATGATGATTTGTGTCTACGATTCCAAGGGCATTATCCACAAAGCATTCGTTCCGCCTGGCCAAACGGTTAATGGTGAGTTTTATCTCAAAATTTTGAAGCGATTGATAGCGAGAATTCGTCGCGTACGCCATGAATATCGTGACGACCAACCGTTCGTCAAAACATACTGTCACTCTTGGCACTATAACTCGGCTTCTAATGAAACAAATGCCATAAACAGTTGACACAACACTAATGAAGGTTTCTGCTTTCGACAACAAAAAGATACAGCAGGTGGCGCTACTAGTTTCTTCTATTTTCGAAAAGTTCGGTTTCTTTTTGGATAGAGGGTGTATAATGTACGGTCTACAAGTCGTGCAAGATTGCAGTTATTGTAGACAGCAGGGACTGAAGAAGTGGTCTAACAGATAACGTAAATACAATCAATAAAAGAAATTCGTTATCTAGAAAAGAAGGATCTAAGATGGTCGGGTATGATTACTCGTATTTCCATTATTCGTGGCATAGAAAACAGATGTGGTGGGTTTTACTGCATTCTGGTCGAAGACTCTAATGCTACTTAATAACTGACTTCAAGAGTTAGGAGTTTATTGTTTTGGAATTTCGGCCGAAGCAACTAACACTAGTGTAATGTTGTGTCTGTTTACTTTTTCTGCCAGTCGGTATGAAAAACCCGAGTTGCTCTGAGGAAAAACCCTGCCACCTCTATATGAGACTGGTTAACCCACCTTCAAATGAATATAACCTTTATAATGAGCCTTCAGATCATAGACAGGATTGGAACCCAGGTTTTTCAAACTAGAGGAGATTGTGGATATCAGCTAAGCAGTTGAGAGGTCAGAGGTTAATTCAGAATTCGTGGAGAGATAAAAGTGTTTTGTTGGACGAAATGCGTCTGTATAATTTTTTTGCCCTTTTCAAGAGAGAGAGAGAGAGAGAGAGTATGAAAATAAATATTTTAGCAGCATGCGAAACACGTTGAAAGCTATTTAACTATACAGTGATGTTTCTCATAAATCCTCCAATTGTTGGAGTTCGAAACTTCCACTGTTTAATAGAGCTTTATACGTCTGCAAATATAATTTATCTTAGCCCTATTAAATGGACACAATCCAAAAACAACTAAAAAAAAATTCACTATTTCCCTTCATCTCAACCCAGACAAGAAGAAGCCCGTAGGACTCGTTTTCTATATATCAAAGGCATCTCGGAACGTCTGTCAAAAATTATGAAGAATTACAAACTCGCCGCTATCTATAAACCAATCAACTAGATCAACAATTTGCTACCTTCTCCAAAAGACAAACTCTCACCTGTGATGCCACCTGGCGTATACGAAGTTCCATGTTCTTGTAAGATGTTTTACTACGAACAAACAGGAAGATCTTTAAGTAAACACATCTCTGAACATAAAGACCACATCCGTCTTATCAAGCCGTACAAATCTGGCCTCGCACAACATGGAGTTGAAAACCCTAACCATAGGATCCGATGGAAAAACACCAAGCTGCTACATAGATCCTTATATGAACATGAGCGTTTATATAAAGAAAGTGCTGAAGCCTTACGTCACAGACCCAACTTAAACTACAATGACAGTCTCACCATCCCAAAAGTCTGGGAAATTATATCCTTAATTGTATAAAATAAATTTATCAGATATATTTTAATTTAATTTTAATTACAGCCGATTTTGAGGGGGGTCCTAAAACACACTGCTGTACTCAAAGAGAGAGAGATTCCAATATAAACATGCGCACCAACTTTTCCTTTGAATGTAATTCCTGGCATTGTTGGTAATAACTGTACCGATGATGTCTTAAGATACTTAAGACGAAATATCTACATATTATAGAATGGAGATCCTCCGTGGGTTTATAATGGGGTTACGAACCCGGGTCGTTCAAGCAAATTCGAGGAGCATTTGTGCGTGCGTAGTCCACTGGAGATGTTCCCTCAATTCCCCTGATTTTTGCTGACGTCGCACGGATGTTTCCACCTTTGACGTCATTCTCCCTTCCCGGGTCAGACCTGGATGCACGAGTCGCCATCTGCCATGACTCACTTCCTCCGACAGTCAGCAATTACCACCTGAACGACAGGAAATGTCCGTCGCCGTCAGAGTGACTCCGTCACAGATCCTGCGGCCGATCTTCCGTCAGCCACTGGGCAATAAATGCGAAACCTTTGCCGTGGCGCCATCCGCCGAACTCCCCGTAGACAGCTCGACAACTACCTCTAACTTGGTAGCATCCCTCCCGCCGCTTCGTCTTCCCCTCGGGTAACAAACGATGCGACGCACTGGTTGCCATGGAAACCGAAGAAAATTTTTCGAACCACGTGACTACCTGAGGTTTTACCCCCCCCTCAGTCCACTTCGACGACCCTGTCATAACTCGATCAGAACAACTTGGCCACACCCCGAAATGTCTCGCTTGGATACTTAGCAGAGGGAAGAAACGTTCGGCGTGCGGTTGTGTGTGACCTGTGACATACACTTTCGGTCTGCTCTCTCCTTGCAGCCTTCCTGCGGCATAAAGATCTTTGTTTGGAGGCTTCCATCCCTAGGTGTTCCGGGAATGGCTTAGACAGTTTAAAGGGAACATCTTCCGATTTTTTTTTCTTAGATAGTATTAAAGACCGCAAATTGTGGAAATAAATTCTTGATTGGTGTCCGACACACTCAAGAGCTTCTTCCTACACACTCCGACCACTGAATACGAAGCCTTTATGTAAATTACTTGGTCACGAGCTTCCTACGTGTTCTCGGCAGCTATTGAACAAAGTTGCTGGTCAGTAATCGCCAATGTTGATCACAATGGGAAAAACAAAGGATCTTTCTGAGTTGGATTAAGGGCTTATTGTAGTGCCCATCTGGCTGGATCCTGATTTTGAAAACAGCAGAGCTAATTGGTTTCTCAAAAGGGGGAAATGTCCCCGATGTTTAATCAGTGGAAAAATAATCTGCATTGCTTGTTTAAGATGCGTAGCTATGGTCCTAAGACAGTCTGTCAGGAACCAGATCACCTTCGTCTAAGAAGACTTGTGCGGACATATCTCGACTTACATCTCACCGAAGTATGCGCAGGGAATGGAAGAGGATCGGTATTGGCAGTTGCATACCCATACATGAAATAAATGGTTTTACTTCAGTGGCCAGTATGTGTATATACTGTACTGTATATAACATAACTTAGTTTTGAAAGAGGAGACGAATTTTTTTTATGAAAATAGGCTGGAAGTCCATTACACTAATACTGTAATATAGCGATGGGAAGAAAAAGAAACTTAAAATAAAAAAATAATAATAATAACACCTTAAGGCCTTGACACAGGAGGTCCGTGCAGTGTATCAAATGTAAACACTGTGTGACATCAGTTTTCATTGTATCAAAGTAGATCTTCTTCTTCTTCTTCTTCTTCTGCAGCTTCTCCCACTTAAGTGGGGTCACTGTTTGTTATGAGTCTCCTCCACACCTTCCTGTCTTGGGCTGTCACCACATCCAAGTTCTTCATCTTCAAGTCCTCTTCTACCAGCTCCCTCCATCTCTTCTTTGGCCGCCCACGCTTCCGCCTTCCTTGCACATCCATCTGCATGACCCTTCTTCCCACATATTCGTCCTCCCTCCTCATCACATGACCAAACCATCTCAACCTTGCCTCCTGTATTTTCGCTCCTAAGTTCGTAACTTTCACTGTTCCCCTGACATAGTCATTTCTCAGATGATCCTTTCTGGTCACACCGCACATCCACCTAAGCATTCTCATCTCTGCTACTTCCATCCTGCTAATGTTATTTTTCCTCAGGGCCACAGTTTCTATAGCATATGTCATAGCTGGCCTCACTACTGTCCTATAAATTTTGCCTTTCAGATTGATCGGCACCCTCTTATCGCATAACACTCCAGCCATCTCCCTCCAGTTCCTCCAACCTGCTTGTATCCTGCATCCCACTTCCTTCTCACCTGCTCCATCTTCTTCCACTGTCGAACCTAAGTATCTAAAGTCTCTCACCTTCCTGATGACATTTCCTTCCAGCTCCAGGTCTGTCTCCTGGCCACCGCCCACTGCGCAACACATATACTCTGTCTTACTTCTGCTCAGTCTCATACCTCTCTCTTCCAGTACTTTTCTCCATCTTTCCAGTTTAGTTTCCGCTTCTTCTCTTGAATCTACACACAGCAAGATGTCATCTGCATACAACATTGTCCAAGGTGCATCTTCTCTCACCTCCTCTGTTACCACCTCCATCACAATATTAAACAGAAACGGACTTAATGCTGACCCTTGATGCAAGCCAACTGTTACTTGAAAACTTTCTGTCTGTCCCAAACAGGTCCGAACACTTGTCTTCACATTTCTGTACATTTCCTGCACCAACCTGACATATTTCTCCGGCACCTTCTTCTCCCTCAGACACCTCCAGACTTCTTGCCTTGGCACTCTATCGTATGCTTTCTCCAGATCAATAAATACCAGATGCAGCTCCCTTTGTTTCTCTCGATATTTTTCCATCATCTGTCGTAACCCAAAGATAGCATCTGTTGTTGATCTACCAGGCATGAAGCCAAATTGTTCCTTTGCAATCTCCGCCTCCTCCCTCAATCTACCATCAAGAACCCTTTCTAGGATCTTCATTGTGTGGGACATCAACTTTATTCCTCTGTAATTTTTACATTCTTGTGCATCCCCTTTACCCTTGTAGATGGGAACAAGAGTACTCTCCCTCCATTCCTCGGGTATATTTTCCTGTTGGCAAACTTTCATGAACAGGTCCCACAGCAGGTCAATTCCCTCTTCCCCCAGTGCCTTCCATGCCTCCACTGGAATTCTGTCGGGGCCCACCGCTTTTCCATTCCTCATCCTCTTCATGGCCTCCGTCACTTCCATTCTACTGATGTTCTGCACCATCCCCTCAGAAGGCTGCCCATCTCCTCTGTGAGTCCTTGCATTTTCCTCATTCAGAAGTCCCTCAAAGTATATTTTCCATCTGTTTCTTATGTCCACATCCCTCCATAATACTCTTCCTTCAGCATCTTTGATCTGCCTCACATGTAAGATGTCCTTAGCTGCTTTATTTCTACACTTCGCTAGTTGGTAAATTTTTCTCTGTCCTTCCTTTGTTTCTAATTGATCATACAGATCTTGATATGCCATGGCCTTCGCCTGTGCCACAACTCTCTTGGCTTCTTGCTTTCTCTCTTTGTACACCTCTCTGTCCTCTTCCACTCTTGACTCATCCCACTTCTGCTTTGCCTTCCTCTTATCTGTCACTGCCACTTGTACATCATTATTCCACCACCAACCCTCCTTCTGCTCTCTAATCTTTCCAGATGTCTCACCAAGCACCTCGATTGCACAGCTCAGGATTACTTTTGAATTATGTTTCCACCAATCTTGTACACTTTCCAGTCCATCCGAAATCCTCTCTAACACTCTCTCCCTAAAACGATTCCTCACACTCTCTTCTTTTAAGCGAAACCACTTAATTGTCTTCATCCCATGGAAACCAGAAGTTCTTATCTTCGATCTTATTTTAAAGTCTGCGCACAGCAGTCGGTGTTGTTGTGCTACTTGATCTGTTGGAATTACCTTACAATTTGTCACAACCTTAAGATGTTTTCTTCTAGTCAAAATGTAGTCAATTTGTGAGCTGTTGTTACCACTTCTAAATGTTATCAAATGTTCTTTCCTCTTGAAGAAAAACGAGTTCACAATTGCCAGATCAAATGCTACTGCAAAGTCCACAACCCACAAAGTATCAAAGTAGATATAATATAATATTATATCAATCTACTTTGATATAATATATTTCATATAATATATATAGGATGAAAAACCCCAGGATAAACTGGGGAAGAAACCACACTGTCCACGCCCAAGACCGGCTAACTTGGCAATGGCTGAGGAAGATCCTTCAGCTCCTCAGGTCACCCACAAGAATCGAACCCAGGACACTCCTTCCCCAGGCATATGGTTGCGAAGCTAACCACGCGGACATTATTATCAACACGAGTTAATAATAATAATAATAATTAACTGATAATAATAATAATAATAATTTTGAACATCAATAATAACAGCAAATGCAGATTATGCGATCAGAATGATGAGACTGTAGAACATCTAATCAGTGCCTGCAGCAAAATAGCTCAAACTGACTATAAATACCGCCATAATCAAGCGGCCAAAATAATTCATTAGCATATACGCAAAAAAAAAAAATAATAATAAATAAATAAAATATGGCTTTCCTACTTCTGATAACTGGTGGCAGCATAAAATAGAGACAGTATTGGGAAACGAAACAGCAAAAATTCTCTGGGACTTTAGAATACAAACTGATCGGCATTTGGAACACAATAGACCTGACATCACAACTATCGAACATCGACAGGTTCGGATTATCGATATTGCAGTATACCCAGTGATAACAACATTAACAACAAAGAACTGGAAAAAATTACTAAATATCGAGATCTGGAAATCGAAGTTGGCCGACTGTGGCTTAAACACACCAAAGTCATCCCAATAGTTATCGGTGCACTTGGTGCAACTTCAAAGAAGCTGTCCAACTATTTACAGCAATTAAATATCAAACGAAGTTACAAAAAACAGCATTACTTGAACAGTCCATATTTTACGAAGCTACCTGACGGACTATTCTAAGATTCTTTGGTAGAATCTGAATTGTTCTGAATCACCACTCAAATTCATAAATTGTTTAAATGATATCTTGTTTTGACTGTGTATCAGTTATGCGAATAAAGTAATAATAATAATAATAATAATAATAATAATAATAATAATAATAATAATAATAATAAATACAATTAAGTATATGAAAAGTTTACACTTGAACAATCTTATATGAAGACGAGTATTCCAAAACCAATTCAGAAGAAGGGAAATGAATCCAGTTATTAATATTCTTATCATTTAGCTGAGAAACTAACTCTGTCTTGCATCTGTTTGAGGAGTTTGAAAAGTTAAAAAAAAATAGCCTGATGGTGTAGTGATCATTCCTTTAGGGTAAAGCTGTTTATAGGAATCTCTTCTACAAACCAAGTTGTCATCTTTTTTTGTATGACATAAGCGTGTCCAACTTCAATGATTTGTGCTAATCCAACCAAGTCAGTTTTTCTATAATGAACACGATGCATGTTCTGTCTAATTTGCTTTTAAAATTCCAACTTTACTGGCAATCGGAATCCAGAGAGACATATTTATAAGATCATTTTGCCATAATTAAATAAATCAGAATTTGTAAACATATTTCCTTGCTTTTCCATCGTTGATATGTATCCATCCTTTTTGGATTCAAGAAGGTGCAAGTCCTGATTTTAATTTTGACATTTATTAATGATGGTGAAGTCGTCCGTCTTGTAGATGCCATCAAAGAAATGGAGATACAATGAAGTGTCAGATACTAATTACAGGAAAAGCTAACTCAATAAGTAAACTTGCCGAAGCCTTTTATCTTGTCAGTCAATTTTAAGAACGGAGAAGGTTTGCTCCTCAACTACCCAATTCATTAATTTCCTTGTGTATCGATATAATCTTCGAAAGACAGACAGATGCATACACGAGTTAAATGTGTTCATCACTGGTTTGATCCGAATTTGTAACTTAGCGACATACACCGGAAACGACGTACCATCATTTGTGACCAGTTTTTTTTTTTCCCCGAATGGTAGCTATGACAACGGGCAATAGTCCACATATTTACTCGCACCTGACACTAATAAATGATGTCGATGACAGGATGAATGTCCAGCAGACATCAAATAAAGAACTGTTCTTTCTGCACCGATGACGTCATCTATTGTGAGTGCTTGTTTCCCTCTGTTTACTGTGTGTGTTTGTCATGGAGACTCTAATGACCACCTATCTGCAGCTTGGCAGGGAAGCTATTTCTGCGATGGAGTTTATGGCTGTGTTCAACTGCTGTAAATAGCTACATATAATGCGATCCAACTTCTATGGATTTCACAAAACGCAGCTCATAAATGGGAATAGAAAGCCACGAACCAATGATAACATGTATATGCTTGTTAGGATTTAGGTAACATTACTTGTCTTGTGTACCCAGGGAATCATGGATTCGTTAAAAGCTCAGCTTTCGTTGAAGACTGAAAGAGGCAAATGGCTACCATCTCTCTTGTAAAAGATAGAGGTAACTCCGTTTAGGAATATAAGTTACCGAGAGAGTCGCTTTCGTCATTATATAACTGTAAACATAATTTTGTTTCGCACCATCATCGCGGATCTACACCATAAAGTTCAGTCGAAATGCCCTGGCAAAATTATAATAGAAATTTTAAACATAAAATTTAATTTGGAATAATTATTAATCCCAACTAAGTTTATTTTACCAGTAAAAATTATCGTACTCTCAAGACATCTTCAAATATCCTTTATTTTTTAAGCATTTCAATAAAATGAGTAAAAATGCTAGACTAGCATTTTGCCAAAGGTCCTATCTTACTGATAGACAAATTGAATCTATTGGATGAAGTATTTGTGCAAATTGCTTAAAATTGAATTTCATATCTGATAGCTTTGTCCAGTTTTACTGCTTTTCATACATAATATTTTCAAATTACCTCAATTTGTTTAAAGAATACTTTGTTGCTAATAATTTGTCTTGAAATATTCTATAAATTGAAAGCCTTCTTGATTATATATTTTAGTAAACTGAATTTTATTTCATACACCTTAATTAAATTATTATCATATATAATGAGTAGTTTTGACTTTCACAAACATTTATGGTGAAAAAATGTCCTTTTTAGGACTTCCAGGGTAACAAATGGCAATGCTGTAGCCAATGAAGTTTTAACTGAGGCTCGGCTATTGCCGTTACCCAGCCATGACTAGAGCTTCTTAGCTCAATAACACTCCATCCACAGAGATTTTCTTCATTCAGATGACGGGATAAAGAGTCAAGGACTCAGTCCATCGCCCAGTTCTTTTAAGAACTTTAAGAACATTTATGGTGGATCAATACTCCCAGTAGATTGCTAGGTTGTTGGGAAGAACTTACCCTGGGGGGGTAATGGATAGCAATGCTGTAGCCAATGAAGTTCTAACTGAGGCTCGGCTATTGCTGTTATCCTCCTGCCATGATCAGAGCTTTAATAGCTCAATAACACCTTATCGTTACACTGTCCTCTACAGATAACGGGGAAAATAAAAAGCATTTTTTCTTCGCCCCTTTAAGCCAGTCCTTATAAGGATAAAACATTTATGGTGGGTGAGTATTTAGAGAAGGAGAAAAAGTCCTTTTTAGGACTTCCAGGGTAACAATTAGCAATGCTGAACCAAGGAAGTTAACTGAGGTTCGGCTGTTGCTGTTATCCTGGGTGATGTGTTTTTGAGTTCGCTCTCTTAAGGTTTTTGCCTTAAGGGAGCACTTTGAGTCTCCGGGGAAGGTGTTCTCCGGCACTGCCCGCTGAGGGGTTCTTGCCGGTGAATTATTTTCCTCGGAATTTGAGCGGTTCTGCTGAGTGGTCGGGGAGCCCGTCACTGAGTGGAACCTACGCTGAGATATGGACGGTCTTTCGTCCACTATGGAGTGGCCTAGAGATCGTCCGATTTTTTGAGATTTTACCCTTTACTTACTAATCAGGACTTCCAGGGTAACGAATGGCAATGCTGAACCAAGGAAGTTAACTGAGGTTCGGCTGTTGCTGTTATCCTGGGTGAAGAGTTTTTGAGTTCGCTCTCTTAGGGTTTTTGCCTTAAGGGAGCACTTTGAGTCTCCGGGGGAGGTGTTCTCCTGGCACGGCCCGCTGAGGGGCTTTGTCGGTGAATTATTTTCCTCGGAATTTGAGCGGTTCTGCTCAGTGGTCGGGAGTCCGTCACTGAGTGGAACCAACGCTGAGATATGGACGGTCTTTCGCCCACTATGGAATGGCCTAAAGATCGTCCGATTTTTTGAGATTTTACCCTTTACTTACTAATCAGGGTAACAAATGGCAATGCTGTAGCCAATGAAGTTTTATAACTGAGGCTCGGCTATTGCCGTTACCCAGCCATGACTCGAGCTTTTTAGCTCAATAACACCCCATCCACACAGATTTTCTTCATTCAGATGACGGGATAAAGAGTCAAGGACTCAGTCCATCGCCCAGTTCTTTTAAGCACTTAAGAACATTTCTGGTGGGGGAAGAGAGTCCTTTTCAGGACTTCCAGGGTAACGAATGGCAATGCTGTACCCAATGAAGTTTTAACGGAAGCTCGGCTATTGCCGTTACCCAGCCATGACTAGAGCTTTTAGCTCAATAACACCCCATCCACACAGATTTTCTTCATTCTGATGACGGGATAAAGAGTCAAGGACTCACTCCATCTCCCAGTTCTTTTAAGAACATTTCTGGTTATGAAAGAGTTAATCGACCGTGAGATGCGGTGATTAATAATACCCTTGGAGGGTAATGGATGGCAATGCTGTAGCCAATGAAGTTCTAACTGAGGCTTGGCCATTGCTGTTACCCTCCTGCCATGATTAGAGCTTTAATAGCTCAAAAACACCTTATTCCTACACTGTTCTCTACAGATAACGGGGAAGATGAAAAGCATTCTTGCTTCGCCCCTTTAAGCCGGTCCTTATAAGGACTATAAACATTTCTGAAATTATTGGGTTTATTACTCAGGATAAAATAAAATAAAATTTCATTTTGATCGTCTAGAGGGCGTTTTGTTTTCGGTTATTATGACTGATATAATTTTTTAAACCAAAGGGGTAAAAATAAACAACTGAAGAGAGAAGTTTACCGGAGATACACATATGTAAAATTAGGAAAGCTTTTTCGTTGTTGTATCGAATCATTTTCCATAAAGTCAAATTCATTTCCCAAACTCATCCATAGAAAACGAAATCATTTTAAAAATACACACACGGTCTGATTAAAAAAAAAAAAAAATCTCACTCGCTCGAATTCCTGACTTTCTTTGGCTCCAACGGTTCCCGAAATCATCTTTTAACTAAAACACCCTTTCAACACGAAGGGCAATCTACTCAATTCTATACCCAGCAGGAGAATGACCTCAGGGCAATTACATTCATTTCAGCTGCCCTGACGCTAACTCGCTCTTCAAAAATGACAGGACAATAGATATCTTAAAGACAAATAAACTTGAACCGAATCTTCAAAAACTGATTAATAACTAAAAGGGAGAATGAAAACTGCCGACGATACCATAATAAACTTGCTGTCTACTGAATACAAAAAAAAAAAAAGGGGGGGGGTACGGAAGAGTGGCGACTCTTCTTTAGTTACGCCCATTGATCCTGACAAGGAATGGACACAAAATGATTTCATTGTTCTTAGTTATTAAAGAAAAGCTATTGTATCTATCATCATTATTTGTAATTATTTATAATTATACTTAGAACTACAATGTATCCTGTTTTAAGTGGCTATCAATCAGTCTGATGGTGACTCACTAAGATAAATAAATTAAAAAATATATTTAAAAATATGTTGAATTTATTATTTTACAATTAAAGTTTGTTACTCTTTTATGGAAACAAATTGTTTTAAAATAAAAATAAAATATTAGAAATACAGTATTTATTTTTTTAAATGTAAATTTTTAAATACAGACTAATTTCCATATAAATTTTTGTGTTAATAGCAAGATTGAAATTATTGTCTTGTATTGTTTGTAGCTTGTATTGGCAGGAAGTATGTAATACTGCTTTCCGTTTTAAAAACACGATTTTAAAAACTCTGTCAGTTAAACTTTCATAAAATCAAGTAAGTAAACAAGGACCAAAATTAATTCTGTTTTTTTTCTGTGTATTCTGAAATGTCCAACCCGCTATAATAAAAAGTTAAGAAAGACTTTTAGATTTATTCTCGCACCTTCATCTGGGTTCTAATCCGGCCCAGAACGCGAAAAACCACGGCTTTCGAGAAGGCGAGTTAGCCAGTCTCATACGGAGCAAGTTTTTTTTTTCTCCCAGAAACTCGGTTTTTCCATCTTGCATCAAACTGACCAGGAAAATACATACAGTTGACATACAAAGTACAATTTTAGGGATAGGGATAACCATCTTATCTTGGAATCATAATTATGAAATTCAAGGTCCCCTTGGAAGCTTAAGGACCCGTGAACAACCGTAGAAGAATAATTATTAGAAGCTAATTTCTTTAGAAAGACATTTGTTTGTTATTAAAGTTTCTATTTCCACCCACTTATGTCGATATTTCAAAGATATGATCCCTGAATTCATTTTCGGCCCTGTTCCGAATTTTTATGAACATTGGTCAGATTTTTAATGGCTAAGGAGCTATTTGCAATCGTACATTAACTGAAGCTGCACTGACGCTCATGTATTGTTAAAAAGACTTCATCGTTACACTTTACTTTACGAAATGTCCACATACTTGTGTTCCTCATGGATGCCCATCCTGACTCATTTGACTGCGCAAAGTGTAACTTTTTCAATCAGTGTGGTGTCATTAACGCGTCATCAGAAATCTGTCGACGATTTTAATGTAATCCTATCCAGAGACGTAGCTGTAAACTTGTTAAACCTCACGATGCAAGGGAATCCAACGATTTTTTATTTATTTATTTCACATTTGACGTCCGTAGAAGCTGTATGGTCACTGCCGTACCTCACGTGGTTTTGGCAATGATGTCTTCTGCTAGAATAAGTGGTAGGGTCGCAGATCCCCTTTCCACACAAAGTTTGTAGGACAATCACAAACATCCATGCCCACGGCGGGATTCGAACCCGTAGCCTCTTCGCTGCAGAGCCGACACGTCAGCCACTCGGCCAACCAGGCTGGCTCCAATGATCTAACAAAATTTTTAACCTCTCAAACAACCAGTGAAACTTCCTGCCAGATTTCCAAAAAACCATACTTATGACTTTGAGCGTATTCATCTCTATGAATATCAATAAAATCGATCCTCCCAGATTCACAAAATAACTTAACGACGAAGGGATATACAAAAGTACATGTTGTAAAACTCACCTAAAAACGAGAGTTTATTATTATTATACTATATATTATTATTTTTTTATTTTACGATCTACATAGTGTACAGTAAAATCGCTTTTTAAAGGTCTGTGATATTTAAAAATGAATTAAATGTCCGTGATTTTCATTCCGTCATATTTTTGAATTACTGTTACGAAATCGAAGTGCAATTCAACGTGTTTTATTTTGTAACGAAGCCAATTGTTTTTGTAATGAAATGAAATTTAAGCAATGCTGATATTACCAAGATTATATTCCCCCCCCCACACACACACACTCCCTAAACTATGAATATCAATGTGAGAAGACGAAATTCACCAAAATCGAGTACATTATGTTTTTTTTTTTTGGCTAGATGAATGAAACAGGAATGTTTTCATATTCCCTGTTATCTGAGGAAGAAATAGGGTAATAAACTCTGATCATGGTAGTAGCGATAGCCGAGCCTCAATTAAAACTTCATTATGGGTAATGGATGGCAATGCTGTTGCCATCCATTACCCTCGCTGAGTACCCATTTTAGTCGCCTCTTACGACATGCATGGGCTACAGGGGAGCGATTTTTAAGTAAAGCCCTCTCAAAAATTTAAGATGATTCCCCGGACCACTCCCTACGAGTGGCCGATAGATCGTCCACCTCAGCGTTGATTCCACTCAGTGACGAGTCCCCCACCACTGAGCAGAAATGCTCATATTTTTTCCATGGAAAAGCATTCACCGATAAGGCCCTTCACGGACCACGCCAGAGAACACCCTCCCCAGAAACTCCATATGCTCATTCAGGAAACCCTCTCCCCGAAATCTAAGCGCCCGCCCCCTCACCGGGAGTAAAATTCCGGAAGAAACCTAAGAGAGCGCAACTCTCAAAACTCTGCGTCCCATTTTAGTCGCCTCTTACGACATGCATGGGCTTTTCTTATCCCGGCTACCAAATGGGGGATCTTTTGAATGTCCTTATAAGGACTGGCTTAAAGGGACGAAGCAAGAATGCTTTTCATCTTCCCCATTATCTGTAGAGGACAGTATATGGATAAGGTGTTATTCAGCAATTAAAGCTCTGATCATGGCAGGAGGGTAACAGCAATAGCAGAGCCTCAGTTAGAACTTCATTGGCTGCAGCATTGCCATCCATTACCCTCCAAGGGTAATGGATTGAATGAATCAATCACCGCATCTCACAGTCGATTGATTCTCCTCCGCTTTTGAATGTTTTGAACTTCTTTGGGAGATGGACCGAGTCCTTGACTCTTTATCCCTTCCTCTAGATTTTGGCTTGTGTATGAGAGGATTATTGTGTGTAATTTACCCGCTCATTGTGAGCCCCTTTTAAAAGTGCTATGCGTTCATGGTAGTAGTAAACAACTATTTTTATAAATAAAAGGTGTATTTGAAATTTTCATTAACAGATTTAATACTTACCACTTTCTAAAAAACATTGAATATATTCCATTGTAATATATGACTTACTACATGATTCTATACGCAATATAGAATTTTATTGCATAAATTATACGTACTTTACTACTTTTACGTGTTATGCTCTAGTATTTCATTGTAACCATGTAAATGGTGACGGTGTGTGTGTGTGTATATGCGCATAGACAACCATACTGCACATGATGTGATTCCTTGATAAAGAATGCTTCTTGAGTAGGGTGCATTATGATTTCATTAAGGGAAGGTTGGTTATGACTCCTTGCTTTTTTATGAAGTCCAGATGGGAATAAAACAAGGTAATGACCAAGATGTATGTATTTGGATGTCAACTTTTGATAGCGTTCGGCATAATACCCTACTAATTGAAATGCATCCAGTAGGTATTGAGTTGGCGATCACCTAAAGTCGGATGAATGGGGGTTGATTGGATTTTGAATAGACGACAGAAACTGTGTTTATACGAATCTTGAAACTCCAGGTGTTTATCCAGGGTTTAGTGTTAAGACTAATGTTGTTTATTGCTTTAATAAATTATTTATTTCCAATTATTTATGATGAAAAGTGGAACAGAATATTCAATTGTCTAGATGACCCACGTTATTCATAAGATATCTTATGAATAACGTAAGATATCTTTATTCATATTCCACGTAATTTATGAGATATCTTATGAATAACGTGGCTTCTGAGGGACGAAAAACCCCAGTTTTCGGGAGGGAAAAAAACCCTGCTACCTACGTATGAGACCAGCTAACTCACCTTTAGTCGAAAGAGACCAGATGAAGGTTCTTCACGTCATGGACGGGAATCGAACCCAGGTTTTTACCGACCAAAGGGCTCGTCTGTATCGACTGAGCTACGGAATCTCTGATAACACTATTATTAGATGGATATAAACTGAATCGATATGCACTAGAAATAATTAATGCACACACACACACACACGCACGCGCGCGCCCGCACACACACACAAAGAAAGAAATATGTATATGATTATTTTAAGAATATATATATCATGTCCAATTATGATTCTAACATATTAACAAGTAAATACCATGTTCTGTGAGCCCTTATAGATACTGTCACTGGATTTTGCAGTGACTGTATCGAGCGAATTTAATTTTCTAGTAACCAGTATGGCTACGGCCCTCGATTACACACATAAAAAATCGTAAAAACTCATTAACCTATTTAAACATTTTTATAAACTACAAAAACTATCAGATAGTGTATTTTACTCTACTTGTATATATAAGAAAAATAATCAGCCAAAAATAAATGCAAACACCAACAGAAAATAGGATTGAAATACTTGAATTGTATATTTATAAATATTAAGTATACGTGATGAGAATAATAAACATTAAGATAAAAAGCCAAACCGCTATTTTTTCTGGCGAAGTTAATTAAATTAAGGGGATAAAAATTCCTTATTATTTTATAGCCAGCATGCGAAACCCTTAATTTAATTAACTTCGCCAGAAAAAAATAGCCGTTTGGCTTTTTATCTTAGTTATAATATATGGACACACCTTTCTTAAGCCAAAAGTCCTTTTTAGGACTTCCAGGATAACAAATGGCAATGCTGTAGCCAATGAAGGTTTAACTGAGGTTCGGCTATTGCCGTTACCCAGCCATGACTAGAGCTTTTAGCTCAATAACACCCCATCCACACAGATTTTCTTTATTCAGATGACGGGATAAAGAGTCAAGGACTCAGCCCTACACTGTCCTCTACAGATAACGGGAAAGATGAAAAGCATTCTTGCTTCGCCCCTTTAAGCCAGTCCTTATAAGGACTCTGATATCGGATGATGAAGTGTGTGATCGACCGTGAGATACGGTGATTAATACCCTTGGAGGGTAATGGATGGCGCTGTAGCCAATGAAGTTCTAACTGAGGCTCGGCTATTGTTGTTACCCTCCTGCCATGATCAGAGCTTTAATAGCTCAATAACACCTTATTCCTACACTGTCCTCTACAGATAACGGGAAATATGAAAAGCATTCTTTCTTCACCCCTTTAAGCCAGTCCTTATAAGGATAAGGACTTTGATATCATCCAGGTCTACCTACTCACTGATGAGACCTCAATAAAGGTCGAAACCGGTCTGGGTAGTGACCTCCCCTCATAATGTAAAACAGTAATACATCTCCTAGGAGCTGTGTTTTACATTATGAGAAAATATCAAGGATAGTGAGGGAGCTTGCTCCACCTTTGCTTCGAGTTGCCTTGGTGTTGTACTACCAGGTGTTCACTTACGCTTGGATTCGCTGATAGTTCTTCGGCATGAAACTCTTAGATCGTAGTTTTCGATCTCAGAGATTCGCATTGGCTGTAAAATAATAAGGGATTTTTATCCCCTTAATTTAATAATAAACATTGTATTGTATTGTATCATCATTTATTGTTACGAAATACCGCGATAATTATTATACTGTCTATGCGTTTAAGTTCAAATTTAGAAGTACATGGATTCAAAACAGATAGTTCAACCTTGAATGATTAATTTGTTTTGTTGATTGTATCTAATGTTGTCTTAGCAATGAATTACAGAATGAAACATGTTAACCAGAGAGAGAGAGAGAGAGAGAAACTCATCGCGGCTTGAAGATGTTCATCAAACAACACAGAAGACAAATAGGTGTGTGTGTGTGTGTGTGTGTTCAGACGAGGTCAAATGCATTGTGCGTGATACGGGACTTAAAGTGGACTTCTGCAGGTTGTGGTGGTGGGGGGGGGTTTCCTTTCATTCGCGTGATTTATCGGTTCCCTGTTGTATGTTTCCATCGCTGCACGAATGCAGGTCAGATGACCTTTTTACGTGAACCCTCCGTACGTTAAGTCCCTGAATACACAGGTGACGGACTGACTGCCTACGAACTGGTTTATCAGCGTGACCTCCTCGACCACTCAGCCATTGTAAATCGACGGAGCTGAACGAAATGTTGTCTTTAACTCAACTGACGTTAGCTCTCGTATTTCTTTGTGTACGACGCTGCTTACAACTGCCCTCTATTGTGTGACACAACTCAAGTCTAAACCTCTGTACGGCGATGAACAGGAATTATGTGTGTTCTGCATCCAGTTTAAATGCCACGCGATTCACAATCGACAGATGCCGTACAGAGCGTGATTCTACCGAGACTTTGCTGCTTCAGAAAATTCCTGGAGGTAATCCCCGAGGTCCCCGGGGTTTATTCAAAAGGGACTTCTGTCACAGGAAAACGATGAAGCGATCTTCATAGCTGTATCTACATATCGATTATTGTTACGCTGTTAGAGGGCGCTGTGATCATTTGCTCTACGTAGTTTGTGTGAGTTACTTTTTCCTTTATGCTGAATAATTTTGTCTATTCATGTCTAAATTGAATTGAAAATCAAATTTATAAGGTGTATAGTTAATTAATGAATTCACGATAGCAGTATCAACCTGTCGTGAGCTAATAATACTTATTTTACTGAACAGGTAAACTAATTTTCCATTTTAGCCTTAATTACATTCAACAGGTTCCAGTTCTTTATCTAGATACATTAATTTCACAGTTTTACAAATGGCGACTCATCACCTTTGGTTGTTGGTTTGGTTGCATGAGTCCTCACCTCTTGTCCAGTAATCTTCGCTGGTGATTGGTATATACCTATCAATGACTTGGGGTCATTTCTGATGTTTTCGTTCACTACCATGAAAGATCACATAAGAGATTTGAATTTTCTTCTGGCGAGTCGTTTGAATTCTCTTAAACCAAAAGTTGCATTCCAAGCTAGTAGTTAATCGAATCCTTTAACTCAGAACACCAAACTGGATCCATTTGCAATTACTTCTGAAAGCGTATTTCAAGAATATGCACAGAAGAGTTGAATAGCACATTCAAAGAGTGAGTCTTCAGTATGAGTCTCTGTCCATCATTATATCTTTAAATATTGATATTGAGAATGTATCTTAAGCACAGAAAATTCAATAATCTTTGTTAAATGGGGATTTAAGGCACAAGTTTAGTGCAACAAAATCACAAGACTGCGCACACTAATCATACGTAAAACCTGATAAGCATGTTTCTGGGATAGTGGACATTAACCATGTTTTCACACGTCTCAAGGTGCTGAAACTTCTTTCAATGGTACAGGTAGTAACAGGTCATGTCATACTAATAGTTATTGTCGAATAACTATTTCGTTTTAACAAAAATTAATAGAAGGGAAGTCGCAATGTTTCAAAATCTCTGGTAAAGTTTGAGGAATATCAGTCGAAGGAAAATTGGTCCATGTTTAATATCACGTTGTTGCCTCTGTTTCTGTATATTATAAATTGTATTTTTTGCTTACTCTTTTGACGTTGTTTTGGTACTTTATTTTGTCTATTTTTGGAATATTCTTGAGATGAAACTGAAATACTAAAAATGCTATTTGGTTATCCAACGAAAATCTTGATTTTAAGGATGAAATTAAAGAATCTAAGTATGGGATAGATATTGATTGCCGATAAAAGTCTTCAGTTGTGATTCCAGGATAATTGCATAGATATTTCTGCATGTAATAAAATTTTCATACAGACAAAGCGTCCCATGGTCGAAGATGTAAGGTTACATATCTCAATCACTTTTACGATTATAATTTGTGGAATGTTTTACTCAATTTCAGCAGGAAAAGTGCCTCGTTTGCACCCCCTCCCCCTGCGGAAGCCCCGGCTTTCAGATGAAATTTATGACTGCAGAAATCATTCTCTGTGTTGTCATCCATTGGTGAATGAAAAACAGTTTTTATGGACAAAGAAACTGTCATCAGAGGTTGATGTTTTTTATGTTACAGATGCAAATCTCTGCTCTGATGTCTGGAATGTGTAGCGGATTTAGATTCCATGCCTACCGCGCGTACAATTAAATGGAACTATGCTTTCAATCTTCCATTGAAAGTATAGTTTGAAGAGTTTTCCTAAAATGCAGGATTTAGCCAGCAGACCCCATTAGATTTTTTTCCGACACTATAATGTACTCTCAAAACAATTGTACACAATTTATCACTTTGGTTTCATAGTCTTGAACCAACCGCCATATAAGTTGGACTTCGTTCCATTTGACTTCAGTCTCGCCTTGAAACTGAAGAAATATTTGAAGTCATCTGACTCTTTTGAGAACTCAAGAATGTGGTAAAGATGTGGCTCCACCCCTAAGATGCCCAATTTTCATCGCAGCGTGGAATCACTCTAACTGTGTTAGTATCAACGATGCTTTTTGCTGAAAAAAAAGATAGGTTCGAATCCATGATAGGCTGCGAAAAACCTTCATAGGACTTTTCAGATGAAGGTGAGTTAGTTGGTCTCATGAAAAGGCTAACAGTTTTTCCTGAAAACTGGAATTTTCCTCCAGAAAAAAGCCAACCAGGATAATAGACGAGAGCGTAATACATTGGCTTAATATCTTTAGATGAGTCAGTTGAGAGATAATTGCACGAATAACATAATAAAGTTCAAGGAAAGTGTCCGGATGAAATGAATTCTTCTTCTTCCTTTTACGTATTAGACCTAATGACCTGTTACGATTCGAAACCAGAAATCCCACTGAATAGGTCGGTCAATCCTATTCCAGGAGTGTCCTATGTCTGTAGATGCGTGTGTTCAAGGGGCAGTTTGTCTGTTCTGGGGAACGAAAAACCCGGGTTTCCGGGTGAAAAAAACCCTACCTCCGTATGAGACCGGCTATATATATATATACAAAATATTTAATGACTAGAACCGAGGTTTGAATAAAAAAATTTTAATTACACTACTAGTTTCGTCTAAACCAAGACTTCATCAGGTGGGAGATAAACATATAAATACCAGTAACTAATCTAAATGAATTGTTTTTTTAAGCCATAGAGTAACGTATCTAACACTGAAAAGAATAAAGGCTAGAGTTTAAATAGAAAAATGAACTCTGACTGTATCATTATGTATATGCGCTCGTATAAGGTCTCGAGAGCGCCAATATTAAATGTTAGTGCTGTGAAAGTCTGATAAGCGGTAGCTTAGGTTGTTATTAATATGGACGGAATTGATAACTATCTCTTTAGATTTTAAAATTATTCTCTCTAATTCATTGGTGTACGTTGACAGCTTCATCCCAGAGTATCTGATGTGGCAAACCTGCATCATTTGAGTTCGCTGAAAATAACACTTGACTGGACAAGGCATTGGACTGAGTTCTGTTGTAGGTAATGTCTCTCTGGTGCTCCTCTAAACGGAGTTCGATAGGTTTCTTCGTTTGTATGGCTTACCACAGCTGCAAAGAACCTTATAAACATCAGGATATTTAAGATTATTGTGTTTAGTTTTAGGACGACTTAAGATGGAACGAAGTTTGGGTAGGGTTTTGAAGAACGTCTTGATATTACATTTCTTCAGAAGTTTAGCCAATTCTTGAGATAAAGAACTTATAAATGGCAAAGAAATGCTGCCCTTACAAGTAGGGGTGTATTCATACTGTCGTGAATGAGCGTTGAATAGTAATTTGTCTATAGTTTTCCTAGAGTATCCATTAAGTTTAAATGTTAACAGAGGTTTGAATTAAAAAACTTTAATTACACTACTAGTTTCGTCTAAATTTAGACTTCATCAGGTGTGAGATAAACATATAAATATCAGTAACCAATCTAAAGGAATTGGTTTTATAAAACATAGAGTGTAGGTCACCGAGCTAGGTCTGTTCTGTTAGACAAAGAGGAACTTCATAATGAACTTAAACTTTGTCTAACAGAACAGACCTAGCTCAGTGACCTAGACTCTGTGTTTTATAAAACCAATTCCTTTAGATTGGTTACTGGTATTTATATGTTTATCTCACATCTGATGAAGTCAAAGTTTAGACGAAACTAGTAGTGTAATTAAAGTTTTTTTTATTCAAATCTAGGTTCTAGTCGTTAAAAATTTTGTAAATATGATATCAAACCGAGTAAATCTTCAATCACACACACACACACACGCACACGCACACATATATATGTGTGTGTGTGTGTGTTAAGATACCAAGCAATTTTATAAGCTAGGTTTTAATCCAAGATTTCAGATCAGTTTAAAATTCATTTAAACGCAAACTCAGCAGCCACTAAATATGGACGCAATGACGTCATTTGAGGTCTTTACTCAACGCTGACCCCGAGTGTAGGATGAGGCAACGAGACGATATCACTTGCAGTGTGTTACGGTGTCTCTCTGATGTTCCAATTAACGGTCATCAGGGATCTAATTAGGACTGTGATCTACATGCCAAGTCCAAATTACCGCACACTATTAGCAAAAAGTATCCCTGCAAGAACTGGGCGTGTTGGTAAACGTTGCCTGATGGTTACAAGAAAGAGCGGAGAAAAGATAGCTCCTTCTCACGCTACGTGCGATTTGCACTAATGACCCATTTGTCACGCGCGACTTCTCTCCAATGAGTACTCCCAAAGATCACACAGTGACGTCGAAGCTTTATTCCCCTTACCTCCTGACAGCCCACGAGAATTACTTTCAATGTCTTTATTGTAAAATGCACACCCCATTCGCACTTTATTGAATCCACTTAAAGCCAAATATCTGCTGTTACATTTCTTTGGCCATTTGCTTTTTATTGAATCCATTTCAAACTTTTGTGGATTGTTACATTTATTCCTTCTTCAGGCCCTTGAAATTATTATTATTATTATTATTATTTATTTTTTTATTTTTTAAACTGCTCGTTTCTTAAATCAGAACGAAATTTTCAGTATTTTGTTTTCGAATGATAGACTCGGGAAAAATAAAAAAATGTAATATTTAGCTCGTCCATAACTCCGAGACTGAATCTGAAATTTAAATTTAAAATTTGAATTTATCAGCTTCTTTTATTGACAGCATAGTTGAATCAAGGAAAAGTTACAAGCATCGTATTATGCAACACTTTTTTTTTCGCTTCTTTTATGTCAATGCAATTCCTTTTAATGTTTTTAATGAAAGTCAAAAGTATGCATTAAACACACTGAAAGCGTATATCGAAACACAGTATTTTTAATTTTGACAATATTTTAAGTATTTCAAAATAAATAAATTATGCACATTCAGATAATATGTCTATCATAGATCCATCAGAGCAGACGACGTTTAGGAAATTAATGACAATGGTTTCATTCCGGCCGCTAGGTGGTGCGTTTAACTGTAATGCGCATGCCTTGTAAATTGTAAATTACTTTCAAAATGCATTTGTAAAAAAATGAAAACTAAAATGCCAGTTTTATTTTTCTCTAGATGTCATTTTTCGAGTCAAATATTAGGATAAGTTTTGATATTCAGGATGACGACTAAAATCAGTGGAATTCTTTCAGTTTTAATTGAACCATTTAGTTCAAATTAGGAAAAAAAACAAAATTATTTGTCATTTTTGGTTTGTTGCTGTGATAATAGTTTTCTCTATAAAAAAGAAAGTTGTTATGAAATACGCCATTTTATTATTACATGGATTTTCTGAAAGTAAGGTTTCATGTAGTTTCTGATGTCAGCTAATATAAAAATAGCAGAGCTTAGAAGGTTATGGAATTATCCCGTATCTCGGACCAGAGACTAAGTTAAAAATCTAATGTAAAATTTTAATTACTGCTAAGGAGTAATTTATAAAAGGCACACCTGGTTATATTTTTGAAAGGCAAGGATGACAAAATATTTGGAGCTAAATTTGATTGAGCCGAGAACATGCGATAAGAGGTTCATAACGATGCATAAATGAGACCAGTAATCATGGGAAAATGATGAATAAATTTAGCTATAAATTTTGAAAACTAAATTAAAAAAAAAAAAAAAACTAAAAATTAAAGACCAAAAAGGAGCAAAAAGTCAGTCCTATATAAAATATATATAGGACTATCAGCATGGCGGTGTGCTGTCTTTTATGTGATTGTCGTTGTCAGATTATAAACAGCGCAAAATTCTTCGGCATTAATTAAAGTTTTATATTAGTCGTTTAACTTAGCCTCTGGTTGGAGAAATTGAAGAATGGATAGGCTCCAGGAGAAATGGAATTATGGTGGACTTCTTAAAACTGGGAGGAAGCCCCGTGATCAAACAGCTGACTAAACTCTTTAATAAATGCCTAAAACAGAAAAATTCCAAAAAATTGGAACAATTCACTTCTAATATTAATTTTTAAAAAGGACAATAAGGAAGAAATTAAAACCTACAGATCTATAAGCCTACTCCCCACAAGTCTTCACAATAATTATAAATAATAGAATAAAATCTAAACTAGAGGGAATGTAATCCTGTGAGCAAGCTGGATTTAGAAAGAAGTACAATAGTTTGGACCATATTCACATATTAAGGCAGCTCATTGAAAAATCAATTGAATACAATAAACCCTTATGTCTAGCCTATATAGACTACGAAAAAGCATTTGATTCAGTTAAAACATCTGCAACACTAAAAGCACTTGAAACCCAGGGAACTGAGAAACCATGTATTGAAAGACTAAAACATATTTACGAAAATGCAACGTCTGTAATTAAATTATGTAAAAACAGTGAAAAGTTCTCAATACAAAAAGGCATCTGGCAAGGCGACACCATATCTCCTAAATTATTTACAGCTGCATTAGAGGAAGTCTTTAGAAGCCTTGATTGGGAAACAAAAGGAATAAACATAAATGGAGAGGGCTGCATCATCTGAAATTTGCAGATGATATTGTCCTGATAGCAGATAATCTTGAAGATCTGGAAGAAAGGCTAAATCAGGTAAATGAAGCCTCCAGAGCAATTGGATTAAAATAAATAGAGAAAAAACAAAAATAATGATGAATAAATATATTAACCATAGAACTGTCAAAGTCGAAAATCATGAAATAGAACAAGTTACTTCTTATGTATATTTGGGCCAATTGTTATCCTTTAAGGAGTGCCAAAGAAAAGAGATTGAACTAAGAATTCACCTTGTATGGATGGCTTATGGGAAAATGAGAGACATATTCAGAAGTGACATCATTATGAGTCTAAAAAGGAAAGCTTTCGACCAGTGCATACTTCCTGGCCTAACATACGGAGGAGAAACATTTAACAGAAGTCCTAAACAAAAAGCTGAGAACAACACAACATCGCATAGTGAGAAGTATGCTAAAAATAACATTAAGAGATAGGAAGACAAATGCCTGGATAAGATCTCAAACAGGTGTCATGGATATTGTAAAATACATTACACAGGCTAAGTGGAGATGGGCTGGCCATATTGCCAGATGCAGTGACGGGAGATGGACTAGAAAAACAACAGAGTGGAGATCAATGGATGGAGCAAGACAAAGAGGAGGACCGAGAAGAAGGTGGAGGGAGATGAACTGGAACGAATTGCAGGAGTCAGGTGGATGGGAGAGGCAGAAAACCGAGTGGTCTGGAAAATCATGGGAGAGACACCTTTGTCCAGCAGTTGACAGAACCAAAAGGTTGAAGAAGAAGAAGATGGCTTCTGGGTAAGGATTCAATATCACATGCCTCATAAATGATGAACGCTTATTGTAACAGTTATGATTTAAATTATTGTAGTCCTCATTATCTTTCCACGCTTGTAAGTTTAATTAATTATTTAAAGTTGTAAACGCATGAGTACCAAAATAAAAATATCATTTGTAATCTTTGTTTATCTATTTCTTAGCGTCCGGGTGCCACCGAAGGACGGACAAACTAAATCGAATCCAAGCAAAAGGCATCGAGAACGTCTCAATGCCGAATTGGACACCTTAGCCAGTCTTCTGCCGTATGAACAGAGTGTTCTCTCAAAGTTAGACAAATTGTCCATCTTGAGGTTGAGTGTCAGTTACCTGAGGACTAAAAGTTACTTCCAAGGTAAGTCTCTCTCTGTGTCATCTAACTATAGAAAAACAAATGGGAAAAAGTTTCAAAATTATACTTTTTCTTCTTTATTTTTATGTAAATAAAAGCCGATGTTCGTAACCAAATGTATGATGAAATATATGAATCAAAATGCAAAGAAAAGCCCTTCCTGTATTAGAGTTGTATTACGCATGCGTCCTTATGTTCATAGGTGTAAAGATCGTTTGGAAACGTGTGACAATTTTAACTGTTCGAAAGTGTGTAAAGATTCTTTGAGTGCGAACAGTTCCCTCTCTTCAAAGCTTTCGCATTCTTACACAGAAAAGTGCGCCATTGTTCTCAGAATGCTTTCCTCTTTTCCGATTTGAGTATACTTGCGCCGAAGAACTCTGGGAGAGAGGGAAGTCATCACAGAGTCGTGAATAAACATCGTGGGTTTTCAGCTTCTGTAACCGCTTGTTAAGAGGATGAAGGGAGCAATTCGCGTGACCTCAAAACACCGCTATCAGACGCCCTTACACGCAGGCGTGTTGATTGTTTAGCGGAGATTTTTGATTTCCATTCTGTTCAAGTATAGTTGTTATCTCGCGCGTGGTAATATCCTCGCTTTCAAAAAAATGGGGCTTAATATGTTCCCTCTTTCGTCCTTCAGTGTGCTTTATTATAGATAGATGCATAAAATCCTCTCAACAAAGGTTAATTATGAACAATTTGTGTCATCGTGAAGAGGATGTTGTTTTCAATTACGTGCTACGTTTTGGAACCCAGCAAGGCAAACTAGAAGGTGACTGACGGAGTTTTTAAGAAAATTTAAAGAAAGAAAATATTTCTACTTATCCTACCAATGTGTGTGATTTTGACTAATGCTATGTGACCTTCGTGACTTCATAATGCATGTATCTCTTCTGGTTTTAGAGCACTTAGGAAGACAATGCATTCTGGAATATTACTGTGCATTTGATGCGTATTCGTCTTCTGTCGCCCTCCCCCCCTACTAACAGAGGCGTAGCTAGCGGGGGGCAGAGGGGGAGGTCCTCCCCGGGCGGCACTTCTTTTGCAGTTAATTCTAAACTACAGTCTCGAGAACTCATTTCCAAATATTGTAATCCTACTGCGAATTTTCCTCACAATTGCTGTAAGTGTTGCTAGTTGTGCAGGTTTTCTAAATAAAATAGATTAATAATTACCTACATTACTATGAAATAGACTTCACTAATGTCATCGATGATTTTGCTAACAGAAAAGCAAGAAAAATAACATTTTGAAGTGTTGAAATTAAAGTTTTATTCAAAAATAAACATAGTGTTTTAATTTATTTCCCCTAAGTCGTTTTGACTTTTTGTAGTATTTTCGGTGTGTATTGAGAGGGGCGGCAAACTCAGGGATCACCACGGGCGACAAAAGCTCTAGCTACACCACTGCCCCCTAAGCACATGTATAATCTTCTTAGCATTGTATTTTATTTTGTTTAAGTGATTTCATAATCACTTAAATAAAATAAAATACAATTTTATCTTTCAGCTAATTCAACACATTATTTTTGTTATTGCCTATAAGGAAAAAAGCACCAAATACCTCATGTAATCTTCTGTTGTTACATAAGGACTGGTGTAAATAAATAGGGCTGATATTCTAGAAGTATTATTTTAATAGTAGACGGAGAGTAAAAAATAAATAAATAAGAATAAATAAATTTTATTTTCTTCTTTTTCTTTGAGTGTCATCTCCTATCGGAGGTCGGCGACCACCTTGGCAAATTTTGGGCGATCCTCAGCCAATCTGAACAGTCCCTCCGGGCTCATGCCAGTCCACTGTCTCTGATGTCTGCCAGCCAAGATTTTCTTCTTCCATTTATCTTCCCTTTTATAATCAATTGAAGTGTCTTATATTTCTCATTACGAAGTAAGTGACCAAAATATGCAGTTTTCATCTTTTTATGGTATTTAGAAGTTTACGTGATTTCTCCATTTGTTCCAGTACTACTTGATTGGACGTTTTGCTGTCGATGGAATTTTTAACATTCGTCTGTAGAACCACATCTCAAAGACTTCAAGTTTTTTTAATCAATTGTCTTCAGGTTTCTGCACCGTACAGCATTACAGACCATCCATAGCATTTAACCATGCGTACTCTAAGCTCTAAATTTAAATTTAAATTGCCGTTACATAGTGTTGATTTTTCCACTCTCTACGTTCACTAGTTCCAGAAGATTTTGAAGATCCTGAATATTGTCAGCCAGAAGAGCTGTGTCATCAGCATATCGGCTGTTACTGATGATTTCACCATTTAAATTAATCCCTTCCTTTTAAAATTTTTTGAAATATGGCTTCTGAGTATATGTTAAAAAGAAGAGGTGACTGCACACATCCTTGCCTTACTCCTCGTTTGATGTTAATGGAATCCGATAATGTCATCAACTTGAAGAAATGCCTTTTGGTTCCAATATAAGTTTTCAATGATCCTGATGTCTTTATCATCTATCCAATTCTTTTTAATAATTCAATAAGTCCAACATTCTAATTATTTTAGAATGTTGGACTTGGTCAAATGCTTTCTCGAAGTCAATGAAGCAAATTAATACTTCCTTGTTTTGGTCACTGCATTTTTGGAATAAGATTTGAGAACAGAAAAGAACCTCTCTCGTTCTCAAACCGTTTCTGAAGCCGAATTGGGTATCATTGATGGTGTCTTCACATCTCTGTATATTCGTTTTTGAATTATGTTCAGAAACATTTTGAGAACATGACTCATTAGACTGATCATTCTATAGTCATTACAAGTTTACACAATTGCTTTTTTAGATAGCATGATGAAGGTCAAATGTAACGAGTCTTGAGGGATTATGCCTGTATCGTAGATCTCATTAAATAGCTTTACTAATATAGTAATGTTGTCGTCTTCTAATAACTTTACTATATCTGCTGATATTCTATCAGGACCTGAGGTTTTACCATTTTTAGCTGAGTTCAGCGCACATTCTACCTCTGATCTTAGAATGCATGGACCCTCCATCTTCATAAGTATTTTCTGGGTTCTGTTTGTTATCAGTAAAGAGTTCGTCTACATATTTCATCCATTCTTGTATTTTGTCGTCCTTTTCGGATATTATTTCTCCCTTTTTGTTTCGAAGGATACATAGTTGTTTTTTCTTACATATACCCGAGTTCTCTTTCAGCTCTTTGTGTAGATTACTGTAGAAATTCTATTTCTTTATATTTTTCATTGATCCAGATTTCTTTTGCTCTTTTAATCATGCCTTTAATAATTTTATGAACCTCTTTATATTTTGTTGGACTATGATTTTTAAATGACCTGCATTGAACCATGAGAGAAAGAATTTCGTCAGTTCTTTCTTTTTTACTACTCTGTCAGGACACAAGGTATTAGTACATTTCTCTATGAAGACAGATTTTAATTTGGCCGATGATTCTTCATTCTCATGACGTCATCATTCTCGATAAGTGCTATCTCTTGATTCAGATCTTGACTCAGTTTTTTTCTTATATCTGGATTTTTTAACTTTCCTTAAACAAAACTTCTTTGTTGATGTTTCGTAAGTATAGCTTTCAGTCTAAGTTTTAACTCCGCCACCAGTAGGTTATGATCAGAAGCAATGTCTGCACTAGGATAGTTTTTTTTGTACTCTTAATGGAACTTCGAAATCGTTGATTAATTTGCGAGTAATCAATTTGGTTTCTGACTATATTTGCATTATTATCCTGTGGTGATCACCAAGTATATATCCTTCGTGATGGAAGCTTAAACCATGTGTTTGTGATTATTAGTTCTTCTTGGCAAAATTGAATAAGACGATCTCCTCTCATTTCTTGTTCCCAGTCCATGTTCGCCAACTATTTCTCCACTTCTATCTTTCCCAACTTTAGCATTGAAATCATCCATGACGATGTTAATGTCATGTTTTATTGTATTTTTTATTAGTTCTTTTAATTGATCAAAAAATTCTTTGATCTCGGTATCGTTCTTGTCAACAGTAGGGGCATAGACCTGTACATGACCTTTCAGTTTTAATAACAACACATCCTATCTGAGTAGGGGATGAAGGTCAATAGTGACTTATTGGCATCTTTGTTTAATATTATTCCAACTCCGTTTTGATGATTGTTTTCACTACTTCTAGAGTGCCACACTGTCATGTCATCAACTTGAGTTTTGCCTCATCCTGGCCATCAAACTTCACTCATTCCTAAAATCCCAATTCAAAGTCTTTTCATTTCCTGTATAGCATTTCTTACCTTACCTCTTTCATACGGGGTTCTGACATTCCAGGTTTCTAGTTTTAATGGACACTATATTATTTTATTTGGCAAGTCGCATCAAGTAAGAAATATAGAAAATATGTAAAAATATATAAAAAATAAAAATGCAAACCCCACTCAAGGTACTGATGTACTATAGGTTGACAATCTCTCGTGCATGGGAGCCACATGACATTAAAAATAATGTAAATGAGTTTAATTAAATCTTATGTAATTATTTAGAGTATTTTATTTATTTATTTTAATTATTTTAAGTATTATTTTAGACACGGTCTTGTCTGTAGACCAGTGATTCAGAAGTTGCTGATAACACACCTTTAAATATAGTTTTAAGCCTGCTGTTCTCACTGGCAGTCACATTGTTGGATGGGGTGGCTTGGTTAATCAGGGTTGACGTGAGTCGATTACGTATGTTAATTGCGTGTGTTCTATTGCTGATTAACTGTTTTTCCGGAATGAAAAAAAGCAAGTTTTCCAGACGAAAAATAAATCCTATCTGGTATGAGATTAGCCACTTCATTTTTAATTAAAATGCCTTTATAAAGATTCCTTGCGTATACTATAGAATCTGTATAGTATACGGTGAGTATAGTATACAGATACTATTATACAAGTATTGCAGATCGTCCCTGTTTTTAATGGCTGTGCCGTCTGTGTTTGTCCAGAGGAATGCCATACTTTCTGCTAGTGAAATGAAGTTCGAATTACTTCAGCTGTTTCTTTAAATTTTCGTTCGACCTTATTATTTTGAGATTTTTTTTTGAAAAGGTTTCAAAGATTCAAAATTGATATATTTGTGTTTTCAGGAAAAAAAAAATAGACACAAATTTGTCTAATTTCAAAATTGATAAAAGTATGTGTGACAAAATTCAAAATTCTATAACTACAACAATTTTTAATCCAATTCAACACTACAAATGCTGTAATTGATCTTGAATACATAACTAGAAAGTGAACAACAAGAACCCGTGGTTGGTCAGTTAATACTATTTCTGATTGGCTACAAAAGAAATTAAATTTTGTGTTTAGCGATGCGTATAGGTTCATCATATATTTTGGTCTTCATTGTTTTAAATTTCATTTGTAGTACATACAGAAAAAAATATTTCAATATTCTTGGATAGCAGAGGATTCATTATAGAAGTGGACTATCGTAATGATAGTATGAACGGTTAAGGTGGGGTGGGATTGGAATCACAGAACAGTTTGTGTCGATGCGTTTCTGTAATTAATTCTAGAGTAATATGTGCATGACGGATTGCTTCGAAACAACAATCGCCTCTGGGGACAAACAGTTCTAACCATACACTTCACGTTCGGTAGACTCATAAGGGAGAAGCGGCAATCAATAGGGGAACCTGGGGCGTGATCCCAGCTTGTTATCGAGAGGGGAGGAGAGATTGGATGACCCGGACCCAATCGTCGGAGTTCGGCGATGGGCTTTACAGAGTGACAGCCTCTCCCCTCTCTGGAGACAAACGGACTGCTGGGAGTCTGACGGAAACTTATCGGCGAAGCACTCGATCCATTCGAAAGATTCATTTCATTAGTGGGTGTTTACTGAGCATCTAGCACGCACGTGCCACACGCACACACACACACACATACCTCTGCGAGTAACATGATCGACCGAGAAGTGTATGGTAACTGCTCCTGATTTTTACCCGAATCCTATAGAGACCAAATTTGTGAGGTATTATAGACCAAATATACTTCCTGATTCTTTACGTTATTTCCTTTGCTAAGATACGTTTATAGTAGGCTTTCCAGCAGCACTGTGCTGTCCGCAGAGGAAACAATCTTGACTGTAACATTTCCATGTTTAAGTACTATTAAGACGTCGCCACCTGGTGGTGGCGCTTTGCCATATGGAGTTTATTGGTGGTGGTGATAACTGTCCCCCTAAGTCAGTACCACTCTAGTTTAGCGAGTATGATTTCAAGACATCATTCTCCTTACTCTACAAAGTGCTACTTACAACAGGGTTTTCTTGTCCCCTGAGCCAAATTCTAAAAGAGCAGGATATTCAGCTTCGAGCGGGGGAAACGCAGACATGACGGCGCGTTGAACTAACAACGGTGATGACAGGATTCGCAGAACTGGGAAGCCGCTACCCGGAGACAAGCAGATTGAGATCTGTCGATAGGATCATGCACAAGTGTGTGCCCGAGGGGTGCATGGGATTTCCCCGCTGTGTCACGCGTGCAACTAACGGTTTTTTTTTTTTTTTTTGCTGCGCAAGGGTCATCACGAGACAAAAGGCTGAAGCAAAAGTCAACTACCGAGGAAGACTTCGAATGTCGTGACTGAGAAAAGAAAAAAATCTATCGAAGCAGTGGAGAGAATTCTCGATATCTGAATGAAGTTATTTCAATTTTCTTTTTTTTTTTAATTTCTTTATATCTGGCCTCTTCCCTATTAAAACAGTCATGTTATATTCCAAATAATTTTCATCTTTCAAGTCTTCTTTTAAAGCTTAAAATAAATGTGGTTTGAGATGCTGTATAACATGTTAAGGGCCTATCTGTCAAGGGATGCAAATATGAGTAATCAGAAGTTTCTCGATACCTTTAAAAGGTGCTACCAAATATGCTGGAGGAGTCTTCAGTTGGAATTAAAATTGGTGGAAAAAATATTAATAATTTGAGGTATGCAGATGATACCACCTTGCTAGCAGAATGCAAAGAATATTTGGAGGGACTTATTATGAAAGTTAAATAAGAAAGCGCTAAATATGGTCTTAAACTTAACCTCAAAAAGACAAAAGTTATGGCAACATGTGAACTTAATGATTTTGAAGTAGATGGGGAGAAAATGGAAGCAGTTAACAATTTTGTGCTCATAGGATCCCGAATTGATTAAGATGATTATTGTACTGAAGAAGTTAGAAGAAGATTATTACTCGGAAAGAAAGCAATGACAAATTTAAGCAAGATCTTTAAAGATAAAGATATTAGCCTCGCAACAAAAATCAGAATCGGGAAAGCAATGGTATTCAAGTACTGTATGGTACTGTGGTACTGTATGGATGTGAAAGTTTGATCCTGAAAAATAGTGAAAGAAGGAAGATAGATGCATTTGAATTATGGGTTTGGAAAGGCTTACTAAGAATACCATGGACTGCAGAGCAAACCAATAAGTCAGTGATAGACAGAATAAAGCCAGATTGATCTCTCGAAGCTATGATCATCAAGCAAAAATTGTCACACTTCGGACATATTATGCGAGCAAATGACAGTGTGGAGAAGATGATGATGTTTGCTAAAGTTGATGGAAGCAGGAGATGAGGAAGACCAAGAATTAGATGGGCGGATGGAGTTAAAGAAGCGACTGGAATGCGCTTGGAAATTCTGAAAGATATGGCCAGGGACAGAACTGAATGGAGAATGTATGTTCATGGAGTCAACAGGAGTCGAAAACGATTCGATGGAACATAACAACAACAACCAAATAGGCTGTTGAATGGTTCTTGATAAACACACATACGCACGAAGTATAAAAATATTCAGAGGTTCAAGATAGATCATCTCTATAGGAGATGATCTATTTGGAGAGAGAGAGAGAGAGAGAGAGATAAAACCACTTCCATCGCATATAATCCAAAGACAAAACTGAGAACCCATTTACAAAATACAAAATATCATTTTCATAAGAGGATAACTTGTTTGAACAAGACAAAGAAGCTTAAGTTCTTTGAGTTTGGAGGCGAAACTGTGGTACACTTGGAGATAGAAGTCGCAAGAACGAACTTATATACCATAACCAGTTATTGTAATAAACATGCAGAAACTGAAGATTATGAAAAAGTAATTTGGCTTGTTGATTTTTATCGGTCTGTTTATTGATTTCATTGAATAGAAAATCAGACCCCCGAAATTAAGAAAAGCCCTCAACTGAATGAAATCTTATTAAGAAATGTTCGGTTGAAAGCCTCCAGGGACAGGTGAACCTTTTTCATTCACGTTCTGTGTGTGTGTGTGTGTGTGTGTCACAGCGAGCTGCGTGACATCTCCCCGCTGGTCATTAGTCTCCTCTAACTCCGTCAGACAGCTTGACAAGGAGTTTCCGTCAACTCATATCTCATGTCACCTGTCGTATTGGTCCAGATGTCAACTTTGGCTCTTCTTTGTTTCTAGGTTCGGTCTTAATGATGATCACCTCATCCGTCTCTATACGTCTCCAATCTCATTTCGGCGCTTTCCTATTCTCAAGTAACGAACTTTGACAACGCCTGATAAGCGCGAGACTAACTCTCCCCCTTGTCTTTTTCTTTCCCCCCCTCCTCTGGTTCTTCTCTGTGCGTTTCCCCCCCTCATACACCGTCATTTACTTCGTTCCCACAATTCCCTTTTGTTCTCTTTCTAACTGACGAGACAGGTAGCATTTGACATGTCCCAAGACACGCGCTCCGATTGATTACTGGCCGTGGTTGCTATAGCAACGAGAGGCCCCTCTCACCTTGTGCAGGGCAGGTATAAATGGCAAAATGCACTTGGCGTCGTGCCTGATATCTCGCGTAAAACCACATTTTCGGATCTTTCCATTTGACTTCCCTCCCAACTTTGTGTCGATCTCAAATACTGTGTGCTGTTTTTTTCTTGTGGGTACAATGCTGTCCTTACCTGCTTTTTTTTAAAGCAAGTACATGAATATTCATGCTGTGGTGATGTTAATGGAGTTCGCTTTCAATATTATTACCCCCCCCTCCCCCGAACCCCATTTTTGTTTCGAGCAGACAGCGAAGCTTTATTTATGGATTCAATAATACTGGAGTGTTATTACAGTGAATGCAATAACTTGCGAAATGACTGGTTGGGTGATCATTATTATTATTTCAGCAGATTTCTAAGTTTCACCAAAAGGCACTCGAGTGGTTCGATGTTCTTTGTCTGTCTCATTTCAGAGCTGTCATGAGCAGTGCAATGGGAGGCAATCGGCACCTCCCACCACAACATATTTAGGTCACTTGACTCTCATTACATACCGCAACATGCTTTTTGTAGGGACGACTAACAATCCGTGCTCGGAGGTCTGAGTAAACGCCTCCAGATCACAGTATTAATGACATCTCTACCGTAGCAGCTGACACTATGACCAGTCGCGCATGCGCTCAATGAAGACGCCTTTTCGTCGGCAAACCAGACATATGTCCATGCGGATACTTCCGTTCCCATTGGCTCTCTGGTACTTGGAGCAGAGTAGGATTAGGGGAGATGAAAGTGGAGGGGGGGGGTCTTGCTGCCAGAAACAAAAAAGACCTCCTGGAAAAAATATATTATTTATTGACTTCTCAATTTATTCGTTATCAGAACTCTCCAACTACGGTAATGAGGTAGGTTATGAAAGATGATATCGCATGCAAGTTACAAACATTTATTGTTTACGAATGGTCAAGAGGGACGAAAGAAATAATAAAAATGTGAAAACTGAATTATGAAACATTTAGAAGGTTGAAAACTAACGATTAACAGATAATTGACTCATCAATATGTTAATGCTTGTAGTATTGTTGTCAATGGCATCTTTCAGCCTTTTGCTTCCCTTCATCAATTGACAGTAAGATTGCTAGTTGCGATTATTGTTGTTCATCCTCCATTTTAAGTGAATGAGGGACAGTGCTTTGATATTCAGAGTACATACAGGCTTTATTAACAAAGATTCAAAGCGATCTTGCGTTGCTAGAATGCAAAAGTATAGGGTTTTTTTTTGTTCCCGAACCAATTACGACAGCATCCTCAAGTGTGTTAGGAACAGATCCGATAGGGTAATACAGGTGTGCCTTCTTCACAGCAGCCATCTGTTTTTCTTAATTGCTACTCTTTTTTTTCCCACTCCCCGAGGGGTGGCATCGAGGGATTAGCAGCGAGAAGATGACTACTTTGCCAAATGACTCATCATTCACGTCAAGACAATGTCATCTCCCAAGGAATTTACTCGGTGCTGGTAAATAATAGCCCCCTACCCACCCTCCATGATTCGCCCCAGGATGAGAGGGGGGGGGGGGAGGAGACCGAACACTCTGTGCTCGAGTAATTATTCAAACTGCGACACTCTTGTCGGAGCCATGAATATTTCACGACGTTCACCTGGCAGCGATGTAGTCTACCTTTGCCCGCCATTTTTTTATTTTTTATTTTTTTTTTTTTACGGCGAGACGCGCGCTGTCCAGGTCACGCCTTCGCCTAGTACGGAGGATGTAATGGTTGCCACTCCTTTCCATTTACCAGGTGAAAAGCAGTCGCAATTTGCATTTGCTGGTCTTAATCCCTTAAAACAAGGGTTTTCTCCAGAAAACTGCGGTTCAAATAAAAATCACTCGCACAGCTTGACACTCCACCTTATGGACCATGTTTGCTTTCACCAATCTTTTTAATAAATTGATTTTTACGATTGACACGTCGATCTTTGTTTGTTTATTGATTGCTTTATTTGTTCACCAAAAAAATTCAATGAGCGCCGTGAGATAAATTGGCTTTCATACCTCTGAAATTACGTAAAAAACAAAGATCATATTTCAGGATTGAAATTGAGTTAATGTGTTTGGATTGCACAATAGGAAAGCCAAACTATCTTACACGTAGCGTATTATACACGACGGTGAGAATACCTCCTATAAGTCGTGATGCATTTCATTCAGGCTACTTCTAGTAAAAGGACTTGGTTACTCAAGAATACCCACTAGGCAGAGTTAAAATGCTGAGGTATAATCCGAATAATTTTTAGAGCTGAAAGGATTCATACTGGGCCATATCCAGATTAGATCGCGCCCTGAACAATTAAATATCGCCCTTGATGGATTATAAGACAAAACTATAAGAAAATCTCCACTTGCTGTTTTCTTTTTATGACAAGAGAAACATTAATGCAAAACATTACATAATAATATTAATTAAATGTTTGCTCTACGGGAATATCGCACAATAAAACTGTATTTAAGCTCTTCTAAATTTAAATTATAAGCTATGTCCGCCTGTATCGATATGGCTGCTAGACCAACCAATCTTTCTTGGGTCGTTGCTATTCGCAAATAATTTTTAATCAGTTTGGGCTTGGAAAAACGTCTTTCTGCACTTACTACGCTAATAGGAATTGTTAACAACATCCTTAGGGCGGTAATTACGTTTGGATAAATTTATACAAGATTTTGGTCATATATATATATATACTGTATATATATATATATATGATAAAATTTGGTGAGCACCCCTTTTCTCTTGTATTATTTTTGAGAGAATTTTTAATTCTTCAAATAAATCTATTGCATCTACATCAAATGTTGTAAAATATCTTGTTGCCCTAATACGTCGGCTACCGCAATATGGCTGAATGAGCGCCCTTAATTAAGCGGCGCCATGAGGCAGGCTGCCTCTATACTACACCCTGTCGACGGTTGGATTCATAGATGAATGAAATGAATTACTAGGGCCTTTTGTTCACATCAGTAAATCGTCGATAGATGCCTCAACATCATCTTAAAAGCTGTCTTTCTTTCTCTGCTCAAATAACAACATGTCACTACATACCTTGATGTAGATAAGACTACGTTATTATACTAATATTCAACTTGATCATTTCCTTAAAACTACAATAGTTTAGGCAACACACAATTATCTAGAATGCCAATATAACGTCAGTATTCAATGAGCTCGACAAATAGTCCTCGGTACTATGTATTCTGGTAAAAATGCACATTTTTGAATCACTATGGTAACAAAGTGTAAAAGGCTAATTGAATCTAAGTTCATTGTAAATTAGATTTCATTAACATTGACTTTGGAGAACAGTGGAGAAAATTTGGAGAACATTTCTTAGAAGATTGGAATTTAATATTTATAAACGATCTAACTATTATTATTATTATTTTAATTTACCATCTACCACTAGTCACACATAACATCCATTTGCTATAGGTCTCCAAAATTTTAAATCATGGGTAAAATTAATTGCTCCAACAATTAAAAATTAAGCTCGGTCAGTTACAACAACATAATGGCTAGATGGGTGAAGCAAATGTGCTTTTCATATTCCTCTTTCTGCGTAAAGAAACCAATGGAGTTAGCTGTGTTCAGCTGGAATCAGGATTGCCTTGGGTTTTTCGTATTTAGTTGGCAGCTGGTCTGATTAGTGGGTTTGGGCGCGTGCTTGGCTTTGAGAAGAAATTTTCCGCTAGGTCATGAAGGAGCGGAAAGATCTATGAGATTCTGGTGTCTCAGTGGATCTGAGTGTTTCTAATAAACCATGTGGCGTCCAGTATCGGTCAGTTAGCGCCCTAAAATATTTCATAAGTATGATTGATATAATAATAAATTATTAATGAATAGTTTATGTTGCAACATATTTTATATGCGTTGTATATAATGCAATTTAAGCATATTAGTATATTGAACGGATATCGACAAATAACTATTAATTTAGTAATTAATTATTTTAATAAATGTATTATATACCTATATAATATCTAGCAAACTATTTGGAAGCAAAGCACTTTAATGACGATGACCGCCATAGGTCTTTGACAAACATTTTTCGAAAAAAAGATTTTAAAAAAGTGGCTCTGAAAGGCTGTTGAATGATCATGTGACTCAAACGTTTTAGGAGCTACTGGAGATGGTGACTTCCTCCCATTCGATACTTTGAAAAAGGTGTTAATTTTCATGTATTTGTTCGACTCATTCAAAAACCAAGCCATATGATGACAGCTTGCAAAACCCTTTGTCCAGTGATAGCCAATGATATCATTGTGCATTGGAAAGAATAGGCTGGTTGGTCGAGTGGTTAGTGTGTCCGTTCTCCATCCAAAAGGCTGCAGGTTCGAATCCCGCCGTGGGCATGGATGTTTGTGATTGTCTGTGAAAATACTAGCGTGGTCGGTGGTAGATTGCGTCGGTGTAGATAATGAAAGTAGTTGCTGTTGGTGGGATGGAGACGGAGAAGTTGTAGAGTAGGTGTCCTCCATCGATGAGTCTTTGGACTCCTTGGAGGTGTTGCATAATAATAATCATACAGAAAAATAGCCACATACATCCTCCTACATCTAGGTAGTTGTCCGAAGTTGAATATCAAACCTTCATTTTTGCATAATACTATAAACGACAATCATTTTGATTATCATCGATTGTAGATGTCAGTAAAATCATACTAAGTTCCTAAAATCTATGGTGTCGTTAAATATGTTTCAAGTATAGTGTGGCAGCAAAAGTAATTGTAGTCCATTTTGTCCTATTAAGACGCTTAGTCTTTTTTTTTTTTATCCAAAGGATGAAGGTTATAAAATTTATTTTTTTTAATTTTTTTTTCTCAATTAAATCTTGTAGGATACTATCTAGAAAGATTGGATCCTAACCATTACGTATGTTGGTTTTGTACCCTTCGAATTTCTTAAATAAAGTGACAAACACAGGGTGAAAGATTTCGGGATTTTGTTGAATGGAGGCGACTTAATGTTTCCATGACAACAATAAGTTCGACTTGCCTCGAAATGTTACGTCGTCAAGAACGAAATAGGCGAGCCATCGTTGTTTAGTGATTAAGATGTTTGGTTTTTAGATATCTTACATTTCAGTCTATCTCATACCATAAGATGAATTGCTATCCTAACTAGGGGGAAAAGAGGCTAGGAAATAAATTGAAAGCACGCAATTCCAAAAAGTTCAATTATTTTAAAATCGAAAAAAAAAAAAATGAAAGAAACAGATAAAGAAATAGGCGCTATTTCAGATTATATAACTTCTAAATTAGGGGGAGTTTCTGCAGACTATTTAGACTTTAATATTACGAATTACCAAGTTATTCGAGTCCAGTTTATTCTACTTCGGTGTGTGCTAGGGTGCGGATCAAAGTTCAACTTCATCTATTTCTGCTAAACTTTTCTATTTCAAATGAACGGCAGATGGCTCTGAAGTCACGAATCCATCAATCACCCCCACCTTATTTGATTAAAAGATGGAAAAGGTGATTTTCTTTACGCACTTAGAGGGGCGTCATTGAAGGTGGTGATTCTTACAAAAAAAAAAAAAAGCAATTCTATTACGTGTTCGATGTCTTTCATAATTCAACCATTTAAAAAAAAAAAAAAAAGTGAATTCAAAACTCTCGAGCGGGTCACCTGGTGTCACTTATTTCAATTACGAAATCCACTTTCTTTGCCTTTCGAATTCATCCTGGCAATGGACTCTCGTTTTTCTATAATGCAGGAAGCTCACGCACCTCGTGCCTCATCTGCCGCTCCGATTAGCCGACGCAGGAAACCAATAGCGAATCGCTTCCATTGTTAGCCCTTCTCACGTGCCCGAGAATTACGTGCGAGAGGAACAAGCGCGCGCACGATCCGTTGCATCGCTTGGGTAATTTACATATGAGGGATCCTGATAGAGTGCGGGAGATGCCAATCAATACACCGCCCCCCCCCCCCTACACACACACACACTTCCCCAAGTGCTGTCAAGCCACACAAAAAATAGATGAACTTCTCCAGGCCGCAGTGTTCAATACTTTACCTGTATGGGAACACTAATAACAGTCTCCAGTGAGTCATAGCTTCGGACTACGATATCAGCTCAGCGCATGTGCCAAGATAGCAACAATCACACGAGAAAGACACTGTAATTAGTACAATAGAGCTGGACGCTATCATGAAGTAAACGGACCTATACAATCATTAGATTTTTAACTGAGATTTGGGAACTGTAAAGGGATGGTAGCATACTTTTTTTTTTTTATTTATAATTTAATTTTATTGAAAATCTAATTAAATATATTTGAAATTTTTTGGAAATCAATACTACGAGGGTGGTCGGAAACGTTTTTGGCCTAACAATGAAAAAACTAATTTATAATTTCAAAATTAATTTTATTTTTCAACATAATCTCCCATCATCGCTGGAATACATTTATCCCAGCGATGCTTCAGCGCCATTATTACATCCCGGTAGTTGTTCTCAGTAAGATCTGAAAAATACCCCTCTACAGCTGCGATCAGCTCTTGATTCGAAGAAAAACGCTGACCAGCGAGGAAGAGTTTTAGTTTTGGGAAGAGATAGAAGTCAGAGGGAGCCAAATCTGGGGATTAGAATGGATGTTCCGACAATTCATAGTGCAGATCCTTTAATTTTCCCATTGCCAAAACACCTTTGTGGGCAGATGCATTGTCCTGATGAAAGATGATTTTTTTCTTCTGCAAACCGGGTCTTTTCTCACGAATTTTTTCGTCAAGTCTGTTTAAAAGAACAGAATAATATTCCCCGGTTATTGTTTTACCCTTTTCAAGATAATTAATAAACAAACTGCTTTTAGCATCCCAAAACACCGATGCCATGACCTTTCCGGCTGATGGAACCGACTTTGTCTTCTTGGGAGCTGAACAACTGGCTTCTGTCCACTGTTTCGACTGCGGTTTGGATTCTGGTGTGTAATGGCGAATCCAAGTCTCATCCATAGTAATAAATCGACGCACAAAATCAGTTTTATTCTTGTTAAAACGTTCCAAGCACTTTCCAGAGATTTTCACGCGATTTTGATCTGCTGTGAGCAAGCGCGACCCATTTTGCGCAAAGCTTTTTCATAGGCAATTCTTCATGCAAAATGTATCCAACACGTTCTTTTGAAATACCTATAGTCTCAGCAATTTCACGCACTTTGACTCGCCGGTCATCCAATAGCAAATCGTGCACCTCATCAATGATTTCTGGTGGTGTTACTGGACATCCTTCGCGTGGATCATCTTTAAGGCTGGTATGGCCACGTTTAAACTCGGCAACCCATTTCTTAAAGATGAAAACGAAGGAGAAGAGTGCTCATAAACTTTTGTGAACTTCGAAGAATTTCTTTTGGCGTTAAAACTTCTTTTACAAAGAATTTTATAACCACACGATACTCAATTTTATCCATTTCAAGGGATACAGACAACACTTTTGCTTCAGACAGCTGTGTAAAACAAACTACTTGATAGAATGACTTGCAATTTCACATGGATGCTTATGACAGATGTACCAACTTAGAAAAAAAAAAACATCGCCGATAGTGTTGCCGTCTATGGCCGAGGCTGAGAACCTTCCAGACCACCCTCGTATTTGCATCCATTCTAATTATTATTATTTTTTATTCTTTATTGCTTTGACTTCGATAAACATCTGAATTGCATCTTCTCTACTTTACAACTGTTTCAAAAATAACATTTTAAAATATTCGAAAACGAAACACATAATATCGCGGTACTCTTAGGAACAACCAATTATGTTCATTACGACCCTTATGTTCATAATTAGTTTGACCTCTGATTTGAGAGGTATTCGTTGTCAAATTAAATAACTTCAAGAGAAACTGGCCCGAAATGGACCAGTATGATTACCATCGTAGGTTTTCAATTGGGCTAACGTCCCAATGGAACTCTGACCAGTAATGTAACTGGTGTGTAACATTACTACTATAAGTACGGAGGTCAGATAGATTTTTGTTTGTAAAAGCAGGAGAACCCGGAGGAAAATGAACGTCAGAGTTCAAGATCAACTAACTCACTGCTTGGGGGGGGGGGGAGGAATCAAAACCAACTGAGCTGTTCGATTTTTACTAAGTAATCAAATAAAAGTGGACATCCATGTAGACGTTTAAGTTCTTATTTTTTTCTTTTTTTTTATGGCCAAAAGAAAAAAATTGGTTAGAACTTACCTTGATAAAAAAACTGACATGCATCTATCTCTAAAATACAAATCTTATAAGGGCTTATAAACCGAGTTTGTCAATCTCATACGAAGGTGTAGGATTTATTCTCCCGGAAAGTCAGGTTTTTTTAATCCGTAAAATAGGCAAAGCGGCCAGAAGAACATACGCAAATTACCAACAATATATTAGCCTCATAGCCTTAGCTGTGTTGACTCTAAGTTCAATAACAATATGTAAACATTGAAAAAAAAAAATGAAATTAGTGGTATAAAAATCCATATTCTTATCTTAGGAACACAAAATCTCAATTAAAAAAATATTCAATTCTTCTTATTATCATTATGTGAAAGCCTTCAGTTTCAGTTTTATTATCTATTCCGTACACGACCTCTAATACTGATGGGAGTTTCCGTGAATAATTTCGGAGAAGCTTTGTTCAAACACCCGATGTGTTAAGTGCCGAGACGTGTTGTCCTTTTGTTGATTCAAAATTCGAAGCCTGAATAACCAACAGAAATTGAATGAGAGGAAGGTAACGAGTTGCGTTTGCGTGTGCTATACATGCAGAATGTCTGGGTGACTGCACGTGTCTCGTGTGGCGTCTGTTGGTCTGCATAAATCACAGATCACGTGATTTTTATTTATATTTACTCGCCTTTGATTGCTTTTTTTTTGGAGATCGGTAGATCTGATAAACTCAGTGAGTCACATCTGTCAGAGAAATCATTTAGGTCGAGAATAATTTCAGTTTTGTAAGGGGGGAAAACCATCAAGGAAGATTGATTTTGGTCCCACCCCGTATCCCCCTCTCTCCGTCGAGAGCGACATCGCTCTCACAAGGTATCGACTCCCATATTGCCATAAATTGTTCTTTTGTACTTTTGGTTACTAATTCTCTGAGTTCCGCTAGAGGTCGCACGGTCACCCAAGTGTGTAAGTTGCAGCCAGAAAGGATTTGAGCACCACCTGGTAGCCAACTGTCATGTTGTAGCTTAGCAGACGACAAAATCAATTATCGTGTTGGAGAATATAATTATGACGAACAGTACGATGGCATTCAGTCACGGCAGCTTTCTTCTTGAGGAGCTCCAGAGGGATCATCGCTGCACGAGGAGCACGCAAGCCGATTAAATCCGTCGCCTACTGTGGCCTTTCTTTTTTCTTTTTTTTTTATTTGCACAGCGTTCACTTACAATGGAAGGTTTGCATGACTGGCCCAAATCAGCAAAAATAAATAGCGGTGCGTGCACGAGCGTTTGCTTCACCCCCCCCCCTCTTCCCCATACTCCCCCACACACGTGTGTGTCCACGATCGTGGCTTGCTATACTGCACGTGAATATGGGATGAGCTCAAGAGTGGGGAAGCCAGTTTCTAACTTATAGACTTCCCTCATGGTCCCGTGGAAAAAATGACGTAACCACGTGGATATCCGGGTGTTTCCATGGAGATTAAAAAAAGAAAGCAAAAAAAAAAAAAAAAAACACGTATCTGTATGTTGGGAAGTATGATCGGACCTCTGGTGGCAGAAGAGAACATCGAAAATTTCTTTATAACATTTTTCATGATTCTCCGCGTAAAACTCTGTTGGCATTGAGAACAAGTCTTCATTGCGCATGCGTCCGTCGATCGCTCTTCGGTGGGCGGTAAAAGACCATGCAGATAACAAACAAGAAATCCCGGTAGGATTCACAGCAGATTAGTAGGTGAAAATTACACGTGCTGGGTAGCCACACCCTTCTAAGCAGAAGTTTCAAAGAGAGAGAGAGAGGTCTCCTCCCGGTCTATACCACAGTGTACCAGCGTATATTGGTACACTCAGGGGGAGGGCGGGTCCAAAGATGTGACCAAATGAAAGCTGTTGACATTAATCCGAGAGAGCGGTACTTAGCACTGTTTTGATTCTACATTTCATTCTTGCTCGGAAGAATGTTTACACGTGCATTCGATAGGTGGCGCTCTTTCATCAAGAAAATGCTGGGAAGTAAATGCTAATTAATTGTGTCGCTATAAACATCGGAATTTCTTGAACAAAAGATTCGATTTTGGAAATTTTTCACGTAGTTAAAAAGCAAATGATACTAAAATATTATCATTCAAAACACACTTCCACAGGGCCTGTACATTGCTATGCATTATGGGAAAGGTGTGATTTCATGCCAATATTCAATTTATTTTACTGCCGAAGTAGTGATCTGGCTCTAAAAATAGACATTCCTTCTAACGTATTATTTTTCAAAATGTTTTTTTTTTTTTTTTTTTTTGTGAGAACGTGCGCATGGTAGCCGTCCATCGGCACATTTCAAAATTAGTTCGAAGGGCAATGTGATTATTCGAAAAATTCTCGTTCTAAGAGATGGAAGTACGTGATTCTTAAGAAATGGGGGTTTAATTCTCAAAAAAAGAACCTCATGGTGATGAAAGGTTGTCAACATTCACCAATAAGTAGAAATTACTCGTGGGTATGAACATACTGTAACCACGCCATGGATCTCTTTATATATTTGTATAAAGTTGCAATATTGAGAATTAATTATTCAAAAAAAAATGTCTACACCATAATATATATGTCAAAAAGCCGTGGGTTAAAATCCCGTCTAGAAAGCAAGGAACAATTTAAAGAACTTTTTTATTCGTAGCAGGTTTTCCTTTTGCGAAAACTCTACCTTTTTATTATTTCAAAAGAGACAAACATGCCGTAAAACACACTCAGTTAGCATTAGATAATGCACTTTTATCATGGCATTAGTTGTCATGTAGTTTAATAAACTACTGTTCACTATATTTTCCTATTCATTGTTGTTTTCAATTTTTGTTGGAATTATGCCAAGACAGTTTTATTTTATCATTATTGTTCTTTCTATGTCTGCTTCTAGTTAAATAGCTTTATTTATATATGCCTGTAATTTTTACTGACCATTTGTATGTGATTAATTTATTAACTTCTCATTTATAATTTTTTAGCTTTAAGTGGTTATCTGTTAACTGGATTATATTACCATCTGTGATTAACTAAATATCACTTTGTGAACAATGTCAAAAAAAAAAAAAAAACTGTTTCTGACGTCATCGTGTACTGGTACTTAGAATGTCAGTAGAGCGTTGACGTCTTGGTCCGAGAGTATCAACTGTACACTGTTGGGCTGTGCAAAGGGCGCTAGGTCAGGTACTACGGTGTGTGTGTGTGTGTGTGTGTGTGTGTGTGTGTGTGTGTGTGTGTGCACGTTTCTGGCATCGGAGAATCTTTTGTTATTCATACTGCACTTTACGTCGATATCGCGGTGGGTTGGGCCAAGGGCACGCGCCTCTGATAACTGGTGCCCATCGTCACGCGGTTTCCCCCAGTACACAGGCGAACCCTCGGAGATTGGTGATGCCGAGCGATACTCGGTAACTTACTGTTGCCATGGTGAGAGCCAACAGTGGCGCCACGTGGTCTGCTGCAAGGGCTCTTTGTTACACTCCATCACTCTCCACTTCGAAAGATGTCAGGCCGTTTCCTGGGATGAGCTCACGCACGTACCCGATCAGTGTTGGGAATTTAAATATATTGTATGCAAATGAAATAAAGTTCTTTCACCTGATAGGGAAGATTTAGACTTTGCCAAGCAGTCACTTTACAGTGTTTTCGTTCATTTAAAAAAATATTAGCCGCTTGATAAAGATGGACTACACCTTGTAATACTTTGTGGTCCTAAAATTAATGCAGTAAAAGACGACTTTTGGGTTTTATTAATGAATTCTTGGAAATATTAGTTGGGTTCATTCATCATCATTGACAATGACATGAGATTTGTACATTGACCAATAGAAGTTCGATTGAGTGGGCGTTCATTGCCACGCCCACAATGTCTCCTATCAACCAAACCAATCCAGGAGTGACTTACCAAACAGATAGTTTTTGTTGTTGTTGTTCCATTTAAGCAAAAATATCACACCTGAGCTGGCGAAGCAAGCGTTAATCTATAATATCGCCAACTGACATTGGTAACAGATATAGATTCAAATCTTTTCAACACTAAGTGTTGTTCTCTCTCTGATAATGGTAACGTCCTCGTGTATTTATTCTATTTCTCCCCTCTGTTTAGTTTAATCATATATGCATATGAGGATTTCATAAATTAAACTATAATAGCCAAAAATTAAACGGATTCTAAACATTGCTACATAAATTTTTCCAAACAAAACCATAATGAACACAAATATGATTGATCATTTCAAGCAACTATACAAAACTAGATTGGAAAGATTTCTTAAGAAACCTATGTTAGAGATCATTATCAATAATAGACCTAATAAACTTTCCATTGAAGATACAGTAGTGAAGAAATTAACCCGAACACTTACATTGTAAAGAAAAATTTTAATTTCGCAAGAAAATAAGTAAAAAAATTAAACCTTAACTTTATCTAATTGCGCCTCTGTTCCGAATAAATTCATTAATTCGCTTAGGCATGGACTCTACTTTTTTTCACTATGACCCACAAATTTTCTACTCTGTTAGTGTCACGAGAATTACTTGGTCAGTGAAGCAACTGGATGTCGCGAATTTTTAAGGAACTCTTTCACTTTTTTGAAGTGTTGCATGGAGCAAGATCTTGTTGAAAGATGAGTTCTTTGTCTTTTAGATCTGCGGGACCACTCTTTTCTCCAATATTTTTTATGTGTTGGTCACTTTGACATCAGCTAAACACCCAGCTAAAAGACATCTTTTTAGCTAGGTGTTTAGGAGCTTGCTGAAAGCGGGAGAAGCTGATTTGCGAACGTAGGGTACTCGTTCTCCTTGGACAAACAAATGGCTCTCATCTGAGAATATGACCTTCTTCCACCTTTCAACAGTCCAATCTTTGTACACTTTTGTCCGCTGGAGCCTCTTTTTCTCCACAGCCTTCGTCAACAGTTATTTCTTTTTTGGTCTGTGGGAAATCCTCCCTGCTCCAACAATGTTCGACGGACTGTTATATCAGAAATATTAATCCCACTAACTGCCAAGTCTCGATTTAAGTTAACAGTAGACAATCTTGGATTCATTTTGCTTTTTCTAACTAGTAAACGATCTAGTGTTTTTTCGCCCACATTTTCATTTTCTGTCAGGAGAAAATGTGCCTATCTTCCTAAACCTTTTTAAAATCGCATTAGCAGTACCCAAATCAACACCACACTCAATGACACTTTGTCATTGAATTATGCATGTGCGCTGAGAAAGAGTACACATTTTTTGAACGCTTTCTTGTACCCATTTTAGAGTTCCACAAAATGAACGAAACACTATAAATGTCAACTTATACATACTTTTTTTAACTTTAAGTGGATATCTTAAATGGATTGTACCATCTGGGATTAACTAAATATCACTTTGTGAACAATACAAAAAAAAAAAAAGTTAGTGACGTCTATTAAAACGCACACCAGTATTAATGAACATTGTAGAGACAGTTAAAACACGCAGGCAACACTCAACCAAAATACCAAATTAAAACAAAAACCAAAAACAAAATTATTGTGAACCGAAACAAAAACCAAACCAAAACGAAAAACTTGGCGTAGAATTCGGTATACTTTTGAATAGTACTGTTTTAAATAGTACCTTACCAAGACAACTCATGCCAAAGGTGTTACATCGTAAGTTATAAACCAGTTGGATTATAACTTTTAGCCTTAAGGCAATAATTGCCTAATTTTATATTTTAAAAAAATAATAATTAAATTTAAAAAATGCACGATCTTTTAACATATCAACCGTTCTTTCCTTCCCACGCCCTGAGCAGGATCGAGCAAGTAAACCTGTTGCACCTGTTATTAGCTGCATCTAAAACCCTCATTTCGCTGGTAATCCTAATTTATGTGGCGACACCTAGCGAGGACTCTTGGTGCCATCATCATTGGCGACGTCTTACTTAAAGATCTAGCGTGACTTATTGACCATTAGCAAAGAAAGCAACGTATACCTGGAGAGATGGGACAGGAGGGGGGGAAAGAAAGATTAAACATTCTCCGAAATATGACGTCTGTTTTTAGACTATCGACGCGAACTTGAGCTGTTAGAAATGAACTCCAAAAGAACTCATTTCATTCACTTGCGTGAGTACTTCGGCTGCTTTTAAATGTTGTCATATTAATTAAAACTGAACAAATTAGAATTCAAGACGTTAATATCTACGTTCGTAAACTCTTTGAGCATGCAGTTTTTTAGGCGTTATTTGCAAAAGTGATATATCCTTATTTTATACTCCAACAGTAGTTATTGTTGATGATTTAAATAAATTATTTTCTTAATTTATCATTCATATTCTAAATCGATAGAGGGCTCTTCGTATCTAAGATACCAATCAGTTGCAGCAGACGTAATCATTCACGCTCTTACAATTAACGCGCAGCTGCTTTCAGTATTTTGGCTGTTAAAAACACCGGAGCCTCTCCCTTTTTTTTTTTACATTACTTACTGCTTATCGTATTATAGCCTATTATACATAACAGGCTGAAGACAATAAAAGAGTTTAAAGAGATCGCTACAACGGAAATGAAAGCTTAAAGGCTACTTGTGATCATAAAATGCTGTAGTTAATGACTTTTTTAATCAAAGGAAAATAATAATAATAATAATATTAATATAATAATCTCATGTTTTCACGTGAGATGCGAGAAATCATTCGCCTGAAAAACGTTCAGAAGTCAGTGTAGGATGTGAAAAATATTGATATCTTGCATTTTTTTAACCGCAGGTGGCGCAGTTTATAATATATATTTCATTATTCAATATAATTTGACTTGTGTATAGACTGATAAAAAAATATTTGTTTATGATTTCGTCAACTTAAATATAATAAATAAATTGATACAAGTAGTCTAAATAGAAAACACCGTTTATTATTATTTGTATATTCAATTAACAGAGTTCACAGTCAAAGAGTGACAGAGACATGAAACAGAATAATGAAATCTCTGACTAGCAAATGAATCCAATTCGGGCTTTAATCAAAGACCTAGGAATCGAATAGACATCGTCGTAAAATGTGAAATGTCTATAAAAGCGTCGTTTTCTGGAGCTGCAATGATGGTATATCTGGTTGGCTCAACTTTTCCAGATGTTTCATAAATGTTCTTGGTATTGTTCTTACGACAATTGGAACTGTTGTTGCATTCTTTTTCTAAATTCGTTGAATTTCAATCTCCAGATCCCAATACTTGGTCAGTTTACCATGCACTTTTTCTTCTACTGTACTATCCTCTGGTATTTCCACAGCAATAACCCACACATGCTGATGTTCGACTACATGTTTGGTATATTAAGTTCCAGATGTCTGTCTATCTGAATTTTAAAGTCCCATAATATCTTGGCATTAGATGGACCACCGTCTCTTCTTTATCTTCTCATTAATATTTGCTCTTGTTACGAATCTTTTCAATCTTCGTCTTGATTGAATTCCTTTGTAGTGCTTGTTCTTGAGCAGCAAGTATCAGACCTTCTGTCTCTTTCTTGATGTTGCCCTGTCAATATTGTTCAAATATTGACCACATTCAACTGTTCGCTTGACTTGTAAAAGGCCACGTCCTCCACTTTTCCTGACTATATATAATAGATCCACATCTCTGTGTGGGTGCAAGGCATGATTCGCTGTCATTAATTTTCGTGTTTTACCATCAAGTGCATCCAAATATAATACTTATATCTATTTATATATTATATATAAATAGATATAATACATAAATAATAACAACTCAGTTTTCTCTTAAAGAGAAAACTGAGTTGTTATTATTATTATTATTATTATTATTATTATTTATAGTTATATTATACAGTTTTGAGCTAAAAACATTCTAAACAATAAAATACCTAGATATTTTTCTTAATGTTTTTTCACATAGGAAAGCTTTGAATATACTAAATGTGCACAGAACCGGAAGGGAAAACAAAACTATGGTCATTTAAAGGCGATGATTCGTATGAGAAAATGAAGCCTGGTGCATGATGGGTAATGAGAGAACAAGTGACTGAGAAAAGTATGTAATTAATGGACTGAGTGTCTTTCCCTGAAATCCATCTGGACTTTTTTTTTTTCGATGGATGCTTTCTAGTCATGAGTGTTACAGCTGATGTTTCAGTGGGTGGAAATGGGGGAGAGGTCTCTGGCCGAGTAGGAGACGCTAATTGTCCTGATTATGAACGATGTGAAGTAGCGAGTCACCACAACGAATCACGAGAGGGGGATAAAGGGGGGGGGTCTGTGGGGAATGATGATTGACGATGACATCTCCTCCACCAGTGGACTGTATATTGACAGCGGTGAGCTCCCTGATCCTTCCCTCCCCCTGCGTTCAACGACCACTTTAAATTCGCTGCCGACTCTCAGTCGAAAGAGATTTGCAATGACCCTCCCACATGTTTCCTAATTGCTCTACGTCATAGCTACACCCTCTGATGCTATTTGTCATTTACGTAATCTTTTTTTTTTCAGGTTTCAAGTTCGCTTTCGACTGTTCTTTAAGAAATGTACCATTTGGGGCTGTTCTGTGAACAGGATTGAATGAATAAAGTTATGAATGAACTCTGAACAAAGTTATAATTCCAACTTTAACTAGTTTAGATCTCTGTGGTCATAAAGAGAAGGTGGTTTTAATTCAAAGTAATGAAACTTGAAACTGAAAGGGAATAATTAAAATAGTAATTTCAAAATCAAGTGGATAAATAGTGATGCTCAGTTAAGCATGCCAGAACAGTTTTATTGTATCAGAAAGGATACCTTGGTACTCAGTTGGGATGATCACGTGACCTTTTGTTCTCGCAGGTCGAATCCTGCTCAATGAATCTTTAATTAGGACTTTTTTTTTTTTTTTTTTTGAGTTAACTGGTCTTACACGGAGCTGTCTAGATTCCCACCTGCTTGGAAATTCACGTTTTCCCCGCTCTGCAAAAAAAAAAAAAAAGAAGCAAACCTGCAAACACACAACAGAAATGTTATTCAAGAATTAATTATAATATGTGATGTATTGATTCTATATTCTCCAGTACGTTTTAATTTATTTAATCTCTATTTCTTAAATTTATTTCATTTCTTACAGATTTATTAATGTAACCTATATTTTACTTGAAGTTTATAGTATAATATTAATATTAATTTAAAATATTTTTTAAAAATTACAAAAGTATAAATATACCTTAAATTGTTTCACATCATATTATTACAATTAAGGCTTAAAATTAAGGCTTTATACGTATGGATATGCATTCTGGCATGTTGGTTATACTGGTTATATTTCAACGTTTCAATGGCCGTGAGATGCGGTGGTTAGTACCTTAAACCTTTGGAGAGTAACGGATGGCAATGCTGTAGCCAATGAAGTTTAACTGAGGCTCGGCTGTTGCTGTTACCCCCTGGGGCGCTGAGATTCGAGAGTTTTGAGTTCGCTCTCTTAAGGTTTTTGCCTTAAGGGAGCAATTTGAGTCTCTGGGGAAAGTGTTCTCCGGCACGGCCTGCTGAGGGGCTTTGTCGGTGAAGATGAATACTTTTCTCCGGAATATGAGCGGTTCTGCTCGGTGTGGGTGGAAGGCCAACGCTGAGGTGGACGGTCTTTCGCCCACGATTGAATGGCCTAGGGATCGTCCGAATTTTTAGAGACGGCTTTACCTTTAAATATGATTATTTCAATGGGTTGATTAAGAAGATTACTTGGAATATCTCTGCTAAATAGACTAAGAAACGAAGACTTAAGCAAACGACTAAAACAATAATAGACAAAATCCAAGAAAGAAAGAAACTGCAATGGTTTGGCCATTGCAGTCTTCTTTCTAGAATATCTAGAAAAAATTCTAGATCTAGATATTCTAGAATTTTTTATGGAAGCATCGAAAGGTTGGATAATAATCTACTGTAATATACGTTATTATTGTTCCATTCTTTCAAAGTAACTTTTATGCAATTCTTCTTCTCGCTTCCATCATCTATGTGGATGATGATGAGGCCGAATGAACTCTTTTCACTTCTGTCTGTCCCTGGAGAGTCCGAACAATTCTGCCCAGTTTGTTGTCGCTTGTTGTAATTTGATTTTCAGGTCCTCTTTTATTTTGTCTATCCATCTAATTCTGGACCGCTCTTTGGATCTTTTACCTTCCATCGTTCTACACAGGGTTGGTAATCTTTTTGGTCACATGGCCAAACCATCGCCAGTCTTCTTTCTTGGATTTTGTCTATTATTGTTATTTCTTGTTTTAGTCGTTTCCTTATATCTTCGTTTCTTAGTCCATCCAGCAGAGATACTCCAAGTAGTATTCAGAGCCAACCCATTTCAGTAGTTAATTTTTTTTCTCTTCAGCTTTTTTGAGATTTCAGCATTCACTTCCATAGAGGCGTATTGGGAGGACCATTGTTTCATAGATTCTCCATTTTGTTACTCGTTTGATATCTCTTGACGTCCATATTTTATTTAGTCGTCCAAAAGTTTGAGATGTTTGACTGATTCGTCTGTTCATATTTTTTGTAATTTCACCATTGTTCTCAATTACTCCAAGGTTTTCTACCTGCTCTAGATTGTTACTATCAATTTCAATTTTCAGATTGGTGTTTCTTTTTCCTATTTGCATAATTTTTGTTTTGTCTATATTTATGTTTATTCCAAATTTCATACATTCTTCCTTTATTTTATCAGAAATTCGTTGTAGATCTTCTTCCGTGCTTGCAAGTAATGCAACATCGTCCGCAAATTTTAAATTTATTATGTTTTTCCCATATATTTTGATCCGGGAGTCTTGATTGTTTTAAGGCCTTACTGGTTGCTTCTTCCAGTGTAAGACTGAACAGGTCTGGTGACAGATTGCATCCCTGTCTTACTCCGCTCTCTGTGTGGAACCAATTGGTTAATATGTCCTCCATTCGTACTGCACTTTCAGATTTCTCGTATAGATTCTTTATTATTCTTATAGTTTTGTTTGGAATTCTTTCATAGTTTTCCATAGTTCTCTTCTACGGATCGAATCAAATGCCTGACGGAAGTCTATGAAATTTATATAGCAATTTTGGTTGTACTCTGGGGTCTTTTCTATTAGCTGTCTTAAGCTCTATGATCAATTGTGTTTCGTCCTGGTCTAAAACATGCTTGTTCTTCTCCTAGTGCCAGTTCTATATATGGCTTAATTTGTTTTTGGAGTACTTTAGGAAAATCCTTACTTGGAATACTGGGAAGGCTAATGCCTTCTCCATTGCAGTGGCTTGGATAATAATATCTTGAGAGCTGTTTTTATTATATAAATCTCTAAAGCATTCTTCCTATCTGCCCATTCTTTTTGTTTTACTTTCAATTAGTTGTCCCTCTCTGTTTTTGATCATTATCGTTTTTTGTTGTCTGTGTCTTATTAATTTGATTTATTTGTTTATATTAATTTGTTTATATAATCCATGAAGGTTATTTTCTTTTGATATTGTTTCTCTGCCATTTTGCATTTTTCTTCTAACCAGTTATTCTTGTCTCTTTTAACTAGTTTTCTAATTTCTCTGGTTAATCTATTATACATTTGCAATTTACTTCTCAGATTTTGTTGTTGTTGCGTAAAAGTTCTGGACTGAGATTTTTTTAGAACCATCTCTCAAGAAATTAATCTTACAAGTATGTGTTTATATATATTTGATGTATATTTGCAATTTCGGTTTTAGATTTTCGTTTATTTTGTTGCAAAAAAAGTTCTGGAGTGTAATTTTTTAGAATCGTCTCTCCAAACGGTTTCTTTATGTCGAAATTTTAAGTAAAATTTATCTTACGATATGAGTGTTCATATTTTCTGCTGATATTCTGTAATTGGAACAGTCAGCTAACTATTCGAGTTAGTCATCTATTATTGATAACCAAAAAAAAAAAAAAAAAAAAGTTCGCTATCAACTTTATTGTGGAAACCATTAAACCGCGTAGAAAATTGTGATAGTGTCCAAAACCCATGTCCTTATTTATCTATGAAATGTTCTTTTATATATATATATATTTAAATTTTAAGTCAGCTATACAATTAGAACTGAAAACGGTGTAAAAAAGCCAAAATTAGAACAGCTGAACTACTTCAACACTAATTCAATTTTATTTTTCCCCTTTCCCCCTCTCAGAATAAATTTATAGTGCTTCCATATTTTTTTATGAAAATAATATAATTTAATGGAATTCTAATAGAAAAATAAATCTGAAAGCGTTTTAAAACTGTATAAGAACTTTATGCAGTCAAAAACTACGTGTTGTTAGAAATTAGATAAAAAATAATTTTTTTTGATAGATTTGTTTTTATACATTACGAGTCTTAACAGCGCAACAGCAGTTGCCCTAGCAACCGAGCTTTATAAATCGTCTGCTTAACTTTATTACCAATATCGAGGAATTAATTCCTACTTTTTAATGTAACTGCTGATGTTTTTCAACAAGCCAAATGCAATCATAAACGTTTTGTGTGTTATCTATTATTTTTTTATATTTTTTTAAAAAAGAATAAATGTTAGTTTGGTTGTCCGTGTGTGAAGGGTCAATACTCATTTTCTTTAATAATCGATAAGGTTCATCGTTCTCGGCCTTTTTTTTTTTTTCCTTTACTTCGTCTGCATGATGAGTTGGATGAGCCGTTCGTCTTTTTTTAAAAAAAATGGCCGAGATTAAATAAATCACCAAAGGAACGGTAATTAGTGATTACCGGCTGTTTTAATTACAGTCGGTTAGTTCTTTTATTTATTTTCTAATAACGGAACCATTAAAAAAATTGCAAAAATTAAAACGTGCGTAGCATCTCTTTGTTAGCTGGCAATTCTAATTAAATAAAAGCGCCGAGATAATTATTATCCTTCTAATCGGTTTTCCACTCTTTAATAGCGTGTGTTCGCTTTGTTCTTTCTCACAAAGAAAACGCGCCTTAAAAACATTGAACGAAGGAGGCAGCAGGTGCGCGCACACACCTTCATCTTACAGTTCCCAGCACTCTCTGGTAATGATCTGAGTCCGGGCATCTTACGGCGGAAAACAGACTTAGCATTTCCGCCCAAAAAGTTTGGGGAAATCTATCTCTGACAGACTTCCATTTTCTACGGCAGCCACTGATCTTGCTTGGAATCGGGGATCGTTTCGATGATGAAACCTGCACCAATATCTGCCTCCTTTTTTTTATTTCTTTTCTTCTGTTCCTACCCCCCCCCCCCTTCTCCCCTCTCCAACTCACCCGCTGATGGACTATCGTCTCGGAGGCATTAGTCATTTCCCTCGCAGCGCTCTTGCCTCCGGCGGAACGACTCTACGGCGTTCTTTGCCGCAACATCGATCATTGTCAGGGGGTGCTTAATGCGGCATTCTCGGACCGAGGTACCAGTGCAAGGATCACTTGTTAATGACCGCGGCATCAGAAACCATTACCCCTGTTCTTCGCAAGACGTGGATATCCATTCTTCAAGGCCATCATCGCATTTACATTAATTTTTCAAACGTTCCCTAAAACATATTAATGACGGCAGCGGAATTGGAATCATCGGCTGCCGACGGCATGTAATTGTAAGATTAAGTCGATTCTTCCTCGTTCTGTCTGTCGCTACAAGCATCTCCCCCCCCCCCCCAGTCTTGGCCCCCCTCTCCGTATCTGTCGGCTTCCAATCTCTGCCTTGCTTGCTCATTAGTGGGAAGAAATGTGTGCGAGGCACATCGAGAATCTTCCTCTTTCTTACTCCTGTAAAATATAACTCCAAAATGATTTCTTTTTCGCTACCTCTGCGTTCTTTTCCTAATTAGGAAAGCATCACGTGACAAATGGGTGACGTGAAACTAACCACGATGCGTTTTTCTGTGCAATGGCAGACGACAACAGGATAATGCTTTGTTTTACTTGGAGTTCTAGTTTGCAATTTCATTGATCTTTGAAGAATAAAAAAAAAAAAAAAAATTGAAGCAGTTTCTTCTTTCTTTTTTTTTCTCTTTTCAAAATTATGTCATTCTATAGCTAATTAGAGATGCTACATATAAGGTTAAACTGCTTTTAAAAAAGAATGTTTGAAACTGAAGACCAGTATATACAGGTCACAGCCACCAGACGTCGCTGTGTCAGCACTAAAACCAACCGTTTCACTTGGAGATGGATATCCTTTTCTTCTAAATACCCCAAAACGGTTTCCATTGTTTTGGGAAGAAATAATGATGACTGATAATTTGCTCTATTTTTGTTGTTTTGATCATGTTAATAAATAAAAGTAATTGCTATCCTAACTTGATCAGTAAAGTTTCTTTCCATGAATTCCTTTTAAAAGGGGGGGAGGAGGAAAGCACTCTAAACTGAGGATATTGTCAGAACATTTCTCTTCAACATTTCGGCACATATTCTTCAGCATATTACAATATATATATATAGTTTTTTTTTCCCTTCCGGAATACCAGAATATATTTTTAGCACCCAATCACTGTTGTAATATTCGACCAAGATCAACTATGTGTTTACATAGAAGGTAATAAAATAAAATGCATTTTATTTTATAAAATTGTATTTTTTTAAAGTATTTGGTTCTATTTTATTATTTCACAATTTATACGGAAATAAATATTTTAAACGATAATGATTTAGAAGATTGATCAGAAAAGATGTTGTTTTGGTATTTTTTTCTAATGAATATGCACGCAAATCGTATGGAAAGGCTGTTATTATACGTGACATTACGTATTTAGCGTAAAATAATTTTTATTGTTACTAAAGAACACAAAATAAATAAAATTGCAGCGCCACTTTTCGGTTAAAACCGACAAGTGGTGGCGGCGCTGCGATAGCTATTTATTTACTAATTTTTGTATTATTCCGCTCTTTACTCTCTTACGTGAGTTTTCAGTGCAATAAAAATTTGAAAATGGTTGTTTTCAGTGATAAACGGTTAATCCTCTGCTTGCATTACTTTTCATTTAAACGAAATAATCAGATGCATCTAAATCTTAATGCATTATTTTCATTTACAATCATTGAGACATCGAATTTAAATAATTATAATATTCATTACTGAACTAAGTTTTTATTTATAAACAGGATAATATTCAAATGTATATTTTAATGATGATATTCAACTGATTGTAGTACACTGGACAAAAATACACTTTTTATTTTAGTTTTAGTGTAACCGTTTGCTAAAGTCTCACTTTAAGTTTTTGACGCTGAACTACTAGTTAATTGTTTTTACATATCCAAATAAATCAGTTTGGAAAATATATGCGTTTAAAACACAGCCATTGTTTAATGAAAATCCATAATATTTTCGTCGTGTAATTTGAAACGAAATGTGTGAGGTCATATCTAGTTTTGCATTATTATTCAACATAATTACTTCATTTTTCTTAGAAATATTAATGTAACTTAAGATCTTATTGTTTATATATAAATTTTTTGAAACAATTTTAAGCATTTTCTAAATTTATAAAAACATCCCTATACACCTTTTTAATTATCTACATCATAAGGCTATAATAATCAAGCACAAGCAAATTGGTATCAGTGCACTGCGGCTGTTTTCTTTGACATAGCAAGTGCATTTCATAAAATTTGGCATTTCCAATTACTATATAAACTGATCTCAACTGGAATACCGTTGGAAACGGTTCACCTAATTAAATCATACCATTGTCATCTACCATGGCCTTCTATGCGGATGATACAGCAATATTAGCCAGATCTCTACAGCCACATCTTACCATCAAAAATCTGCAAGAAAACCTACTACTGATTGAAAAATGGTTCTCCAAATGGAGACTGCAAGTGAATCCCCCAGAAGAGCATAGCCATGCTATTCACCAGAAGACCGATTCTTCCTAAAGGGGACATCTTCCTCTTTAACACGAAAATCCCGTGGTAAACAGAAGTCAAATACCTTGGCGTACTACTGATTAGTCGTCCTGTACTCACTTACGCTTCTCGTGCTTGGAGCCATACCGCTGATACTAATAGTCTCAAATTACAACGAGTGCAAAATAAATGTCTGCGAATGATCCTAAATGCTCCATCTGTGTCTCAATGGAGTTGCACAGAAATGTGCAACTCCATTGAGACACAGATGTCCCTATATTTACACTTTCCTGCAAACTATAGCAACGAAGTTCTTTTCAAAAGCATCTGTACATCGCAACAAACTGGTTCAACTAGCTGCAAATTACGAAGCAATGGATTACTTCAAACATAAACGACCAAAAGCCATCTTAAACTCCAATTCTGATGTCTAATCTTCAAGCCAGCTCAGGGTGAGCAATTGACTCATAATTTTGTTCCCCTCACTGCTTCCCTATCAGATAGTGGGGAGTATGAAAAACATTTTGCTTCACCCTTTATGTCAGAAATGTTAATCGTTCGAAGTCATTTGATTTTTATGATCATCCTACTCACGAAATTGTAACTCTAATGATGCATTAGTATTGCGGATAGTCTACTCACAGAACCCCAGTAAGCTAATATTCAAGCAATTTATGTATTCATTGAGCAAGATCGTGTTATCACATGTGATGAAATTCATATATCTTTTGTTATACACACTGCCATGCGAAAAGCATCTGGACACCCCTAGATAATGCACTGGCCTCTGATCTGCAGGTGTGGGGCCCATATGTAGTGTGGGAACGAGATTCAATGCCTATAGGTATCAGGTGGTGCTGGCCAACCATTTTCCTGGAGCGATGGCAAAGGGAATGCAACCGATTGTTTCTTCCAGTCGGACAATGCCCGGTGCGTGTACAACACAAAGATAGTTCACAGAGGTTGGCATTAACCTATTGCCTTGGCCCACCCAGAGTCCCGATTGAAGTGATAAGAAATATTCTGGAGCGTTTTGCAAGCCACCTCTCCCCAACCACCATCAGTTGTTGGAGCGTTTGAAGGCCGAATGACAAAGTATCCCACCAGAAAAGTGTCAGCAACTTGTAGACACCCCACATCCTTTCCAGCATTCCACAACCTTTTTGCAGCAGTTATTGCTACAAAGGGTGGCTCAACATGTTATTGAGTGCATCCATCATATATGGTCTGCTTGACAAATGGTGTATGTGTGTGTCTGTGTATCAGGGACGAATATTCCAGGTATGCGGTGCTCATCCATCGAATAGAAATATCACCGATATTATATTTTTGCATTGATTCCCGTTAAAGATTCCCCTAATTGTTTCCAGACTTCGCGCGATTCCTAAAATTAATCACAATAGGCTAATGCTTCATGAAGAGGACACTTTTCGATGCTTAAACATTACATCGCATTCGCGTTAATAGCCCTGGTGTGCGTTCAAAATACATACACCTTTGAGCCTTTTGAAAAGATGTACAGATGGCGCAGCGGGTCAATTCTTAGCGTTCTAGTAGTTTTAAACCGGGCAGAAAACAAGACAGGGTGAGCTCTGAGACAATAATTGGTTATCGTGTCGATCAATCCAATTGAACGTTGTGAGTTGCTGTTTTTGTTTTCTGAGTTTCATCTGTTTTGTGTGAGTGAAGTGTGAATTGATGTGGTAGGCACGTTTTTTTTCATGTTTCATTCCTAGTTTTCGAACTGTCTAACCCTTTGCTTAGTCATAATATTAATGTACGATAAATTTACAACTTTTTTTTTTGCAAATGGGATTCACATAAACTCAAAGAGCCATCACGCTCATCTAGAGCAAGCTTTTACAAACATCCATGCCTAAGGCGCGGGTTCGAACCCACAACCTCTTAGTTGGAGAAGTATGTTATCCACTTGCCCAACCAGCATGGCATGTTCAAATAACATTTTACATTTCAAGTGTTGCACGGTCCAGGAAGGCTGCGAAGAGTGAATAGGATCCAATAAGATTCACTCTTTAGATTCCAAAATCTGGATAAATGAAATTCGCAATGAATTTATTGGATATTAATGTTATATAGTCTTGAGGAGTGTAGACTTTGCGATGTAGATATTTTTAAGTGGGAGCAGACTATATTTAAAATTCATATTTATTATTAATTTTCCTTCTTTCACTTCGCAAAGGTATCAACACAGAAGTGTAGGCAATTGAGACCTTGCAAGAGCTGTCTGGTGGTATTACAGGAACACAGCGCCATGTATAATACACCCTCTGACCAAAGAGAAACCGAGCTTTTCGAAAATAGAAGAAACTAGTGGGGCTATCTTTTTATTTTTTTGTTGTCGAAAGCGGCAACCTTCCTTAGTATTGTGTCAACTATTTATGACATTTGTTTCATTAGAAGTCGAGTTATAGTTCCAAGAGTGACAGTTTGTTTTGACGAACGGTCGGAAAATGAGTTTCGAACAGAGAGCTACGATTGACGTTTTGTGTTAAACTTGGAAAACGTTTTACCGAAACGCATCAAATGCTTCAAAAAGCATACGGTGATGAATGCTTATCCCAAACTCAAGTTTACGAGTGGTTTAAGCGATTTCAAAGTGGTCGTGAGACGCTTGAGGACGACAAAAGCCTGGCAGACCAAAAACTGGACCAAGCGAAGTTAACATCCAAAAGATGCGCGATTTCATCAAAGAAAACCCGAAATCACAGTGAGATTGATTGAAGATGAATTGAGGATTCCATAAGCAACCGTGCACAACATTTTGACGGAGAGTTTGGGCCTTCGTAAATTGAATTCGCGATTTGTTGCCCACAAATTGACTGACGACTAAAAAATGTATCGAATTGAACACTGCAAGGACCTCATTAAAACCACTCGTAAGGACACAAACTTCCTTGAAACGATCTTTCTGGTGATGAAACGTAGTGTTTTGAGTAGGAGCCCGTAACAAAGCATCAGAGTGCTGAGTGAAGACCACCAGAAGAGGGGCATCCGAAAAAAAGTCGCTTGGGGAAGTCAAAAGTAAAGACAATGGTGATATATTTCTACGATTTCAAGGGCATTATCCACAAAGAATTCGTTCTGCCTGGCTAAACGGTCAATGGTGACTTTTATCTTGAAGTTTTGAGGCGATTGATAACAAGAATTCGTCGCTTACGGCATGAATATCGTGACGACCCACCGTTCGTCAAAACACACTGTCACTCTTGGCACTATAACTCGGCTTCTAATGAAACAAATGTCATACACATTTGACACAACACTAATGAAGGTTGCCATTCGATAACAAAAAAGATACAACAGGTGGCGTCACTAGTTTCTTCTATTTTCGAAAAGTTCGGTTTCTTTTTGGACAGAGGGTGTAGAAGCGTTTCTTTGACGACCTCTAGATAAGATAACTTTTTCCCCCCATCTGAGTTAGTGCAGCTGTGTTCACATATGACAGCGTCACTCTTGTTGGACTGTAATTTCGAATTAAAACATCGAAACCGTAAACAGAATTAGGCACAGAGATGTTCTCAATGTATATAACACTGTTGAACTATTTCCATACTTGCTTTAATTGCCTGAAATAAGCAAACCCACATTTCCTGTTGAACACAATCTCAAAATCTATTTGAAATTCAGTCGTAAGACTTGATTAAACTGTTTTGTTGGTTCCAGACTGTCCCACCCCTTTCCTCTTTCTTTCTCTCCACAATAAAGAAAGGTGTGGGGTAGTAAATTAATACGTTCTTTCTCTTACCCCAAGTAGGATTTTCTAAACGTAATTATAAAGAAATAATTTATTGCTTCACGTCCATCAAAGTTGAATGGGTGGTTAAGGAAGTCCTTGAAGATACTGTCAATTATAAAAGAAAACTCTTAAGTGAAGGGTTGACAGCGGGAAATTTCCGGCAGTCAATCTACTGGTATTATTTAAATTGCAAACCCGATAATGATTATGAACCAAAATTACACTGCAAAAGATCTGCTCTCCTGCATCTGCTCAATCAATGGCTGAATACATTTTATATTCTTGTAACAAAGTTCACCTGGAAAGGCAGGTGACTTTAAAGAATGCAGAGCGAGTACTCAACACTCCATCCTATTAATGATAACATTATTTTTGGAACAACGAACTGCTCTCTGTTCAAACGAACATCTACATCAACATAACACGCCCCTCAGAATACGAGGATGGTCTGAAAAGTTCTCGGCCTCAACTATATGTAGCATAGTATGGGCAAGATGTTTTGTTTCTCAGTTGGTACATCTGTCGTAAGCATCAATGTGAAATTGTATGTCATTTTATCAAGTAGTTTGTTTTATACAGCTGTCTGTAGCAAACGTGTTGTCTGTATCCCTTGAAATGGATAAAGTTGAGTATCTTGCGGTTTATAAAATTCTTTCTAAAAGAAGGTTTAACGCCAAAAGAAATTCATAAAAGTTTATGGGCACTCTTCTCCTTCGTTTAAACGTGGCCGTACCAGCTTTGAAGATAATCCACGTGAAGGACATCCAAAAAGTGTAACAACACCAGAAATCATTGATCAAGTGCACAATATGCTATTGGATGACGGGCGAGTCAAAGCGCTTGAAATTTCGAAGACGAGCTATTTCAAAAACAAAAACGTGTAGGATATATTTTGCATGAAGAATTGCAAATGAAAAAGCTTTGCGCACGATGGGTGCCGCACAGATCAAAAACGCGCTCGCATGAAAATCTCTGAATAGTGCTTGGAGCATTTTAACAAGAATAAAACTGATTTCGTGCGTCGATTTATTACTATGGATGAGACTTGGATTCATCATTGCACACCAGAATCCAAACAGCAGTCAAATCAGAGGACATAAGCTGGTTGTTTAGCGCCAAAGAAGACAAAGTCGGTTCCATCAGCAGGAAAGGTCATGGCATCGGTGTTTTGGGATGCTAAAGATAATTTGCTTATTAATTATCTTGAAAAGGGTAAAACAATAACCGGGGAATATTATTCCGATCTTTTAACCAGACTAGACGAAAAACTTCGTGAGAAAAGACGCGGTTTGCAGAAGATAAAAATCATGAAATTTTTGAAATTATAAATTCGTGTTTTTCATTGTTAGGTCTGAGAACTTTTCAGACCACCTTCGTATGGCATCGACTGACATTACTGATGTATAATCCAGTCCATTGTGGTTTTTTCAATGACATCGTTTGGGGTCAAAAAGAGAGGAAACGTTTAACGCTATGGAAATTTGAAGACTGAAGAGGATGATGAGTTCAGTGGAATTTTTCCTTATTTTCTTCATGAAAGTTTTTTCCCCCCTCGGTTTTTGGAGACTATCGCCAGTGGAAATTCTATCGATATGTACATTCCAAAGTCGATTCTCAAATTATATATTTCCCTCTATAGTATAAAATAATTTCATCTGCTTTGGACAGATGCGATGTGCTGTTTCCATGGCAACAAGTTCCGCTTTCCTAGGTGAGTGATAAGATGGGATGCTACTATTTTCAACTTACGCTACCAATGTTATTTTATTTTATTTTTAAATCGATTTTTTTAAATACTTTAGTATATATATGCTAAGGGCTAGTATTTTCTGTAATAAAATAGCTCTGTTTAAGAGAGAAGTTAGTTCCATTTTTAGCACAATGCTCGCTACTACTGCCAGTATTCTGCATTTAAATCCAAATATCATTTTGAATTCGGAGAAGAAAAAAATCGGAATGCCGATATTTTTGCACTTTGTGCATACTCAAGGACTGGTTGTTTTTTAAACTGCATATTCACGGACATTTTGAAACCTTTTCGGGTTTACATCGGATGGTAATGTGTTGCCCGCTTTACGAAGCCAGTGTTCAAAGATGCTACTCCTCATATGTTTTTATTTTTATTTTTAAATATTAAATTCATGTTGTAGTAACAGGCTTCTCATTTTTGCAGTATCTAGGGCTAGCCGATTTCTCAGTCACTATCAATGAAAGTTTTTCGTTGCCATCCAAATTAGCCTAAATCGTTCTTCATTTCTTGGTTGTTCTTTCTGCTATTTCAAGACTCATCTGGATATCTTTCTGCTTTTCATCATATAGATTCTAAACACAGAGAGTGTATACATGAGAGAGAATTCAATCTCCATAATTTTTAGCACTCCTTTTTTCTTTTTCTGACTTATTTTGTTACTGCATTAAGTTTATTTTCTTAAAGAGACAATAACTCAGCTAGAACGTTTAGAATTCGTTGGAACAAACCCACGATCAGCAATGCAAATCATCTATTGTTAAGTTGAATATATTCAATTCAACAATAGTTGAATTCTGAAGAAGAGTCTGTTAGAGCCCATCAAATCAAACATCTATTCATTTTCCACATTTGAACTATCGCTCCGAAATCAACCAATAATGCACCGGACATTTTCAGACAAATCTGCGTTCAAATTTAGAGCAGTTACATTTTCTTTAACATTAACTATTATGGCAATCACTGTAAGTGAGCTAAATATACATACACCATATTAAAATAAGTATTGGGAAGCCTCGTTATATCCTTATCCTCACTTGACCAAGACTCGACAGTACATCAGTACTGTATATTGTCAGTGGCACCTATGAAACAACTTACAGACTTCAAAAGAGGTGTTATGCCTGTGCATAACATGAACACCTCGTGATAAATGTTTTAATTAGCAACTATGTAGAAAATTTTTGTATGTTTTCATCGCTTCGTGTGTTGACGCTCAAACACGTTCGAAATGTAAGCCTGCGATGAAAATCAGTTATGAGAAAACACGTTTTTTTTTTTTTTTTTTATTCTCTTTGGAGATCATTTCCACATTTGTTTGCTAGCATCACTGAGTTACTTTTGCATCAGTGATAATGCGATCAGCTGCAATTAAAATAAAAAAGATGCCTGCGTTGTCCGAGATCATTATTATTAATTAAGCATTGCTGATAGATCAACTTGCTCTGGCTCAGCAGTTAGGAAAACAATTACGAAGAAATTACAAAAATTAACAGATTAAGATCATTAGCCAACTCCTTCAAAAGGAAGGGGAGACCAGTTTTTATTAGGGTTCATTTCCTTTTTTGTATATATGCTTATCTTCAATAATATGCAGATCTCTAGATAAGATCTCTCTCTCTCTCTCTCTCTGTGTGTGTGTGTGTGGTTGAATCTTGTAACTGATTAATCTTGGCTTAAACTCGACTTCCTCAATTACCACTTAGTGGTTTTCATACTCCCAACATCCACGCACTCTTACATCTAAAATGAAGTTAGGTTTGTTATGAGAGAACTGGTTTTTATCCTAGAAATCATTATGTACATAAGAGCTTACGATACAAATACAAGTATACAATACTATGTAAACGATTCCTCAATGACTTAACTAAACGTTTTCTTACTTCTCCACAACAAACTTTCGATAGGACCTTAGACTCATCCTTTTAGGATTCTTTAATGATTTTATTGGCTTGTAGTAATACCATTGATCATATGTACTTCGTGGAATTTTTTCTTTATTTATAGATATTTTTCTGGTTGTTTGTTTAGATATACAGGATACTTTACATTATTGTAATTCCAGTCGATGATTTTCATCGGTTGGAATTAGACTCCGACCTTAATTATTGAACACATCAAATTGCAAAAAACTGTTTGGTTGTAAAGTTTTTTTGGCCCATTTGCGATATTAGTATATTACAAATTTCTGATATTTTGTTTCTAGGGCAATGCATCCATCTTAGAAAATTATGGCGACGGTCATTTTTGGAATATTTCTTAGGTTTTCGTTGCATTAAACATACCACGACTTCTTGGAATCTCAGCAGTGGTGGTGAAGTCAACAGAACCATCGCCACTTTATTTATTTTTTATTAAAACCGATATAGGTAGTTTTGGATCTCAAAGACTTCAGTAATATAATGAATGATATTTTATTTATAGATTTACTCAATTGACAACATAGTCACTTTTTTTTTTATCTCCCCATCTATTGAGTTTTGGATTAAGACTGGTATGACCTCATCCTTACTGAAATATAAACCCAAGATTCTATTGTGGTCTACATTAGTCAGTTGGATATTGGATATTTCTGCCTCTTACAGTTGATCTCGGCAGTAGCAAATGCAAGGCCGAATTGAGATTTTTTTTTTTTTTAGTAGGGTCCTTAGTTTAAGATAATTAGGTATTCGGAAATATATGATAATAAACAACATGAAATATTAACTAACATATTTATTGATTATAGTTTTAAACAAATAAAACTTATAAAGATAATATTCTTGCTTTTTTTTAAAGACCGGCTCTGCTTATAGTTAAGTTGAAGTGAATGATACAGTACACCGTATCATTCACTTCCATTTATGTTCAAGTGAACTTATGTCCAATTTATTTTTTATTCTGGAATAATTCGATTTGTTTTACTGCTTAATATTGACATGATATCTCTTCTTTCAAGTACTTCCCATTCTCCGCAGTTAATAATTAGTACAGTTTATCTAGATACTAACTGTTGCAGACGAGTGTTTAAGTAATGTTATAAATTTGCAATCCTGTAGATGTCGCTGCGTGCCCAAGCATGCAGTGACATCTAAAGCATGAAAACTAAAATTAAATAAATAAAAAAATTGAATTTGTCTCCCTAAAATTGAAATACGTCTCCCTATTGGGAGTCAATAGGGAGACGTATTGCTGCTCGAACTTCCCCTCCAGAAAAACAAAACATTGCCTTATCCTTACTCTGAAGGAGGAGTGGACTATCAATTTACCTTAAGAACTCCTGAATCATTTGATGTTAAGCATGGTACGACGTTGTAAGAACTGCATCGCAGTTCGGGGATGGACGTATTTCATACTGAAATATCTGTCCGCTCCGCATAGTTTTCTGTAAGTACTGCACATTAACTCCTTAACTACGTCTTCAGGAAATTTTTAACTTTTGCCAAAACGTATTGCAATTTAATTTGTACAAAATTTATAACACATTTTTTTGTGTACTACAATTTATTAATATGCTAGTAATAAATTTATGTCACATTTGGCTGTAGTCAGGAATTTTTTTTATATATATACAGGTAGAAATGTAGTTCTTCCTTGGCTTTTGCATACCAGCGTAGCAAGATGGAAAAGTCCCCAGAAGTTGTCAAATATAGACAACTGGAAGGTGTATACGATACTGTAAGCATCGTCCAGATGAAAGTAGAGTCGGTTAGAAATTTTCCATTCTTATTAAGTTGCATCTTGACATCAGACAGATGACGTCCATCCCCGAACTGCGATGCAGTTCTTACAACGTCGTACCATGCTTAACATCAAATGATTCAGGAGTTCTTAAGGTAAATTGGTAGTCCACTCCTCCTTCAGAGTAAGGATAAGGCAATGTTTTGTTTTTCTGGAGGGGAAGTTCGAGCAGCAATACGTCTCCCTATTGACTCCCAATAGGGAGACGTATTTCAATTTTAGGGAGACAAATTCAATTTTATTGATGACAATAAAATTGAATTTGAATTCTTCGCCTACTGCACCACGGAACAATCGAACATGACGTTGAAGAACTTTGTTGCAATATCGTTCACCAGTCAAAGTCCCTTTTTCCAGACATGTAGCTCTCTGGGTCCATTAAGCGTAATGCCTCCCACGCCATGACCATAGAACCGTCATATCTATCATTTTCAAGAACATTCTCGCGGTGGTAAGTGGTACCACTTTCGTCCCAGATCAAATGTCGTCTAGAATCGGAGGAAAGACCAAAACGACTCTCATCTGTAAAGAGTACATTAGCCCACTGATGTCTTGTCCAGTTTTTATGGATACAACACCACTGTATTTCTTGAATAAGCTCCTGGTTTAAGCTATTAAGAAGAGAAATCAATCCACATATTGTGAGGATTTCTAAATTGGCTTAACGATGATGTCTATGGTCTCCGTGTGTGCTTAACCACGTCGCCGTCAATATGGAGAAAACACATCACTCCTTTACACCTCGTATCCATCATATATTTCAATGTAATATCAATGGTATTACAATTTTAATATGCGCTTTGTATACATGGTAACTTTGACGTGTGTATACACATCATGACCGGTTGGGTGGTTAATGGTAAAAGAACAGATGGAAGAGGAAAAGGGGAGGAAGTGTTATTGCTTATAAAAGATTTAGACAATTAGATCGATGTTGAATTCCTATTCGGACAAGAATTTGAGATAGTGTTATGCATAATAAGTATGGAGTTTGTACAGTTGATGATGGAAGTAGGTTACCGTAGTGGAAGCAGAGATAATATTATGATCCACTTACTTAAGGAGATAAGGACAAGTAAAGTATTATTAATGGGAGATTTTAATGTTGGAGAATGAAACCTGATAATACAACTAATAAATTTCTGGAGAAACTTCACTACTTTTATCTTAACGGACATATACGATAATCTACCAGGGTAATTAGATCTTGGATTTAATAATAATAACAGCGGAATTAATGATGAATCATATTAACTACTTAGGACCCATCTATGACAGAGATCATTTGATCTGCGAAGAGAAATTAAGAGTAAGGGGGATGATAAAAAAATTAAGAGTGAAATTTCAGAAAAAGAAAACTAAATTTAATGGCTGGTTACCAAAACTGAAAAGGTTAATAGAAAGAAAACACTTGATGCAAAATTGATAGTAGTGAGGGGCATCTTGCATGATTTAATATGTAAATTTATCCCTAGGAATAAATTTCATAATAAACCTGGACTCAGATGGATGCATAATCAAACTCTTAAGGAATTATAAGAAAAAGCACATCTGGGATACAAAAAAAAAAGTGGTTGTGGAATATTTTTGAATGATTCATGTATGATTACAGAAGAATTTAATAACTAGTTTGCAAGTGTATATGCGAACATTGCCATTTAGAAGAGAGAATACTGCTGGAGAGATAACATATAATGCAGAATGAAGAAAATTTTGATATCTTAAATCAGCTGGCTGGGAAATAGTGTTTGCATCCATCGTGCAAGACCTGCTGAAGAAAAACTTTCAAGTTCGATTTTAGTCACCGACTACAGGTACTCTTTTCCTAAGCTTTTTTTTTTTTCAACTGATTCCAAGTTAATTTCTGGCATGTCCAAGCTAGTGTTTTCTCTCCCAAACTCAAGAAAATGTACCGCATAACTCAGCCTATTTCAGACAATAATATACTAGGCTTAGGGAGTACGAGATGGCAGAATTTGTCTGCCGTACTCTAATCCCTGGGTTTCAGTTACGATCACTAATATTCTAAGGTCAATTATTTTGTGATTGGCTAAGGATGGAAGCTAGCTGCTTGCTAGTTTTCAAAACGTTAGTACTAAATGGATTCGCTTACTCCCATTACGGAATAAAAAGTGTAAACGCATTTTTTTTATCAATGTGCAGATAGGTTGTAGGAACGATATCTCTCTTTGTAATAAATAGGCGTATGTAATTTATCATTTTCAATAAGTCAACGATGAGATTGAGGATCATGGAATTTATTTTGATTGGAAGTTTGCAAATGTTTTAGCATGTCATAAGAATGGATCATTACATGAGGAATTATAGAGGTATGTCTTCTTAGTGTTACACACAAAGAAATTGAAAACAAAAAATCAATTAGGAATCGTTATGACAAATCTGTTTACTTTTTTTTTTATGATGAAGTTCCAACAGAAGTAGATCAAGGCGATGGTCTTGATTTGGATTTTAGCAAATAAAGTTTAGCATCCCAAGAGCCTGCTGAAAGAAATGAGCGAGAAATTGGTTGAACGATGGATCACAGAAAGCAATCTTCAGAGATATTCATAGATGATTTAGTTTATATTAGAACTCTTTTCTGATGATGGAGTAGCCAATTGTTCCGATAACCAAAGTTCTTTACAATTATTAATCTTAAATTATTGGAAGCAAAGGCAATGAAGGGGGATTTAAAATTTAATGTGAACAAATGCAGGTATATTTGATTTGGTAAAAAGATGACATTAGGCAGACTCTAAGTTGAATGGACAGACTTTAGAAAAAGTTAATAGAAAGATTATTTTTGTTGATAGGAACTAAGTTCAGGAATCACATTGCTAAGATAAATAGTAAAGCGTAGCAGATTATCGGTTTAATTAAAAGGCTTCACTTGTAGGAAAAGTGACGTAATGATACCGTTATAGAAGTCTTTAGTCGGCCAATATTGGATTATGGATTTACTGGCAGATTTTTAATGAATATCAAAAAAACTTGAGGGTATTCAGAGAAGATTATCTAAGTGTGTAGAGGGACTGTATCATGATAGTTATTGTGATAATCGCTTTTCTTTCATTTTTATTTTATTAACACCTTACATGAGAAGTCACGAAACCTGTAACGCAACAGTGAAGTATTTGGGCAAGTGGTAAAGGAGAGACAGAGAGAGAGAGAGAGAATGGAATGAAAGATGAAGAGAAGAAATTGATTTTCAATGTATTTGGAATTGAAACGTGTATGGATGTGGAACAGCAGCTATTTTTACATGACTACAGAAAAGTGGAGGGATGGTAGCAGCCAGTTCAATGGAGCAATGCTTGGAAATGTCAAAAAAGAAAAAAAAAAGATAAAGCAAAAAAGAGAGCGCCTATGAGAAAGTGACTGAGGGAGTCTGTGAGAGAAAAAGATCAACTATTAGGCAGATTATTCTCTTCTTTATCTCATATACGAGAAAAATATCCGGACGAATTTAGGATTTATAAAGTGTCAGGAGATGAGATGAAAATTTTAAGACAAATTATGCCAGGATAAGTTAAATGTAAAACTCATCCCAAGACGAAGAAATCGATTTTCACTGGGGATCAGAACATTTTCAAAAGTAAGAGGGAGTGGAGTACTTTCCGATGTGAAGACAGGTCTCTGTTTTGATTAGACTGAAATTCATTACGCTGTCTTCACTCTACTTTAAAACAGCCAGGAGATTCTGATTGCAGACACTGGTTACGGACAATCTTGAAGCTTACGTCATTTGACTACTAAAGTGTAATAATCAGCAAAACTATGGATAGGATTTGAAGTAGAGAGAGAGAGTTCATTAATGTACATAGGAGGAAAACCGTGGATGAGCGTACAGAAATCATTAGAACCCTCGAGTACTTCACTGTTGAAAAAGAGATCTGAAAGGGATGGCTTCCTTTAAGATGGTCTCGATGGCAGATACAATCAAGTGCTTTAGAAATATCAGAAACGACTACATAAGTTTCTCCAAATCTTTCTATTTGCCTATGTCCAAAGGTAGGTAAGGTTAGCGAGTACTATAGAACGATAATGGCAGAATCCATATTGGATTACAAATGAAACTAATGGGTGTGTAGGTAATGAAGAAACTAGTTGCTGATGAGCTTCTTCATTTTCGTTAATATTGAGATTGGGGCAAGCAATGGAACGATAATTTGATGAGTAACTTTTATCACCCTTCTTAGGAACAAGTTTGGTAAACGCTTACTTCTGTTCTATTGAAGAGATAACAGTAGAGTATGGCAGATGATGTAGGCGATACGTGATGGTGTTAATGTATAACTGGAACACAAGCTTTGAGAACAAGTTGAGGATACCATCTGGAATAAGAGACCTATTAGTAAAAATACCAGTGATTTTTTTTTTTCCTAACTACTTTCTGGAGAAAGAGCCATCCCAATTGGCACAGTTGTAGTGCCGTATGGTTCGAGGCTAGGAGAAGATCTATCTGTAGAAAAGAAATGTAGATAAGGTTATGGTTACAGCTGCTAAGAGGAGAGTAACATCTAGTGTATTTGGGGAGAGTCTGGTTAGGAAAATGTCCAGAGTGTTGAAGAATGAAGGATTATCTGGTAGTCTAATTGACACATTAACAATTTGCATTATATATCATGGATGCAAATGTGGAAGAGTTGTTTAGTATAAGAAATTTCGGTGTTGTTTTGGCTTTCTTATATGCATATTTATCTTTGCATTTTTTTGGTGTATAAATACACCAAATTATATTGTTTTGAATTTTTATAGGAACTTCTTTTTTTATATATATACAGTAACGGTAGTATTTGTGTGGTTATTTTTGATGGTTGAATTGTTGCCGTAAATTTATGGAGCAGGAGAATGCAGCACGGATGAAGGACTTTTGCACATAAGTTCTACAAAGGTAGTGCTTCCTCCAGTTGAATGTCGCCTCGATAGTGTCTTCTACACGCTGTTATACTTTAAATTCCTCTGACTTTAATTCGTCACTCCATTTCACTAATAATTTCACAAGTGAAATCATTAGAATTGCATGATTAATTCTGACCAAAACTTTAGACATTCGTCTCTATCACAAAAACATCATCAGGATACAATACAAAATTATAACTTTCATACAAGCAACATGCATGAAGGAAGTGGAGATGGTCCTCTACATTTAGCTGAAATATCAAAAGTGTGCTTCATTTCTTCGCATAAAATCCTCAGTGACAAATTTTCACTGAAAAAATATTTAATTTTTGAAGAAGCAATACTTTAATTATTCCAAAATTTCATTTCTCTCCAAGAGAAACATCAGCCCCCCCCCCCAAAATAGGATTGTAACTTAACTTACTTCGCTACGCATTTGTGAACAGAGAAGATGAAATATTAGAATAATTAAATAACGATGTAATTTATTCCTAAATGCTGTCCATTCCAGCTAACACAAAGAACGTGAAGAAAGAAAGAAGGAAGAATAAACAAAAAGAATAAAGAATTCATAAAGGAGTGTAGAGGACTATCTCCACTTCCTTCATGTTGCTTATATGAAAGTGATAATTTTGCATTGTACCCCTGATGATGTTTTTGTGATAGAGACTTTAATTATTGGAATAATTAAACTATTGGAAATTTATTCTTCAATGAAATTCATTTAATTAAAATACACGATGATATGTTTTAGTAGAGCAATTCTGTTTAGCTATTATGACATGATGTTGTGCCAAAAGCGAATGAGACTTTTAAGTTCTTGTCTCTCCTGTTACGTTAAAAAAAATCGTTTCCATCTGCGCTAAGTGAACAAGTCGCCTTAATTAAATGCTTTTTTTTTTTTTTTTATGTTGGACCCATATACGAAAGGTTGGCTGATCAACCTATAGTACGTTAGTACCTTACATGGGTAAATACTTATAAGAAGAACGAAATAAATCAAAGAATACTATTTTTGTGCTATGAAACTTCTGTTTCTAGAATGATGATATAAAGATAACTTATAAAGCTTATTTGATCTTTAACGAAGTACCTTAGCATTGCACTCTTTTATCAATCTTCTAATTGATGAATCCCCTTGCCTAATAGCACTGTTTTGAATTTATTGGTTGCTCAGACCAGGCAGGAGATAGTTCAGTCCCCAAAAGAGAGGAAGCTTTAATGTATTTCTTTCAAAAAATGGAATATTTTAAGTGAATAACAAGATCTAATTATATTTTCTAATAACTTTTTATTTCCCCAAAGGAAGCTTCCGAAGTCTTTTAGCCCTAATTTCTAAAAACCTGTAGGTTTCGTAATCCTAACAAGTATTAATAACACTAATCCATGATACAGTATTTACGGGACCTTAAAGCTCAATATCTATTCACATTGACTTTCGTAATCATAATTTTAGGATCAGGCAATTGATCTTATATCTAAATATATGTTGTTATTGTTATGTGTGGGTGTGTAAATTGCATGCATCTCCTAGCCGGTTTACGTGGTTGCCGAGAAAAATGCAACATTCCAGCTCCCTATGAGTGCTAGCTTATCTTCAACTGAAAACACCTGGTAAAAGTTCATCGCGAACTAGACGGAATTCGAATCCAGCCCTAAGTAGTATTACTGTCCGGAATAGCGCGAGTTCTAGAATCGATTTTTCTGAATCTTAGAGTTAAAAAGTTGAGTTGGTAGAAAAAATATCGCTATTTGTCTACACTAAACTGGCCCAGAAAGATGCTCTAGTTAGCGACTAGAATGTGACATAGCATTTTCTTTTATCTGTCAGGCTGCGCTAGCTTTATGGAAGTTACTACAAGAACAAAAAGTGCTTGGAGCATTTTAACAAGAATAAAAACTGATTTATTACTATGGGATTCACCATTACACACCAGAATCCAAACAGTGGACAGAAGCCGGTTGTTCAGCGCCAAAGAAGAGAAAGTCAGTTCCATCAGCAATAAAGATCACGGCATCGGTGTTTTGTGATGCTAAAGACACTTTGTTTATTAATTAACTTAAAAAACGGTAAAACAATAACCGGGGAATATTATTCCGATCTTTTAACCAGACTAGAAGAAAAAATTCGTGAGAAAAGACCCGGTGTGCAGAAGAAAAAACTCATCTTTCATCAGGACCATGCACCTGTCCTCAAAGGTGTTTTGGTAATGGGAAAATTAAGGGATCTGCACTATGAATTGTTGGAACATCCACTCTATTCCCCAGATTTGGCTCGCTCTGACTTCTATCTCTTTCCAAACTAAAACTCTTCCTCGCTGGTCAGCGTTTTTCTTCGAATCAAGAGGTGATTGCAGCTATATAGGGGTATAATATTTGCAGATCTTACTGAGGACCCCAACAGGGACGGGATGATGGCGCTGGAGCATCACTGGAACAAACTTATTAGTCTTAAGGGAGCTTATGTTGAAAAATAAAAATAATTTTTAAATTATGAATTCGTTTTTCATTTTTAGGCCGAGAACTTTTCAGACCACCTTCGTAGTTTTCGATACAACAGAGAAAACCCTACCTCTTCTGCAGATGGTCCCTTCTCTTCCCCCTTCCGAAAAACGCATTTCACACCTATCGATTAAACTTTTTCCAAAGAAAAGAGAAGGCCCACTTTCGCTGGATCTTTTTGGATCCACGTATTCACAGGTCATGAACTGGGCAAAACATTCCAGTTCCACGCTCTCCGCATGCGTAGTCAAACACGGCGTTTCGCTAGCTCCAGAGGTAATTTCTTTAAGCACAAAAAAACAACGCACGAAACGTATTAATTTTTCATCTGTCACTAATGCCACCCCCCCCCCTCGTTTTCGTACTGCGATTACCTCATCCTGTTGCCTCCGTCAACTCCTCGTCGTAAACGCAAGTCTCGAAAGATCATTAGAGCCGTAAACGTCAGCCGCAGTGAATGGTTTCTTATTATCCCAACCGAAGATGCTGTTACCAGGGCAACAAGCGGTAATTACACTCCTCCATCTCTCCAGTGATTATCGATGGAGGCTCGCGTAAAACTCTATTTGCCGCCATTCCATTACTAGTGTGATTAACCGAGGGATGCTCATTACTAATTACCATCCCAACACATCGGGAGCACGCGCCTCCTCGGCACACTGATGAGAAAACGCATAGTTCCATAGGGGTGGTGGTTGAATCCTTAATTAAATATATATTACCCCATAACTAGAGCGTTGTGAACACAACTTATTGTAGCGGCTCGCACAGGTGCTTCTTTATCTTCTGCAAGCGGTCCTGGCATCGTGCCAGCGCGAGAGGCTCATTGCAACTACTTCCCCAACAAATCCACCAAAAGTCAGACTTTTCTTTTGTTCTGCTACAACACAACCGTTCAACTCAATGTTAAATAATTTAGCAGTAAGCTTCTCATAATTTCGTATAATATTTCCTTCTTATGTGGTCTTTTATTTAGAAAGTTTGCGTTTTCATTATCTTTCTCTTCCCCTTCTGTGTATTATTTGTGTCAATCTGATTTGAGTATGTTTGAACATGCAGCATTTCTCGGAGATTAGCAGTCTATCTTCTGAATACCTTTTGAGAGAAGTCCAGTCTTCCTTTAGGCAGTGTGTTAACTACTCAGTCATCATATGACAATCTCTCAGGAGTGTTGGATCTATTTCTCTCGTAGTAATACAATCTTGACAGTGTATGTGTGCGAAAAACAATCACAAATATTCTCGTTCACATCGGAATTTTCGAACCCGCAGCCTGGTTGGAGAGTAGATACGCTAAATACTTCGCGAACTAGGCCGGCAGTTTCAGATTATCTTATTTCAACTCTTTTTTTTTTTTTTTTTTTGGTGTGTGGAGGGGATTGGAGGTTAAGATATTCAGAAAAATTTTAAGATATTCCACTGAAATTTTACAGGTTTCGATTTCTATATATAGATGACAATTACTAAAATTCTTTCGAAAACAGAGTGTGTAACTTTACTGTTTCATTTCAGTTCTATATATATAAGGATAACCAAGTAATTTTATAAGCTTGGTTATTTAACTCCTAATCCCAAGTAAGCAAACAATTAAGTTTGCCCCTGAAACGTAGTTCAAGTCTAAAGATGGTACAACACCAGGGCAACTCATTGTTAAGGTGGATAAAATAACTTGGTTATCCTAATATACAATATTCCCAAGTTAAAAATTCATTTACAACTATATCTTCTCCAGAGATTTTTATTAAAAATAAAAACACCTTGTAACAACTTGTATAGGTAAAGTTCATAAGCCTCTGTATTATTAAAACCTTGGTCTATATAGGGTCTAGCTACTCATCGAGGAGACCTCAAAAAAAGGTTGAAACTGGTCTGGGTAGTGACCCACCCAAGGTGAGATTAGTGAGATGTGCTTTACATTATGGGAAATAATAAGAATAGTGATCAGCGCTTTACCCACCTATTGAGTTGCCCTGCTGTTGTACCATATTTAGACTTGAACTACGTTTCAGGCGCAAATTTAACTGTTTGCTTTCTTGGGATTAGGAGTAAAAATAACCAAGCTTATAAAATTACTTGGTTATCCTAATATACAATATCCCCAAGTTATGGAACTTCGAACAGAGATCTGGATTTATACCACAAAATAGAAGGTGCATTGAGCTTCCGAGTAGCGATGGTATTGACATCAACAGTATGAGCACCTGGTGCTCAGATTGGAGTTACGACTCCTTAACGGCTGTATATGTTTCAATTCTGTTTTTAGTCTCTCCCCCCCCCTTTCCTCTTGCAATAATTGCTTTAAAGTGTAAAAGTAACTAACTTATAATGATTGTATATGCATATCACAGAATATTAGTGCGTTTCTGCAAAGTGCTATAATATTTTTTTATTATTATTTGAATACATTTTTGGTGAAGTGTTTTTGTCAACAATTGCCGTGTCATGCTCGCTTTTATTTGATCTGATAATGCAGCCCATCCTTAATTTATAAACAGATCAGTTTCAATATATTACTGGGAAAACGTATACAATTGTCACGTGTTCTCTTTTCCTCAGAATGCCAATTGTTTGTGTAGGTGTGAATCCCACTCACGACGTTGTAAACCTATCGCACATTTCGTACCATCGAGGGGGGGGGGGTGAGAGGAGTTACGAGTTAGATAATATGGTTCTCTCTACTCTAGAGAGGAAACACCTCTATAAGCGAGGTGATGGTGGTCATACACCGCTAGAATAAAACTGTTTCCTGCATAATTACAACAACAACAAAAAAAGTAAAATAAAATGTCACAAAAATCGGAAGAGGTTGATCGCATCTACTCAGTTGATGTATAATGACTAATTATCTATAGGTGTGTATCTTGTAAACTCCTACAAGCGAATTTAGTCTGCAAAGGTTGGTCGATTGGTAGATCCTCTGCTACTAATGGCTCGCAAAAAGTTAAGCAGGTTTGAGCGTAGTTAGAAGGGATACAATCATTCGATGGTGTTGGCACATTCTCCCTCGATGAGTCTTTGGACTCCCTGGAGGTGTCACATAATAATAATAATTTATAAAAAACTCGATAAAGAAACATGTAAATTCTTGTACAAATGTGTATGTGGTATACAAGTTTTATTTCTTATTATTAGTTCATCGGCTTAACATATTAGTAACGGGAAATATTATATGGTGACCATAAAATATTTCATCATGATCTACAAAAAATAAATAAATAAAATAAATGGTAGCTAAAAAATTCTAAAGTATATTTTTCGGTAATTCTTTAAATTGGATGACAACACAGCTTCAAGTTTAAATTATTAATATCATCATTATTATTATTATTATTATTACAAGGCACCTCCAAGGATTCATCGGAATCCCAAGGATACCGATGAATCCTTGGAATCATCGCGGGAGGGCATTCGCACCATCATACTCCATAATCCATTGTTTACACATTACGCCATTACACTTTACCGCCTATTAATTGTATTTTTGTACGTTAACTTCATGGTATAAAATAATATTATACAAAATATAAAATTATAATATATATATAAAGTGCGCGGTTAGCCTAGTGGCTATGCGTTTCGCAATCATATGCCTGGTTATTCGTTTTCTTTACTCTTCTTTCTTTCTTTATTCAGCATTAAACAATAAATGTACATCAATACACGAAATTTACTTTACATATCTGTGTGTGTAAACTTCGATTAATTTTAGTGCAAAATAGAATTATTTACCAACGATCACTAGAGTGCGCTTATATATTTACAAAACAACAACAATCGTTTGATACACGCGAAAACATTAACTCGAACACTTGGAAAGTAAAAGATCAATTTTCCATCTATTTAAATTATTTCTGATTTGTTATCTCTTTCTAGATAGTAGAAAAATAGTTTTAATATCCTAAACTTTTTAATATGCAATAGAATAGAGCAATATATGCTCCAAGTTCACTTATAGAATTTAATTTATCAGTAACTTTCTGTAGATATTCGTTCGGGTATTTCTGGAAGTGTTTTACGCATGCTCATTGTTTTACATCAATGATTGCCAATCAGGAGGCGACTTGGAGAAGTTGACTTTTTTTTTTTTTTTAATCTAAGCTAGTAAAAATGTTTTCGTCAGTTATTTATCTATATATTTATTTACTGTTATTATAATTTATTTAATTTTTATATATAAATTACGTAATAAATTTGGATAAACTTTATTAAGTACACGATTTGTAAATTATGCACTGATCGGAGTTTATGCAACTTATTAAATATTTATATGCTTTGAAAGTGTTTTTAAAATTAATTTATACTGTTTATATGAAAATTATATTTATTGAAGAACTTATGATAATTAGATATGGAATTATACTTATGCATTAACGTTGAACAAAGTAACATTTAGTCTGACATAAAAGCAACTTTCTAGATAAAATGAAATCGCTTCTTCGAGAGTATCAAATTCCAGCAGACGAGTACGTCGATATTATGTTTTGAGCTAATAAATTCGTTTGATGAAAGTTAAAAGCAAAATGTTTAGAAATTCTTTAACTGTACATCTGCATGATACAAATAAAAATAAAGCCTGTTGATGTTATAGCTGTTTCATAGCAATATATAACATTTATTCTTATTATATTCGTTGGGTTATATGTAGGTCTAAGTAACATTACCGTATTGCGTTTATATATGACACCACAAACGGTTTATTTTTGTGACGTGTTAAATGATTTTATATCTTGATGTCTATGGTTAGTTGACCTTTTGTAAGTCCTGAAGAGGCTTAAATAAATGAGTCCACGCGAGGCAAGCAGACAATTTTTCGCCAGCTGGTGTTCTCATGCCACGTACTAGTGTATTAACGTTATATTGAACAACATTAAACGCTAGCGTCGAGTACCTGCATGACTATTAACTGCGAACAGTGCGTTCTTGGGCGTTTCATGGGGATGGGAGGGGGGAGATCGAAACATCGAGCATTTAATATTCATGTTGGTTATAGCATTGAAGGGAGATCGCATTTCTGCGTTGAAACTCTTTTTTTTTTTTTTTATTCTTTCTTTCTCTTTGTGGGGAGGGATAGGATGAGGAGGGTACCTTCCTCCATCTGCCTTCCTTCGTGTTGGGCTGTGAATAGGCTCATAGGGACAGTGTGGCCAAATTTCATTAACGTGTATTGACAGATCTGCGCTCTTTATGTGAACGATTCTCAAGCGTTGCAGATCGTTCCACATTCTCCCCAAAAAATGGTGAAAATCTCAGAAATTGAATGTTTGTAGGCTTGGATGCTGGAAAAAACCATTAGCCGAACAAGAAACAAAACAAGAACGAGAAAGAAAGGAAAAAAAAAAAAAAACATCATTAAGGGAAGCTATCCGCACTACTCCGAAAATGGTGCGCACCTAAGTCATGGCTGAACTTCTCACGCTGGGAAAGCGTTGCTCCTTCTCACGGTCCACCGTGATATAACACACTTTATTTCTGCTCGAAATTGAAAAGGTGGAAACGTTGGGTGGTAGAAACTGTTAATACAAATCAGTCTGTGGACAATTCGGTGTGTACACTGCGAGCAAAATTATGGGCAAACATGTTTCGAGATATTGGTGCTAGAATAACGTCATCCATGAAAATGGAACCATTGTTGGACCCTGTATACTCCCTTAAACTCTTAATGAAAAGAAACAATTCTTACAATTAGGGATAAAAGAAAACGTTACGAAACACATGACAAAACTACAGTAAACCCTCGATTTAACGGACTAATAGGGGCTAAGGGGTGTCTGTTAAATCGCGAATTTTTTTTAAATAAAAAAAATCTAACATTATACTGCAATTTTATCAATATTAGCACTGTAATAACAAAACAAAATTGTTTTATATACACTTTTAGATATAAATTAATGTGAAGTCAATGTTCGATGTTGAGGCGCTTGGTTTAGATAATCCTGCTTTGAAAAAATTATCGTTTTTTTTTTTTTTTTTGAATTCTGCCGTTTTTTGTTTTTTTATATAATTAACTCCCTAAAATTACGAAAATGTGCGTAATAAAACTGTCGCAGAAAGTCACGCCACGCGACCAAAGAACCAATTACAGTGCGAATGTTTGATCACATCCTAATCATTCGCCGAACATATTTTATGAGCGGTGACTCATTTATGTCGATTAAATTATTACAGTGTTTTTCCAACATATGATGTGATGTCCTATTCACCAAAATTTGTTTAAAATAACAGGATATTAATAACAAAAATAACCCATTAATTTAATTATAAGCAAATTTTGGTTAAAAGCATTTTAAAATTAACAGGGTGCTAATTTTTATTTTTACGTGTGACACATAAATTAAAGTCATCATACGTGGATAGGTTTTCTTATATTTATTTTATATAAAACATTTAAAGGTGTATGATGTCTTTTTGAATTTTATAAAAGAATTTAAATTTTAAGAAATATAGTTTATAATTTACATATATAAGTTAAATTATTATTTTTAAAGAAAAATAAAAAAATTTAATGGTATACTCTGTTATGCATACTCAATAAGTATGCGATAAGTCTAGACTATTGTATATCATATTTACTTGTACTTCATCTAAATATCTGTATTGAAGTGTAAGTGGAAAAACAGTTTATTTTCTTAGTGAAACCAACTATGAATGTGTCAGCCGTCAGCCGAGGGTAAATAAGAGTATTGGTTTATACTTGAATATACTTTTCGCTGGCCAATTTCTATCCTTTCTGTGGTAACCAACAAACAAAAAAAGACAAATAAAGACTTAGTTTCAAATTTTAATTCCATGTCTCGCGATAAATCACATTAATTTTCTCATTTGGGATCGATAACATCTCATCTCTGGAATATTCAATAGTTCGCAAGCAGATGTAAGCGTAGAACACGGATGCGATGTATAGACCATTACAGGGAGATGTGCGCATGCTTGCGAATCACGCGTTCTACTTTGCCAAAAGAATGTACGCCCAAAATGTACGCAACGCAACAATGGTCTGCTATTAGTTCTTGCCGCCAGGTTGGTTAATTACTCTCGAACGTCGCTATTATCTGATAGCACATGTTGGAAGTTGAGGGGGGGAAGAGAACAGAAGGGGGGATAAAGACAGAGGGAAGTTTGTAATGTCGCATCTCTCACGTGTATCTATCAGCCGATGAGTGTCACAACCGACTGTCCTAAGCCTAATTAGGGTTAATGATGGTGTACGGGAAGGCGATCTTTCAGCGTCCGAGGTAAATGAAGGGTACCGTGCAGGTGATGTGGCGGTGGTGTTGGGTCCTGTCGCTCATGTTGATAAGTGGACACTAAGAGGTGGGGTGAGGGGCTCTGGTTTAGCAATACATCATCGGTGTGAATGCCGCATACGAAATGTAGGCCGTCCTTGAGGAGGGCCATAATCAGAGGCGTAATTTCAGCTACGAAAGTTGTTTGCATTTAACCTTTAGCGATGATACTGGGACTGATTAACCCGAAGATGTAATTAATTACTTCCCTGACTTCTCACAGGATACAATGCAACTTGGACAAAATTTATATGTTCACGGTAGCTTAATCAGAGTTCTGTCTTCATTAATAATCCTTGACTAGAGTTCACCCGATGAGGTCAATGAATAGGGGAGGGAATGTAATGTGATTAGCTGTTAGTTATGAGATAATCGTGGTTGGATAGGACAGGCCTAATGGAAGATCTCCTAGCAGATGTTTTTTTTTTTTTTTAATAAATGAAAACGTCTACTTTTAATAAATAAATTTATGCAGCATCTTAAGGGGGATTAGAGGAGTTAACCCACTGCATAATATCCCCCTTTCCCCAGAAGAATTAGCCATCAGATGGAAAGGTCCCTTGGTAAAGAGAATGATTTTTTATATCTTAGTCATAGATAGGTAAAGACAAACTACTTTTGATTTCCTAGTTAAATCTTCGAAGGGATCGCTAAAAAAGCCTATAAAACTCACTTGCATTGCATTTATAGCAATATATTTTTTCATTGAATTCAACATGATTTTAATAACATGATTTTATAAACCATTCAAGAAAAAGTAAGCATAATCTCGCAACATAAGTCTCAATATTAAAACAAAATAAACCAAATAACGTCTTTTATTTCCAAAATGGAGTACGGAAGTACTCCATTCTGGAATGAAGATCGGTACTAGCCGAACTCCACCAAATTAGTCCTCGCCAGTAGTCGAGTTCATGAGTATTGACGATTTTAGGACTTCTAGGGGAGAGAGTATGGGAGACAACTGCTGCCATCTGGTATTCGTAAATCCTAGATGGTATATTATCGTTCTGAAATAGTGCGATTGGTATCGTCGATTTTTTCTGAGTTCGGTGTGTTAAAATCCGTTTCCGTGAGAAAAGAAAATTGCTTGTCAGTGCTAAAAAAATCTATCCACGGTGAGCAACTAACATCGAATCTACACGGGTCTTTCTTCGGGTGGTTTTTTCACTGTCGAATCACAAGCCTACATATGTGACAATTCATAATATTCTATATGCTAAATGCAACAATGTATACTATATATTAAAAGTGGTATAGTCCGACCACAGAAGCGAGAGCTATCGTTGGCAGAATGCCAAGAAGAGTCAATTCATGTTGAAGGGGAGAAAGAAATAGGGCGATGTACTAATTGGTCACCAAAACGCGAAATCACGTGCTTTATACGTAAAATTTTCCAACTGTTATACAAGCAAAATAGTTACCACTTTAAAAACTACAATGATCACAAAAGAGATGTTAATTTTCCGACATGTTATAATAAAAAACAACTCATCCCAGAAGATGGATTGAATACCTTATTATCGGAAAGAATTCTCCTTCTTTTGACATGCGCAGAAATGTCGAAGGATCACGTATCTGTGGGTGTACTATAATCTATTTTGCAAAAAAAAAAAAAAAAAGCTTTAACCTCTTGCTATACCTTTTAAACGTGGAAAAAATAGCTTATACTAAAATTAGTATTGTTAATTAGTGTGGCATATATTAATTATTAGCAAAAGTGAGTCCCGGAGGAAGACACCAAAATCAAAAAGCACTGCAGTAACTCCCAAAAATATAGAATCAAATCTTGCATTTCCCTGTGGTGTTGAAGAGATCTTCGACTTCTCTCCTGCCACCTGTAGTCGCTCAAAGGAAGCTCTGAAAGTTCTCAGGAGATAATTTCAGTACTCATGAGGGCTTCCAATTTCAGCGTTCACTTCTGATTCATTATGAACAAAGGGAGTGACAATTAACCTTGATGAACAACCGCTGTGAGTTCCCCTGTTGCTAATTTAAGTGATGGAGAGTATTTGGCTCCAAAATAGCGAATGGCTCCAAATACAACTGACTGATGAACACCTGCCTGGCAACGCATCTCTTAATAGAGTCTGTTGATGCACTGGTCGATATCATCGTCCTGTTATCCACCCATCTACAACACACTGCAATTCAGTGACCTTTCTGAAATCCATTTACAGTATTTCTATCATTGTCTTACTTGGCTAAAGTAGTAAATGGCTAAATCTTCTTGAGATTTAAATGTCCCAAATGTGTTAGTTAAACCATTCTGCAGGTTGAATCGAATTTGTTCTACTTTTAGCTGCACTTCGGAGAGATCAAGAAAGGCTAAACCAGGAACCCAGTCAGAAGACACGTGATCATATTTACCATGACGTTATGATGGAAGGGGAACTTATTCTTCAGGTAAATTGATTTATTCCGTTTTTGCAGAGATGATAAATTATTTATTTATTCTATTTCTTATATTATTAACCAAGAAATGATTACACAGTATATGTTTTGCCTACTGTTTTTTTTTTCTTTTTTTCTTTCTCCCCCCAAGCACATCGAGTTAGTCGGTCTTGGACCATGAATACGGAGATTTCCTCCGGGAGCTCTGGTTTTCCTTCAGAAACATAACCATCGAAAAGCATTTAAGATTAGGTACTTGCGCTATAGAGATATAAAATGTGGTGATAATTGGTGTGGTATTATGCCACCCCATTCAGAAATATGTCATAAGTGGAGCCAGTAACAACAACTTTAATTTAAATACTTGTTTAAAACAACTTTAAACCATTAAGCAAACATAAATTTGGTAATAAGGATCATCATGATTTCTGTTGTCTTACTGTAAACGAAATTAACAACCAAACCGCTGACGTCATACGTTTGCTACCAATAGGAATCTTGTCATTCTACGTCACTAAATTTGAGTGCTTGCAAGTAGGTTTCCCTAAAACAAGTCAGTATTAATCTCGTCTGCCTGATGAACCTTATATTAAATGAATGTTTTTTTATAGAGAGGATTTTAATCAATTCAAATTAAAAAAAAACATTTCAGTTGTTGGATGCAAAAGGAAATGGTCATATTTAAATTAACGTAAAACCTCCTGAGACTTATTGGGAACTGGACCCCATCATAAACTTCGTAAATTGTTTCACGAAAGTCAAAAACAGAAAAGTATTCCAACAACTTGCAAGACGTGAGGATCTTTTTTGTTTGTTGTTCTGTTATTTTTATCAAACGCAATGATAAATTATATACAGATTTAGTTTATGGAATTTCTAATAAGTTGGTCTATGCATTTTGATTCGGTGCTAATTACACAGTGCCGAACATACGCATTACTTTCTTGGAAAGAAATGGAGGCACATTCAGGAGTGTTGCGAGATATATTCAAAGGCAGGTCGACATTTTTGGTAGCTGCGGGGTACGTTGCCTGCTACGGCTTTCTGTGCAGATCTCGGCGTCCAGACAAGACAGACTAGGTGGGCCACGGCTTCCTACGACAACTTTTGCCGGCAGGGACGCCGCTACGGCAGGTCATACGTCAAACTCACAATGGAACACGCATCGCAGTGGTGTAAATAAGTGAGGTTTCTGTGAAATTGGTTCTTTTGTGGGTCCGCGATAGCGTGTCGGTGCCTGTGTAAATATTAGCGCAAAATACACGAGTCACGTGGTTTTAACCGGACGAGGAAACGACCCTCGTCGTGTGTTGGTTCCTAAACACAACTCATTAGCCAAGTTTGATTAGTTTCGCTGTGCGCTTTTGGCGGTCTTCAGTTCGTTGCAGCGAAATGCCTTTTACGGCAATGTTGTCGGCATGTGGTGAAAGACGCCAGTAAAGAGGTCAGAGGTTATCGCCATGGAATCTGTAACTCCAGAGATATGTCGGAAACCGTCAAGACGTCTATTTTGCTCAATCCTAATGACAACGAGATTGTTCTTTCATTATTAGGATCCATCTAGAAAGAGAGAGAGAGGCACCCAGGAAGGTAGGTAGATACTGCACAACTATATTCTGTTCATGGACATCAGGCGTCCGTCTGCAAATAGGAATTAAAATTCATTTCTTTGTTTTAGATTACTGTAGTGTGAAGATCGGAAAGAAAAGTCGTATGTAATCCAAGAAAACATATTTATTACCAGAAAGCAGTTTGTTGTCTGGGGTGCATTGATCGATCCATGCCCGTCATTTGATTTTCGGCTTTCTCTTAAATATGCGGTTTCAAGTGATTGATCCAGGATCATTCGGAAATAATACATAAACACGTATTCACTTTGTTAGTGAGTTCATCTGTCTATGCATAAACTATGTTGCGAAATTTATCAAACATAACAACCTGTTGACCCGAGTTTGGTTGCAATTATAGATACCACTCTGCTGGACAGACTTTTCTCCATCAAAATGGCAAGAAATTCCTGTCATTTTCTTGAAGGAATTTGATATTTGGTGGATTGAAATTGGACACTTTCTAAAAATGCTCATACACTTCAGATTGAGACTCTGTGCTAGCAAGTCTGTACTTCTATTTCTTTAGATATCTTACAGTTAACTTAATGCATTTCATGTTTCCGCTCGACTAGATGGTTTCCACAGAACTTCTATAACATAGGAAACACACCAGAATGTCAATAAAATGTCGTGCCTTTATTTTGTTGTCACTATGACCAGTGATCCTACTCCATACCATGAGAAAGTATCATTCTCTCAGCGATACCACAATGAACAGATGAGAATATGATAGACTGTAGTTAAAAATGTTTTCTCCAGACCTACCATGTCTGGACACATCCATCTAACTTGAAAAGCGTTCATCTTGATTTGTCACTCCACACACACCTACAGCTATCCAAAAGGTCTGTACTACGCAAGTCGAATCCGGTTATTGTTTCAACTTTCGCAGGTAACAGTAGTTCTTCAATGGAATCCAAAGCTGTGGATTCAGTATGTAATCTTCCAGCACAAACTTGTGCAGGAGTGAACGCCCTGAACTCTTGATTAAGAAGTTCAAAGATCTACGACCTTTTTCATAGCTGTCTCTTCCCTTTTCATTAATTGATTTAATCTCTATTTACTTCTCGAGTCTTTTTTTATACCATTTCCATCTTCTACGGTTGATCTCAGATGTTTCTCACTTGCAACTACAAGAACTGATTGATAGGGAAAGAATGTATGGCATCATTTAGTAATAGCTCCATAGAGATCAATTAACTTTAAAAACTAGGTTCCATTTTGAGGTATTTGCGCGCATACAATACGCTTATTTAATAAACAAGGTATAAAGGGAAGTTTCCTTGTCTTTGCTTGCTGTGCCACGTGGGGTTTTGCTATTTTATTGAATCATCGTCATCAGTGGTTCCAATGGACTTAACGTCGACGAACTTCCTGGTATTCTTGGATTTATTAACCGTAATTCTAGGAGAAGGTGGTTAGTCCTATGCCTATAAGTATCCTTTGTCTGTAAATTGTGCGTGCGTGATAGACGGAATTCGAACCTAGATCTTTCCAATCAAAGGGTTTCTTCTATATCGACTGAGCTGCAGAGGTTCTGTTATTTTCTGTACGACATGAAAATAAAAGATGTCCATTTACAAGTATATAATAGCTCTATTCTAGATGAAAAGATTGTAATAAAATTTGCTATTTTATTTATTTTTTTAACTTGAATTCCACCCAGGAAGTGTTGAAACCTGAAGAACATTGTTATCGTGGGAGCGTAAGGATTTAAATAGTACAGAAACTCTACTCTGCAAACAATTTGGAGTGTTTTCAAGTCACTTCAGGACCCTCCCCCCCCCCAATAAGCAGATCACTTCGAGGGGGGGGATGACGGAAACATACTACCACCTAAAGACATTCACAAACATCAGGCTGTCTGTGGGATTTGAATTCACAGTCTGTTGGTTGGAGAGTGGATACGTGGAATCGCTATCCCCTAGGCCAGCAAAGCTGACAGATTTCGTGTCAGTATTGACATTTGTGGAATAATTTCAATTTTGGTGTAAATTAACGAACTTTAGCAATTAAACTGTGCAAACTGGTATTAATTATATTCTTAAGTTTAGTCGATTGCCATTAACTGCATATTTGTTAACTGAATTAAACCAAAATGTTTAAACAATTAGAGACAGCAACGCTTTGAGATACACGTTTATTAATGGCGAGCTTGAGTTGTTTGAATATGACTATACAGTATATGTATAAGCATATTTGAACACGCATAATCTTACTTGTGTGTTCTTTGTTCAAGGAACTTTGGAACTTCTCTTAAACTAGACACAATCGATTTAGCTCGATTCAAATCGTTTGAAGGCTTTCAGTAATTAGAAACAGGTTGAGAAACCCTGTGGGAGGACAAGAACTTGTGGGTATATGAAAACGCCATTTACTCTGCACTTTCTTCTCCGTCGAAGTGTTTTTGCTGTTTCCTTAATGTCGCCTTCTTGTTTTTTTTCCGGTCCAGTGATGGTCTAGTCTAACGATCTTCCCTCCAATTGTTTCACCTTTCTTGCCGGGCCCTTTCCTTCCCACAGCAGTGACTCTATTAGAATTTCGGAACGAGGCGTGGTGGAAAGCTTCGATACAAACAGTGCACCAGCCGATCTCGCTTTGTTTCACCGTGATAAATGGCCTGACACATTTCACGTTTTCTCTGTGGAGAAGGTACGGCCCACACTTGCCATTTCTTTGCACCTCTGCACAGATAACGTCTCGGATTGAAGAGATGCATTTCACCCTCGTGTGCACTTGATAATCGTGTCTAGGAATTGACAAAGAACTCTCAGGTGGGCATTAAGGAGAAACACATAGGCTACCCTTTGTACTCTGCTAGGATCTAAGTGGATAT